>NC_038050.1:68237325-68544537 GCF_002211085.1 Panicum hallii | reverse complement strand
AGGATAAGACGGGCAGCGACAAGAAGAGACATGGATGGGAGGAGAGCACCATGAAGTAGGCATGACGCCGTGTCCAGACAGACCTTCGGAGTCGCAACCTGGTGACCCTGAGGAGCCGCGTCCTGGTGACGCTGACATGTCGCAGTCACGGCTATCAGCAAAACTTTTTGCTATCAGACTTTAGCTTCTTTTTACTCAGTCGAATGTCACCCAAATAAAATGGCAAGATGACACCAAGAGGCTTGGTTGATGGAAAAGGTAACTGACTGGCATATTTCAAAATGGCCCAGAATTTCGTTGATATCAAAGTGAACCAAGACTGTCTGATGGTATATTTCTAAAATTGCAATCTTTCTATGTCACAGATCAATTTTTCCCTGAATAAAATGTTTCAGACACTCTACGCAGATTAATGATTACTAGAAGACACTCTACGCACATTAATGTAACCTATCATCGAAATTAAAAATTCACTAGCTGGCAACGCAAATGGCATAATGCACTGATTCTGCAGGAATTTTTTTTGGCTAACAATTCCTAGCCTCCAATCAAAACTGCCAATTTCTATAATCCACCTGCAGACAGATGAAAAGCAAGATCTACAGAAGAACAAAATTTACATGTGCTCATCCAAGCAAAGTAATGCAATCTAAAACCCTGTTTGAAACCCTAGATAGCACTTTATTTTGGTGCCACCAGAACACCCAAACCGACCTAAAGTAATCGCCACAAACAAATAATCACTCATGTTACCACCAAACTACCAACATTCTGGGGTAAGCCATTGGGTTAACCACACATCGAAGCCCCAAGCTTTTCAAGTCCCAGATCACCTGTAAGGGAAGAAATACTAGGTCGAGGGCTCGAGGCAGACCCGTCCTAATCTCCACATCACCGTCCTCCCCCTGAAACCCTATATGTCGACCTCGAATTGGCGCTACAGCCCGAATCCGCAGCACACCCGAGCAGAATCCACCGAAATTCGACCGAATCAACGCGTTCCCAACCGATCCAGCAAAAAATCCCCCACGCAGTTCCGAGAGAGAGAGACAGAGAGAGAGAGAGAGAACACGGGAATCGCAACGAGAACTCACCGACTACAGGCGCGTTCATCGCGCAGCCTCCGCCGCCGCCTCCTCGGCGCGACGATACCCTCGCAAACGGGGGTCGAATGAAGAGACCGGCACAAATGGGAACCCCACGCGCCCGCCCGCCGCGCTACGCCCTTGCCCTCCTTGTCTACACGATGCGAGTGCAGAGGAACGGGAAGCGCGGGGCGGGAACACGCGGGTGGCGCTGCCCCTCCTGAAGCCCTAGAAAAAATACTCGCCGGGAGCGGGAGGGGGCGACGAGCCGAGGAGCTGCGAGCAATTTGAAGCGGAAGTGCAAGTTCGGGCAAGTGAGAGGGAGACGGCGCGCGCGTACAAGAGGAGGTCCGTGTTTTTTTTTTTTTTGAGAGAGAGAGAGGAACACGGCACGCAGCAAATATGCTGACGTGTATTACACGCATACATGTCCGTTCAAGGTACGAACCGTGTTATCGTCGCAAGGCCTTGAGGCTTGAGTTTCCTATGCACATATAAGTTGGAGGGACGAAACAAATTATTTCATATTTTTATATAGAGGGAACGATACACTACATATCTTGCACGAATTTCTGCAGCGGAAGCAGCATTGATCAGGACTGCAACATCAAGCTTTACATATCATCCGGAAAATTAGGTCTGCTCAGTCCCAGAAGGAAATTGGGGCAGCTGGGTAATCAGGCAATGCCATTATGTTAATAGTGCTGTTCACATCACCATAATCATCTCCACAAACGGGGAAGGAATAATAAATCTATCTACCGCGTGTACCCTCAAATATGAGAGCGCCGGTGCCTTAGTCCATCCTAAGGGAGAAGCCTACTACCAGACATCCCATAAATACAATACAAGGGATATGGATATAAAGACTTCTCTGGAGCCAATACAAATGGGCAGCGGTACAATCTTTTTACATGGAGGAGCAGCTTTCTTCGGGTGTGATCCACTATTCCAGTCCATCATGGTTGGCGAATGACAATGTTGAAACACTCATGACCTCTTTGGCGTTGATGAGCAGAGGCGAGAATACATCGAAGTATTTCGCACAATAAGGTAGATGATGAATGCAAGGTAAACAACCAGCACAACGCACAAGCTTGAGCGAAGCACTGCACCCCGAATATCAGTAATGTAGAATGACACTATAAGATATCCATTGATAAGCATCAGAAAGACCGTAACAATCCAGGTAATCACCTGTGAGCGCAAAAAGAGTTAATATAGCAAAGTAGGCTGGCCAGTGTTTCTACTTGTGTAAAGGAGCCTCATGCCATCAAACATAACAGCAGGTTAAATAGTCTCCAATTGCTTGTGAGCTAGGCGAACCGTATTGAACAGGGTATATATAGATGCATGGAAGCAGAATGATATATGTGAGACTTGCCATGCCCAAAGGTAAGTTCTATGGCAGAAAACATTGAAGAATCATGTTTTTTAGAAAAATGGGCAAACAAGAATCATGTTAAGACGTCTCAATCAATAACACATAATTAAGATCAGCAACTGAAGCTAGGCATCCTTCTCTGAAGGAAAAGTAAGGACTCCATCAGCTTTTTAGTTCTTTAGGATATTGAATAAAACAGGGAAGTGAAATAACAGGATCATGGTCTCAATGCAGCAATAGTCAATTGCCTATTAACTCTCTTTAAACACGATTTAATATAAACAAAACTAAAAGAAAAAACTTACTTTGGTGATGGGACCAACTACGAATGACCCCATAACTTGTTCCTTTGAAACAAGGGTGATGAGAGGAATTAGTGCAAATGGAATCTGTATGGACTGAAGAACATTGAGTGCTTCATTCAGAACATCCATCGTAGGATCTTCTGTATCAAAAAATAGAGCCACAATCATAGTTGGAATAATGGCGAAACTTCGTGTAATCATTGCTCGTAGCCACTTCTTCAATCGAAGATTAAGGAAACCTCCCATAACAAATTGGCCTGCGTATGTGCCAGTAATTGTGCTACTCTGTCCAGATGCTAACAGTCCAATAGCCCAGATATAGAGGATGGGAAAGAATGCAGTTCCATACTTTTCCTGTAAGTACTGCCCAGCATTCTCAAGACCAATATTACCAGCCTGTTCAGTCCCATAAAATCCTTTGGCAAAAACCGTTGTGACACAGATATTAATAAAGAAGGAAACAATGAGTGCAAGAATTGACTCAATGTTGTAGTAGTAGACTGCTTCTTGAACACGGGATTTCTTGTTTGTGTCAATCTTCCTGGATTGCACTAGTGCTGAATGCAAGAAAACATTGTGAGGCATGATGATGCAGCCCACAATTCCAACCGCCTGCTTAATTGTCTTTGAGCTCAACCTTGGAACCACCAAACCTGCATAAGTAATCGAATGAGTAAATTCTGCTTCTCAAGGATACAGCAGAAAAAAAAGGATTTTGCCCAAACGTTAGAGTGAGAGTTACCAATCAGAAGTTCCTTTCCACTAGGCTTCGTTTCACCAAACATAACCGCAAATGACAGAGCCATGGTTGCAATTAATACAGCAAAAAATGCTTCCAGTTTTCTCACACCATAATTCTCCAGGAAGAGAAAGATGAAGCTGTCATCAGGACAAGTGTCATATGAGTCACATGTATACATCTACCAGTTTTGCTGAATAGTTCTTAACCATAGAGAGAGATAGAGAAGGGGGGAGTGGTTAGCAACACACAAATGACGTGTTAGTCAATATCAGATAAGCATCGAGTAACAGACAAAAGAACTGTTGTCATTTCATCATTGGGAGACAATCTATTTAGCAGATTTCTTTAAAATATTATTTAATCCTTTACGTTACTTTCATGGTTACCAATTTCATCATCTAAAAGCGCCTAACCTTGTTTAGCAACCAATAATGCACAACAGAGAGGTTTGACCAGGGGAGCAGATAGGCAGCAAGTAGTAATGTACGGATAGCAGACAAGGATATGCCCTTAGTTAATCAATAATCCCTGAACATGGGTACAAGTCTTTAACTTATGAGAAAAAAGAAGTATTAAACAAACCAATAGTATCTTCTGACCCAGATGAGGTTTAAAATGAAGAAATTGCAACCACCGTTAGCAAATAGCTCGCAGGAATCATGCTGCCATCGACTAAACCAACATATGAAGCATGCTGTAAAAAAGAGATCAAGCATAGGACGCAAACAGCAACAATTTCAGGACGCAACCTAATTTAATCAGCAAGCAGCAGATAAGCATCTCCAGAAGCTACACCAAAACTCAACCAGGTGCGTCAACTAGCTGATCCTGATCGGGAAGCAGATTGAAAGTAGCAAAACTGCAATTCTTAATCCAAGGGATGATTTTATATGGATCTTTTCTGCATCCCAAAACAGTGCGAGTGCATTCAGGAGAGCAAAAGCCATTATCCCATGGTAACATACTAATTGAACAGAGAGAACCACAAACGATGCCCAAAGCACTAAAGTTGAGCAACAAAGCAACACCAGGAAGACAACAAGAGGAATGATCCCACTCGAAATCGATTGACTCTAATAAGCACACCACACCAAAGAACGCGGGCTTTATTACCTAACATAGACGGGACCAAAAGAATCCAAGGCAGAGATCGGATGACACATCACAGAAGGAAAAAGGTAAAAACAATGGACAGATCGTGCGAAGAGGAGGCATCAACAATCCTAAGACGCCATCCGTTCATGTCCAACATAAGAAAGCAATTATTATACTCGCTGCATCAACCCAGCAAAAGAACGCACCAATTTAAAAAAAAATAACAAAAGTTATTATGACTTCAGTTCAGGTCTTCAGGAGAAGAACAGTGACTAGCAAAGCATTATGTAAGAAATAATTTTCTTATCCCCGTGCAGTCAACAGAATCCACAAGCTTTCTCGTGAATTTTGCTGATAAAAGCCCCGAAATAGGTAGAAATCAAGCCAGTTCATTCAATCAATAATGAACTAAGGAGCGTAAGCAATTTACCAATCGAGCGCGGTGATGACGACGCCGCCCCAGAGCGGCACAGTGCCCCCCGACAGGATCTTGATGGCAATCGCGCTGCCTATCACCTCCTGTATGTCGGCGCCGACGAGCGCAAGCTCGGTCATGGCCCAGAGCGCGCGCGTGGCCCAGGGCGGGTACTCCTCGCGGCAGAGCTCGGCGAGGTGCTTCCCCGTGGCCACCCCGAGCCGCGCGGAGAGCAGCTGTATCAGGGCGCCCATGACCGTCGCCCATAGGAGCAGCCACAGCAGCTGGTACCCCGCGGCGGCGCCCGCCTGCAGGTCCCCCTCCAGGTTTCCTGGGTCCAGGAACGCGATGCACATGAGGAAGCCCGGGCCCGTGAAGCGCCAGAGCTTCCGCCACGAGAAGGGCGGGCGCGACGGCGCGCCGCCGCCGTCGGCTTCGGCGTCGGAGTCCGAGATGGAGATGGAGACCTTATCGTCGGAATCGTAGGCGCGCTCCTCGTACTCGTCGTGCGAGTCTGAGGAGGCGGCGGCGGCGGAATCCCCGCCCCCGCCGGGGAGGAGGCTCTCGGCGAGGTCGCGGGACGCCATGGGGGTGATGCGCGTGTGGGCGAGTGGAGGGGTGCAGGGGTTGGGCGAGTGGGAGGATGGGGCCGGGAGTTATGCTGCGGGAATCATGATTGGTTTGATGGTTTCTTCGAGAATTTATACTGATTTTTGGGCCAATATTTATACTCTAGTGGTTTATCTTTATCTGCCACTGCGCACTGCCTATGGCAGTTTATTTTACAATAATCTGTATTTTCATCCATTTGATTTTTTTAACAGATGTAGAAGCAGTCCAAAATAATAGGCCATAAGTCTTTTTTAGTTATACTTTTAACCATCATTTCTCTTATAATATCCATCAGTTGCTACCTAAACAATAACATATCAAAAGATTTATGAAACACGTAAGCACGTATATAATTTGACTTATTGTTAGTACAAAATTTGTGAACTTTGACTTTTCAAATTCTAACACGTTTACTAATTTCGAATGGAGGCAGCAGCGGTTTGTTTTTATTCGCCAACAGTAGATTGACTGTTTAATTGACCACTATACTTTTTTAAGAAAATACGGTACTCGCATAAAATCTCAAATAATTATATATACAAGAACTACGAAAAACAATATTTTATAGGGAAGCAAGAAACATCGATTCATTTGTTGGCACTAAACACGCAACAATGATTCGGTGCGGACCTTAGAGCCTGGCTGGCTCCGACTCTTGCACCTAGCACGTAGGAGCTGGAGCCGGAGAAGCTCGTGGCTCCACCGGCTTCTTGTATTTTGTAGGAGGGAAGGAGATGAGAGAAAAAAATAGTTTTCATTTGTTTCGGTCTTGGAGAATTTTGATGTTTGATGTTTGATAGAGCTTCTCCTGCAGCTGGCTTTGGAGCCGGTGCTTGAGCCTTGCCAAAAGAGGCTCGTCGTCTGGCTGAATCAAAGGGCTTATTCAATGGTGTAGGCATTTTTCGATTAAGGACGATTCCAACCTCAGCATTCACAGGTTTAATGCTCACGACCAACTGTGAACGCTTTGTGCCTTATTTTTTTATATAATGAATCTATGTTTTTTTTGTACCATTGGTTTTGTACTAGACTGTCATCGCATCGTACTTGCACCGAATATTGCAGCACCGAGCAATGCCCCACCCTGCCAGTTGTTCGGAAAGAATGCCTCACCCTGTTCCTGCTGACACCAGAGCTTTGCAAGGACTTCACAATTTAAAAGTTCAACATAGCAACTCCTCCTATTTTAATGCACTAAAAAACCTTTGGATGAGGAGGAATCTGGACTAGAAAATGCAGCAGACTTCTGATTTTAAGTTTAGAAAACCCTTCAAATGCTTTTCGGCGATGTGCAATCTGGAATGGCTGCTAGGTTAGCCTCGGCCAACTTGAAACGCTTCTATCTTACTCTACTTGGCAGGATAGCGATCACTTTTTCCTCTCAAAAGCAAAAGCAAAACAGAACAGAACCGAACCGAGACCTCTCCTTTTTCTTGTCTCGACGATCTTTCTCCCCCGTTTTCTCGACGTGCAGTGCAGTGCGATCGGAGTCGGCATCAGCAACTTTGTGCGTAGAGTGGAAGCGATGGCGCAGTCGCAGAGCGTGTGCCGGGCTCCGTCACTTTGGACGCACACATTTGTGCTTGTTCGTCGTAGCGCTTGTGCTGCTGCGCGGAATCGGCTTTCCCGTCGAGACGACGACGCGTTTCCACGCAAAAAGACCAAAGGGTATCGTCGCGCGGAGAGTCGAAGACGCATAAAGCCGGTGCCCGCGTCCGGCCGGCGGCGACCCGAGCGCCGCCGCGCGCGGCCGATCATCGGACTCGTATCCGAGGAGTGGTTCGCGGCGGGGGCGGCAGCCAACCGGGCGGCGTCACGCGTCACCACACAAGGCCACCGTGCCGTGCCGGTGCCCAGCGATCGCTGAACTCGGCCCGCCGGCGGCCGGCGCCGGGCACGAGCCTAGCCTCCCAAGCAAGATCTCCGCCACGATTTGCCACTTGCCGATCCAATCGGAGCGGTCGATCGGACGTCCCCACCTGAAAGGGACCACGGTTAAATGAGCCCAGGGGCTGGACCGCGTCGCGCGCGTCCAATCTCCCACCGGCATGGCACCTGTAGCTTTCAGTCACACACCAAGGGAGAACGATGAACCTGATGTGCTCCGGTGAACGAAAAAGAAGTCGACATGAGCGTCAAAACTGCCTCCTAGATTCACCGTTTACAGAGAGAAGAAGAAAGAGAGTGACTACCGTACCTGCTGCTGCTGCCTGCTGGTCTGTTCTGTCACGGGCAACCGCTAGTCCGGTAGACGTCAGGTACGTGCATCCAAGCTGCAGCGTACGACGATGCCGGCAACAAGAGCTGACTACACGTTGAACACAGCATTGTGCTGCCGTGGCCTGACTAGGCGACAAGGAGACGGCGCTGGTGGAGAAGTTAGCCTCGGCGCACGTTCAGCGCAGCATGAGCCGCCGTAAGACACCAACCGGAACGAGCCAGTACATACACGAGGCCATGAAGAATTCGGCGTCGTGGGCTCGTGGTTGGTAAGTGTGGTATGCTAAAGCTACCGCCTCGGAGCACGTGCAGTCCAAGCAAGCAGTGCGCTGTGTGGCGCATCCCCTCGCCTGCTGCCCGTTGTTCATCCCGTCACGCCAGTACGCCACGCGAGACCGCGGGGGACCTCCGACTCCGACCTGGCAGGTTGCATTGGCCTACGGGGCAGCCGGAACCGGACGTGGCGGACACGCGGGGCGGGACGTCCGCCGTGGGGCCCGGCGGCCAGCGACCGTGGAGCTGGTCCAGGAATGTGCCCTCCCCCGCGTGGCGGCGCTCCCGCCACCGGCCAGGCCGTGGCGGCGGCGTGGCGCCACGGGCCTGGCTCGTGCTCTGCTCTCCGCTTGCCTACGTCTCTGGACGAAGAAGAATTCTGATCTGATCTGATCTCCAGTAAAGCTACCGGTCTAGGGGTATTTATTAATACTTCTGCGTCGCCAGGAGACGGTGAAATCGAGCTGAAACCCATGCCTAGTGTCGGCTATATTGTCAGGCTGGCCGTGTAACTTAACGTGTGACGTGAGTACGTGACGCGGCTATTCATGAGCGCCGGTGCAATCTCGCTGTCCAGCTCGTGTGGCAGTTCCATTCCGTCTTGCGCGGACGCTTGTAGAGACACTGGTTACACTGATATTTTTGGTCCGTCTCGATCCGAGGCCATTGCACCCATTAATGAGTTGATAGTGTGGTAGTCTTTTCAGCCCAGCCCCCCCCCCCCCCCCCCCCTCAAGTGATACAACTATTCGAGCGCCACACGTACTACATGCTAGAGTCTCGAGTTGGTGTGTTGGAAGACTTTCAGGCCGAACTTAGGTGTGTTTGGCTGAATAATGTATGAAATGGTGCATGTGTATGGCTGATGCTGATGGTGTAATTCAACCAATTTGTTTGTCTCAAACTGTATGGTTTGTTGGAGTAATGGGCTTGGCCCATTCATTCTAAAGCATTAAAAGAATTTAAAGCCCACTATTAATGCTAGGGAATCAATGCTTAATTCCGTACCGGGAATTGAGAAGGATCTCAACCGACTTAAAAGGTGGACTTCGTGTACACCGCTTGTGAAGCCGGTAAGAGGAGGACGGTGAACCACACGCGCGCGCGCGCTCGCCGAGCCGGGCCGTGGCCGAGGCGCGGCGCGCGTGCGCGTGCGCGGTGGTGTGCTGAGATGAGAAGGACGTTTTGCAGTAAAGAGCATTAAAATAGAGGGTTAATGTCGACAATAATGACCGGACATTGAAGGCTATTTACGACGTCCAGGTTCGTTGAACCTGAGGCACATTAACTGCCGCTCATCAAAGTTATTCATGACGTCCAGGTTCGTTGAACCTGAGGCATCTCGCGCCTATATAAACCTGCACCCTCTCCTCCCATCCTCACTCACCTCAGCACTTGATCCAGATACTCCTCTTTAGGAGACCTCTCCCTTCTCCCTTAGTTGCTTTCTGCCATTCCCACCGCTAGTATTGCGCGCACAGTTCTAGCGAGAGCAGGGCCTCCGGAACCTCTGCTCGCTGAAGGTCCTGCACGGGACGCGGGCAATTAGGTTTTTGGGGAGCGTCTTGACGCGACTGTGAAATGATCAACACTAGGCCTAGAGGGGGGGTGAATAGGCCTTGTTCGAATTTTTCTGAAAATCTTGACAGAAAATCGTCAGGGGCCGGATGATCCGACAGTAGGTCGGATCTTCCGGGGGTCGGATGATCCGGCCTAGGGTCGGATCTTCCTGCCGGGAGAAAGTAACTAACCACTAAATTCGAAATATACTTGAAATTTGACAATTCTCTTTGAATACAAAGTTGGCAAAAGGTATTACAAAGCCTATGCAGGTATTCAATGTAAGAGATCTACACCTATCTAGTAGATCGGGTCAAAACAAGCTCAAGAACAATATGAACAACAATAAGTAAATGGAGACACACGATTTAATCCGAAGTTCACTCCACAAAGGAGCTACGTCTCCGTTGAGATGCTCACAAAGAGCCGGGCTGTCACTAGCCCCAAGTCTCTCACAATCAACCACAAAGGAGGATTGAGTTACTTACTATTGATCTCACAAGAGATGGGTAATACAAATTTCCGGGGGCTCAAACCACAAAGGATTGGGTGCTTCCCGGCCTCTAACCGTCTAGGAGCAATGCTCCAAGAGTAACAAATGCAAATCGACGAATCAAGGATGCTTCAAGTGCTTCTTGAGATGAACAAGAGAAATCCCGCGAGGTGCTCTCTTCCCACACCCCAAATCTCACTTTCTCTCAATCCCTAGGTGAATCTTGACAAGAATCAAGCTCTTGGATGGAGGAGAGAGTGAAAATCAATGCTGTGCAGGGGTGTTAGGTCGTGGGGGAAGAGCAGCCATGAATGAGGGGGGTGAAAGGGTATAAATACCCCACCCTCCTTAAGTGACCGTTATGTGTAAACTGAGGGGTACCGGATCATCCGGCCTATAGCCGGATCATCCGACTCAGCACACACTTTGAGCACGAACAGCTCTCCAGAATTTCCAGGGCCGGATCATCCGGCCATGGGGTCGGATCATCCGGCAAGCGACAGAGGGTTTCAGGCGTATGGGCCGGATCATCCGACCCATGGCAGTGAGGAGAAATCAGCCAGGCCGGATCATCCGGCCTGAGGCAGAGGGTTTTGGCTGGCAGGCCGGATCATCCGGCCTAGGGCCGGATCATCCGACCCAGATGAGTTTGGGAGAAAGGTTATCTCAAAGAAAGTATTTCATCTCAAATTGAAGCACCTTGACAACCTAGATCAATCGACAGCATCCCCCTTTATAGTACGGTGGTCCTATACTCAAATTCAAAATGAAAATTTGAATTAAATAATCAGTGAACTCCACCACCATACATATTTGAATTTGGGGACCTTCTTTTCATCTTCTTCTTGAATCTTTTATTTTATTCCTGCACACAACTTCATCAAGGCATCATATCCCAAATTGTGATTGTCAAGAATCACCAAAATCAATTAGGGGCCTAGATGCACTTTCAGACTGCTCGCTCCCTGAACGACTCCTTCGTCTACTTCTCGGCGTAACCGCTCGTACGAACGGCTACTTCGTCTACTTCCCGGCGTAACCGTTCGTAGGACTGCACTGCGAACATCTTCCTGCATCGATATAGTTCGGCTACTTCGAGCAAGGCCAGTCAAATAGCATGTCTATTCCAGCTGGTAGCGGCGCAACCGGTGCCTCCGGCACCGGTCCCGCCTTGGGGTACCTACTAAACCTACTCTGGTTTAATTCTTTGTTCATGTTTATTAGTGAGAATAACATGAACACATGCACATATCTTGTACACACATTATCACTCATCTATATCATTATCATGAAATTGCTAGTAATATTTGGGATTAAAATATACCGAAAATTTCCTAGATGTATAACATTCCAAAAACCTAATTTTGTTAATATTCTTTCGGTATCTAGCTTTGTTGCATCAATCAAACCACCACCTTTTGATGGTTCAAATTACAAACGTTGGCAAGAGCGGCTTATACTGTGGTTAACACTGTCGAGAGTGATCCATGTGAAAGAGGGTAAGCCTGAACAATTCTCTCCAGAGGAAGAGAGTGCGTTCGATGAGGCTGATATCCTCTTTCGAGACTTGATCATTAGTATTCTCGGTGATAACCTGGTGGATTCTTATATCCGGCTGCCAACTGGCAAAGCATTGTGGGATGCTCTTGAGGCTCAATATGGAGTATCTGACGCTGGGAGTGAGTTGTATATCATGGAGCAGTTCCTTGAGTATAGGATGGTCGAAGACCGTTCTGTAGTGGAACAGGCTCATAAAATACATACTCTGGCAAAAGATCTCAAAAATTGCAGCAAAGAGTCCCCATGTGTGTTACCCAATAAGTTTGTGGCCGGAGGTATAATCTCTAAGCTGCCACCTTCTTGGAGGGACTTTGCTACTTCTCTAAAACACAAGAGACAGGAGTTCACAATAGATGGACTCATAGGGACTCTTGATGTTGAGGAGAAGGCGAGAGCAAAGGACATACGTGGGAAAGGAGTTGTTGGTGCTTCAAGTGCCAATCTTGTTCAGAAGAACAAATCCCACAAGAACAAGAAAAAGCCACCACAGAACCAACCAAAGACTAAGAAGACAACCACTTTTAAGAACAAGAAGAAGACGGGAGCTTGCTATATGTGCGCTAGTACGGATCACTTTGCTGCAAAGTGTCCGAACCGCAAAGGCAACGACTCCGCCAACATGGTTATTAGCGAGCCTGGAGGAACATCGGGGTACGGTAATTTATTACCTACTGTTCTTTCAGTCTTTGGTTCACCCGAGTGGTGGGTTGACACTGGCGCTAATATTCATGTTTGTGCTGATGCTTCTTTGTTCTCTTCTTACCAGACCGGCGGGACTTCCTCCTTGCTGATGGGGAACGGATCACATGCGCGTATTCTTGGTGTTGGTACGGTAAATCTGAAGTTTACTTCGGGGAAGACCGTGCAGCTGAATAACGTGTAGCATGTCCCCACCATCAAGAAGAATTTAGTCAGCGGCTCTCTACTGTGTAGAGATGGTTTCAAGTTAGTTTTTGAGTCCAATAAATGTATCTTGTCTAAGTTTGATACTTTTGTTGGAAAAGGTTATGAAAGCGGAGGCTTGTTCTGTCTTTCTTTGTCAGATGTTTGTAATAAAGTTGCATACAATGTTATTAACGTTGATGAAACAAATGTTTGGCATTCGAGCCTTTATCACGTTAATTTTGGTTGTATGATGCGCTTAGCTAATTTGAGCTTAATTCCAAAGTTCACTTTTGTCAAAAATTCTAAGTGTTATGTATGTGTTGAATCAAAACAAACTCGTAAGCCTCATAAGACCGCGGAGGCAAGGAGCTTGGCACCCTTAGAATTAATTCATTCCGATTTGTGCGAAATGAATGGAGTGTTGATAAAAGGTGGTAAAAAATATTTCATGACTTTGATTGATGATGGTACTAGATTTTGTTACATCTATTTGTTGAAGTCAAAAGATGAAGCTTTACACTACTTTAAAATCTATAAAGCTGAAGTAGAAAACCAACTTGAGAGAAAGATCAAAAGAGTTAGGTCAGATCGTGGTGGCGAGTATTTCTCAAATTTATTTACTTTATTCTGCGAGGAACATGGTATTATTCATGAGAGGATGCCTCCCTATTCACCTCAGTCAAATGGGATTGCCGAAAGAAAGAACCGCACTCTAACGGATTTGGTTAACACCATGTTAGATACAGCGGGACTTTCCAAGGAATGGTGGGGTGAGGCTATATTGACTGCATGTCATGTCCTAAACCGTGTTCCTACAAAGAATAAAGAGATAACTCCATTCGAGGAATGGGAGAAGAAAAGGCCAACACTGTCATACTTACGTACATGGGGTTGTTTGGCAAAAGTGAGTGTGCCAATAACCAAGAAACGTAAGCTTGGAGCTAAAACTGTGGATTGTATCTTTCTAGGTTATGCTATTCACAGCGTTAGATATAGATTTTTAATAGTGAAATCTGGAGTACCTGACATGCATGTTGGTACTATAATGGAATCCAGAGATGCTACATTTTTTGAAAATATTTTTCCCATGAGAGATGAAACAAGTTCATCTAGGCAAGAGTTCATCGAGGATGATGGATCTGCTGAGCCGATAGAACACAATAAATATACACTTGTAGAAAATCCTGAGGAGGATAACAATGATGCTCCGAGAAAGAGCAAGAGACAAAGGACTGTAAAGTCTTTTGGTGATGATTTCATTGTATACCTCATAGATGATACACCCAGAACCATTGAAGAGGCATATTCATCTCCTGATGCTGACTATTGGAAGGAAGCAGTAAGGAATGAGATGGATTCTATTATGTCTAATGGAACCTGGGAGGTCGTTGAACGTCCTTATGGATGTAAACCGGTTGGATGCAAGTGGGTGTTTAAGAAAAAGCTGAGGCCAGATGGTACTATTGAAAAGTACAAGGCTAGCCTTGTGGCCAAGGGTTATACCTAAAAAGAAGGAGAAGATTTCTTTGACACTTATTCACCAGTTGCCCGATTGACCACAATTCGAGTATTACTTTCCCTGGCAGCCTCTTATGGTCTTCTCGTTCATCAGATGGACGTTAAGACGGCTTTCCTCAATGGAGAGTTAGAAGAGGAGATCTATATGGATCATCCGGATGGGTTTGTATCAAAGGGTCAAGAAGGAATGGTTTGTAAGTTGTTAAAATCTTTATATGGTCTCAAGTAAGCGCTAAGCAGTGGCATGAAAAGTTTGATAGAACTTTGACCTCTGTCGGCTTTGTTGTGAACGAAGCTGACAGATGTGTGTACTATCGCTATGGTGGGGCTGAAGGAGTGATTTTGTGCTTGTATGTGGATGACATACTGATCTTTGGCACTAGCCTTAATGTGATTAAGGAAGTCAAATAGTTTTTATCTCAAAATTTTGAGAGGAAGGATCTGGGAGAAGCTGATGTTATCCTTAATATAAAACTGTTAAAAGAGATCAATGGTGGGGTGATTCTTACACAGTCTCACTATGTGGAGAAGGCGTTAAGTCGCTTTGGTTATAGCGACTATAAACATGTCTCAACACCATATGATGCCAGTTTAATTCTTAGAAAGAACAAAAGGATAATGTGAGATCAGCTGAGATATTCTCAGATCATTGGTTCATTAATGTATTTAGCGAGCGCTACAAGACCTGACATCTCGTTTGCTGTAAGCAAACTGAGCCGGTTTGTTTCAAACCCGGGAGATGATCATTGGAAGGCTCTTGAAAGAGTAATGCGCTATCTGAAGGGGACAATGAACTATGGAATTCACTACATCGGATACCCAAAGGTACTAGAAGCGTATAGTGATTCAAATTGGATTTCTGATGCTGATGAGATAAAGGCCACAAGTGGATATGTGTTTACACTTGGTGGTGGAGCTGTTTCCTGGAAGTCTTGCAAGCAGACCATCTTAACGAGGTCAACTATGGAAGCAGAACTCACAGCATTAGATACCGCCACTGTTGAGGCTGAGTGGCTTCGTGAGCTCCTTATGGACTTGCCGATAGTTGAAAAACCGTTACCAGCAATCCTAATGAACTGTGACAATCAAACGATAATTGTCAAGGTGAATAGTTCAAAGGATAACATGAAGTCATCTAGATATGTGAAAAGGCGGTTGAAATCTGTCAGAAAATTGAGAAATTCCGGAGTTATAGCACTGGACTATGTTCAGACGGCTAAAAATCTGGCAGATCAGTTTACAAAGGGTCTTTCACGAAATGTGATAGATAATGCATCTATGGAGTTGGGCTTGAGACCCACGTGAGTCATTGTATAGTGGAAACCTGTCCTATGTGATCGGAGATCCCGTGAATTAGGATGGTGAAACAAACTAAAGTCTGACTATGAGAAGAGAACCTTTGTGAAAAGGGCTCATTCCGTGTATAAGGTGCATTTCTCTTCTAATCTGTATGGCAGGTTGGTCTATACCTTAATGTGTGCCAGGTGGTTTCTTTTAAACAAATGAGTTGTTTTCATAAAACAAAGATGTTGTTCTACAGAACATCTGAAAGGAACACACCTATATGAGTCTGACCACTGGTCATGGTCTATGAGAACTGGGTATTCTCTACAAACTCATGAAGGGCCTGAAGTATGACTTATAAGCTCCAAACCGCGGGGATGCTCTTGCAGCCTAGTACCAGCATAGGGCTCTGGTCAAACTTGTTTGCACAAAACTGGCAATTCAAGGCATAGTCCATTGCACAGTTGTGAATAAGTGTAGCCTTTGTTCTAGATGGAAGTTCAACTTAACAGTCTCTGTCGAATACTGGTATATCAATGAGGGAATGAGGGCATTTCTAGTGTGGCTTGAATTTCTTGGTGGGGATTGTTGGAGTAATGGGCTTGGCCCATTCATTCTAATGCATTAAAAGAATTTAAAGCCCACTATTAATGCTAGGGAATCAATGCTTAATTCCATACCGGGAATTGAGGAGGATCTCAAGCGACTTAAAATGTGGACTTCGTGTACACCGCTTGTGAAGCCGGTAAGAGGAGGACGGTGAACCACACGCGCGCGCGCGCTCGCTCGCCTCGCCGAGCCGGGCCGTGGCCGAGGCGCGGCCGGCCGGACGGGCGGTGCGGGTGCGCGGCCGGACGGACATGCGGTGCGGTGCGGTGCGACGTGCTGAGATGAGAAGGACGTTTTGCAGTAAAGAGCATTAAAACAGAGGGTTAATGTCGACAATAATGACCGGACATTGAAGGCTATTTACGACGTCCAGGTTCGTTGAACCTGAGGCACATTAACTGCCGCTCATCAAAGTCAGCACTTGATCCAGGTACTCCTCTTCAGGAGACCTCTCCCTGCTCTCGCTAGAACTGTGCGCGCAATACTAGCGGTGGGAATGGCAGAAACCAACTGAGGGAGAAGGGAGATTTTAAACACTCATGTAATATATCTGCCTGTGATGTAAAATGTGATGGCATTTGTATCTCTGGGCTCGCCTTCATGCGGGGTACCTTGTTTGATCCTGCATTCGGTGGTTTATCGGGACGTTACCCGACAGGCCAAGGGATTATACCGTTTGAAGCACGTCGGAGCCCGCAGAAGTGGACTCACGTACTAAACCTACTCTGGTTTAATTCTTTGTTCATGCTTATTAGTGAGAATAACATGAACACATGCACATATCTTGTATACACATTATCACTCATCTATATCATGAAATTGCTAGTAATATTTGGAATTAAAATATACCAAAAATTGCCTAGATGTCTAACATGGTTCACCATTATTCTTATTAGATAATTATATCAAGTGTGATAGCTTCCTCCTGGATGAGTTGGTACGTTTTTTCCCGACCAAAATAAAGGGTTAATTAACATCTAGATTGTACCATTTTATATAAAAACCAAATGATATATGCAATAGTCAGCTGGATAATTCGCTGAAGCATTGCAACTCTAAAGTAACAACACGTTCCGGCCAGTGCAGTCAAAAGCCTATCACGTTACCAACTGCAATCATGCATACTAGTCCCGAAATGGAGGCCATGGCCATCAATGCATCCTCCTGTAGGACCGTACCCATGTGAGTTGAGAGCACTGCAATGGTCATCCACGGCCACCGTAGGCTATCGTTGTCAGCACCAGGGAAAATGCCCGCTTTCTATCGACGACGCAGTACACAGTTACTTGCGATCTAGTGTTCCTTTTTCCGGTGGACGTGCCCGCACCTAACACCATGGTGCATGCCATGGCTGGCAGCATACCAATAAGATAACCATAGCATGTCCAGCACGCGGTCAGCCAATCGGCTAGAGGAGAAAGCGTTACCCACTGCAGAGAGGCTGCGCTCTTCAGGGAGTTTGTTTGGGCGAAGCCACTACCCACGTACGCCAGGCGTGACGGGAACGGACTCTTGGACCGCGCAGAATTCTACGAGATGAGAAGGATGTTTTGTTCCGTCGGGGGGATAAATCAAGAGGGAGCTGATAATATTGTTTTTTTCCTTTGGGCACCGGGATCCTATTGTTCATGCGAGAGAGAGAGAGAGAGAGAGAGAGAGAGAGAGAGAGAGAGAGAGAGAGAGAGAGAGAGAGAGAGAGAGAGAGAGAGAGAGAGAGAGAGCGCAGTCGGGGTCTACTCGCCAAACAAGACAATCTAGGAGGCTATCCTATTCTCGATAGCGGCGGACACCAGGCTGCGTGCACATTCTTTGAGTGGAGCGCTGCCGCCAGGATGCAAGATGGCGAGTGAAATCATGTCGACACTGTGACGGCGACGCGCGCACCAACCAATCGGCTGACTTCGCGTAGCAGCTGTTTCCGAATAGAAAGCCCATACTCGCAGCAGTTTCCGCGCAAGGCCCCCGGGAATTTCATCAGCAGACAGGCCGCGCGGATGGCGCATAAACAGGCCCAAAAGAAACCGCAGCAAATACAGGCCCATTACGAGTTCGGGCCGGTCTCTCGCGCGGTGACCCTCTCTCTCTCCAGCCAGCCAGCAGCCGCTGATAGCTCTCCACCCCGATCTGTGTAACTTGTAAGCTACGCTGCAGTTCGGCGATGACCGGCAATGGCGAAGTCGATGACAAAGCGGAAGAGCCTGCTTGCCGCTAGGTGAGGAACGATACAATCTTGAACACTGCTCCTACTAAGCGGTATTGGCATGGATAGCACATAAAAATGTAGGAATCCTGCAGGAGCCAGTACATTTCTCCTAAATTTGTTATTGCATTTATTCATTCTGGACAGGTTTTTGCTTCATATGGAGGCAAATGCAGCTATTTCTTCGTGTGATCTGCGAGTTTAACGTGCAAAAGTAGATACTCCCTCCATCATAAATTATAATTTGTTTTATCTTTTCTCTATGCATCTAGATGGACACTATATGTAGATACATAATAAAAATATTTATCAAAAAAGTCAAAACGACTAGTAATTTGGGACGGAGGGAATAACTACGTAGGGTAAGTGTAGAGGAATTTAGAAAATGCAGAGGGACTTTTTGCAAAATAGCCGGAGACACCTGGGCACGAATCGGCCTAGAGAGGCAAGGCCCAATACCAGCCCAGTCAATATCATCCGCCCATCTCGAACGAGCGGCCGAGATCTCCTCCCATCGCGAAACCCTAGCCCCTTACACGGCCGCTTCCACCTTATAAGTTCCTCTCGTCTCTCGCCTCCGCAAAACCCTCTCTAGTCCTCCTCCCGCCGCCGCCTGCACCAGCACCAGCCGCCGCCTAGCAGCAGCCGTCGCCGGAGAAGAAGGGGAGGAAGCCATGGGTCGCGTCCGCACCAAGACCGTGAAGAAGACCTCCAGGCAGGTGATCGAGAAGTATTACTCCCGCATGACCCTCGACTTCCACACCAACAAGAAGGTCCTGGAGGAGGTCTCGATCCTGCCCTCGAAGCGCCTCCGCAACAAGGTGGCCGGCTTCACCACCCACCTGATGCGCCGCATCCAGCGCGGCCCCGTCCGCGGCATCTCGCTCAAGCTCCAGGAGGAGGAGCGCGAGCGCCGCATGGACTTCGTCCCGGAGAAGTCGGCGCTGGAGGTCGAGGAGATCCGCGTCGACAAGGAGACCATGGAGATGCTCGCGGCCCTCGGCATGGCCGACCTCCCCGGCGTCGAGCGCCAGGCTGAGGTCTCCAACGCCCCCACCTACGGCCGCCCGCAGTACGGTGGCCCCCGCCGCGACCGCGTCTAGTCTTCCAGCCGGTTGCAGTGGTTGGATCTTGATCGCTTCATTTATCGTCGTTATTATGCTACTATGTCAAACTTGTTTTAGGTCAGTGGTTGCTTTGTGGCGATTAAGTCTTGAACCTATCTGTTTTGCTCTAAATTCTGCACTGTTTTGATCTGCGTGTGATGGACAAGATCTATATTCTCGCGCCAATGAAATCTTAAGCGATTTATAAGTTACAATGAGATGGTGCTTCCTGTTATGCACTTTGCTTGTCAGATTGAATGCTTTGTTACGCGTGGTACTGTGTGGAAGTTTAGGTGCTTGTACATCTATCTCATTAGTAATTAGTCTTCTATAAATGAAATGCATGTTTAGCATCCAGATTTCAACCTATGCATTCCAATCTTAGGCTGTATTGTTACATATTTTGCCCATTGCAGCTCCAACTGCTATAGAATGATCAATGAGAAAACGATCAACGCAACCACCCAGAAGAATCATCATTGAACCTGTTATTTCTCTGCTACCCATTGTATGTCTTGTTGATTGTTCAGATGCTGTCAATTGCCTTTTGGAATCAACAGTGCATCTTAATTGCATAATCTTCTAGTAAACCATGCGCTGTTTTTGTGTTCGTCGACTGGCTGCTGTTCTAGCTGCTTGCGTGATTGCGTCCTGTAGAATGCTAGCCGTAAGAAGGGCCGTGTTGCTTTTGCTGTTGCAGTTGATTCTAGTCTTTGATTGGCTTCGCAACATCCTTTGAGGTTTGATTTGTTGAATTGCGGAACGTCTATCGTTAGAGCAGCAGCACCGCAAGGAGCTGCTATCCTGATCAATTGCAAATAGCATGTCAGATTTCCAAGAGAATTGAGAAGAACAGACGATTAACTCCCTGTTTTTTCAGAATTATTTGATTCGCGTTTTGTTATTTTGGTCAGTAAGCCTGAGTTTTTTTATATAAGAGAACATAGTGGACATATTTAGCTGGAGTGGAAGAATAGCGATGTCGATGGAGATTGTATGGTATGAAGCGGTAATTCTTCTGCATCGAGAGGCTCACCGACTCTTTCCTGCACACCGTTGGCGTCTCATGACCTCCCGGATGCTGTTTCATTCCGTGTCATGATGCCTGTGAGGCTGCGACTTGTTGCCGCACTAGCAGCTGATTTGAGCAGTGACGATTGAATCCTTGATTTGGATTTCGATTAGCCCTTCGGCGCCATTGCCGCAGTCGAGCTCGAGCTCCGTCGTGCCGTGCTGGTGTACTTGACCCTTCCGTCCAGATAGCGGTACCATTGTCGTCTCCGCTCGGAGCCTCACTCGTGCTCGTGGATACCTCGGCCGCTCGACGGGCCACACCCCGGTGCCCTTTGTTACGTCTCCTGTCCCGGCCACCCGTCGCGCTGCCCTTTGTCTTCTCCGGCCGACGATCTAGCTGTGCCGGCGCCCGTCCACCGCGGCCACCTACGTTTTCTCCCTCTTCACGATGCTCCCGACTACTCACGCTCGTCGTCGATGCCGTCACTCTTTTTTTTTTCACTCTCACTCGTACCCACTCCATCCGTCCACCTCCCGGTCCCGGACAACGTTGTCTTCCATTCCATCCCGCGCTCGACGTGGTGGACGACCATGCCAACGTAAGAAATGGGTTGAGGAACGTGTCGAGTACTCCTCATAAACAGGCCCAAAACCCAACGCAGCAAATACTGGCCCATTACGAGATCGAGCTGTTCCACGTCCACCTCAGTTCCGCGCCCGACCCCCCCCCCCCCCCCCCCCCCCCCCAAGCCGGCGGCAGCCACTGCCTGCTGAAGCCGCTCCGCCTCCGCGCCGACAACGCCAAAGAAACCTCCCAAACCGCCGCCCGCCTTGCGCAAAATGCCACCCAAACCCGCGCCACAGCTCTTCCGATACGTCTCCAAGCCCCGCAAGCCGGCGGCGCCGTCCGCGGCACCCGACGCCACCTCCCCCGCCGTCCACGACGCCCCCGCGTCCGATGCCGACGCCGACGCCGACGCGGTGTACCGCGTCGTCACGTCCGCTCCCACGCCGTCCGCGATGGAGTCCGCCCTCGCGGCCTCCGCCGTCCCGCTCTCGGCCCCGCTCCTCGACGCCGTCATGCGCCGCTTCCGCTTCGCGCACGGGGACCCGCTCCGCGCGCTCTCGCTCCTCTCCCTCGCCGCCGACCGCGGCGGGGTCGTGCCGTCGCCCTTCGCGATCGACACCGCGCTCTACGTGCTCGGCCGGTCCCGCCGGTTCGCGCACATGTGGGACCTCCTCCACTCCACCCGCCGCATCTGCCCGGACGCCGTCACCCCGCGCACCGCCATGGTCGTCCTCGGCCGCGTAGCCAAGGTCTGCTCCGTCCGCCAGACCGTTGACTCCTTCCGCCGCATAGCGCGGATGTTCCGCGCCCTCGACCCGGCCGGCCTCTTCAATGCGCTGCTCCGCACGCTCTGCCAGGAGAAAAGCATGTCCGACGCGCGCAATGTCTACCATGCGCTCAAATACGAGTTCCAGGTGAACCGCCAGACCTTCAACATCTTGCTCTCCGGCTGGAAGTCGGCCGAGGACGCCGAGGCGTTCTTTGCCGAGATGCGGGAGCTCGGGGTGGAGCCCGACCTGGTGACCTATAACAGCTTGATCGATTGCCACTGCAAGAACAAGGACGTGCAGAGGGCCTACAAGCTGCTCGACGAAATGCGGGAGAAGGATATTTCCCCTGATGTGATCACTTACACGAGCCTAATTGGTGGGCTGGGGTTGATTGGCCAACCTGACAAGGCAAAGGACTTGCTGAAGGAGATGCATGAGCTAGGGTGCTACCCAGACGTCCCTGCATACAACGCTGCAATACGGAACTTTGTTATAGCGAAGAGGCTTGGAGATGGGTTTGCACTGATGGATGAAATGGCCTCAAAGGGACTGATGCCGAACCCCACAACTTATAACCTTTTCTTCAGGTGCTATTACTGGGCGTTCGACATTGGCAGTGCGTGGCGGTTGTATGAGCGGATGCGCTTCGAAAGATGCTTCCCAAACACACAGTCTTGCATGTTTATCATAAGGCTGTGCCATCGGCATGGGAAAGTGGCGCAAGCACTTGAGCTGTGGAGTGATATGGTTAGCAACAGGTTTGGATCATTCGCCTTGGTATCAGATGTGCTTTTTGACTTGCTGTGCGATGAGGGGAAGTTGGAGGATGCCGAGAGGTGCTTCTGTCAAATGGTTGAGCTGGGGCAAAAGCCCAGTAATGTTGCTTTTAGAAGGATAAAGATACTGATGCAGCTTGCCAAGCAGGAAGAATCTATTGCCAGGTTAACTGAAAATATGGCACGATTTGGTCGACTGGCACCTGAAGATTGCCAAATGGTCCATCACCCAGCTGAAAGCAGGCCAAGTAATGGTGATGGAGCTGGTATTGCTATATTGAGAGGAGCTTAGCATATACATTTGGACATTGACTATCATGATTAGCGGCAGTAAATTTGGTTTACTAGATGAATCTTTATTGGATTTTTCTGAGCTCTGTACTCTGATGTCTTCCCTGAAAGTTTTCAAGTTTCAAGATTTATCTTGCGCAAGCATGCTTGGTCATGTATCGGGCAGGCTAACAACGGGTATGTCTTCTAGACTTCTATATATATGGTCCAGTTATATTGTCAAATTATCAGCAATTCATAGATTCCTTTTACCAAATATCCATTCCATGGTAGAGCATTGTAGCAACATACTGATATGAGCAGTATTTGAACAGGATAATGGTTCTCGATGTGTTGCATTTAGAATTTGGTGGATTCCTGTATACTGAACAGTGTTATTTTTTAATAGTCAAGTAAATTTCTTGGATTGCTTGATATACATTTGAGTTACAGGGTAAAATTCTTGCCACATGGGGCCCCAAGAAGAGTAGTGTGTGCTTGGTCATATATGATAGCCCTCTTCTAAGGAGTAGCATGATTATTCATTACTCATCTTTGACTGAAGTTTGACCTTATAGCCACAATTGTACAGTGAGCCGGCGATTAGGTGATGCTCTTGGGGATGTTGAGCGGCGTCTGATCAGTCCCCAGCAGGCATTTTGGGTGAATGTTGACGTCGCACACGCCGCAGCGTTCGCGCCACATGCAGTCGGCGCCGCAGCGCGCGCACTCCTCTGGGGCGCCCACGCTGAGCATCACGAGGTGCTCCGGGTGCAGCGGCGAGACGGTGGCGCCCGGCAGCTGCGCGCAGATGGGGTGCACGTCGAAGCCGCACGGGCGGGAGCGGTAGTGCATGCCGCGGATGTCCGTCTCGCAGATGTCGCAGCGGCGGCGAGGTTCGCCGTCGCCAACGGCCACCTCGAACGCGAGCGGGTGCTGGCCGTGGAAGAAGAACCACGCGGCCCCGGGCGCCGTCGCGCAGGGTCCGTGCAGGTCGAAGTCTCATGCGCCGCAGCGGTAGCGGGGGCCGGCGCCCGGGCAGCGGCAGCCGTCGCACACGAAGCCGCGGTCGCTGCCGCTGCTCCCGCCGAAGTCGACGAGGACCAAATGGTGCTCCTGGTGGGCGCCGTGCCGGATCGCTCTGGCCATGGCGAACTGGGAAAGGCTACTGCTACCCTCGCGCTTCAGTGCGACGCTGACGAAGTGGCGAGCTGGTTTGTATTCTTTGTATACCTGATGGCGCGGTGACTGGCTGACTGCTGGCTGTCTGGCTCTGCTCCGGGAATCGGAGGAGCCGGAAGGCGAGCAGACTCGCGCCATTTCCGCTGGCCGCAGCGTCTGTTCCCGATGGGTCATGGACTCATGGGTGGTTCGTCGTTCGTTTCCATCGAACGGCGCCCCAGGCTCGTGCCAAACCCATCGCAGCGGCATCGCTGTTCGTTCACTCATCGTATGGGATGTACGGGAACGCGCTATCGTATCCGTATCCAACCAGAGCCAAGCCTGGAAGCAATGTTTTCCTAGACGGAAAACGGTAGATGAACGGCGAGGGGCCGTTTAGGGTTTAGACGGGTTTAGACGTGTTTAAACGGGAATTAAACGGCCTAAACGGTTTGCTACTGTAGCACCGTTTTCAGCAAGATTAACCTTAACAATTGCACGTCTTCCTCATTCAATAAGTTAGGAATCAAAGTTTTAGCATAATCTGACAAAGATCCTACAAAATCCAAATAAGAGGTTAGACATGTAAGTTAATGAATATATTTAACCAACAGATAGCTAGAAATAGCAGAGCTAACTTTACCTAAGTTCTTACAAACTTTAGCGGCCTTAAAATCATTAGAAGCAGGCTGATCCGCTGATAGTCTAGGACTCCCCGACACCAAGTACTTTTGAAAGTTATGAAGAAAAAGATCCCTTTCTTGCTCTGTTGACAGTACAATAGAACTTGCTTTCAACAATGTCTCGCAAATTAGTAGAACTCATAACAAGTAAGAATAGTCTGACCTTCATATATATTTGGAACAAAGACATGCAAATTTGCTATTATTTTCACTACACATGATGTTCTTGTCTGAGCGTATGCCATTGAAGGCAGGCTAGGGCGAAAAGGGCATGAATAGCTAGCTCTAGCTTCAGTCAACGCATTATCAGAAGCTAACAGTGCCACCTCGGCTGCACCAAACGGATCATAATCTAGATTTGCATCTTCCTCAATCACTGGTAGATTGACCGAACACCAACTCAAAACAAACTCATCATGAGGAATTGCTAGAATCTGGGTCAAAAAAGGAACCTGCAAAATTGAAATTGAAATAAAGCATTGTCTTGACTTAAAAAGAGGTTCTAAAGAAAATTTCACTGAGCATTCTTTTTTCCTCCGCGGCGAGCCCCTGCCTCCTCCGCGCGGAACCCCTTCCTCCTCCGCGCGGAACCCGTTCCTCCTCCGCGCCGAGCCCCGTTCCTCCTCCGCGCCGAGCCCCGTTCCTCCTCCGCGCCGAGCCCCTGCGGCCCTGCCTACCCCTGCCTCCTCCGCGGGAACCCCTTCCTCCTCCGCGCGGAACCCGTTCCTCCTCCGCGCCGAGCCCCGTTCCTCCTCCGCGCCGAGCCCCTGCCTCCTCCGCGCCGAGCCCCTTCCTCCTCCTGCGGGGCTAGCCCCTTCCGCCTCCTGCCGGGCGAGCCCCTGCCTCCTCCTACAGGGCGAGCCCCTGCCTCTGGCCGGCGACCTGGGCGACCGAGAAAGAAGGGAGAAGGGAGCGGCGAGCCCCTGCCTCTGGCCGGTGACCTGGGCGACCGAGAAAGGAGGGAGAAGGGAGCGGCGGCTGGGAGAAGGGAGAAAGAAGGGAGCGGCGGCTGGGCCTGGGAGAAGGGAGAAGGGAGGGCGTCGTGCACTCGTGCTAGCTTTTGGGCCAGCCCGCGAAAGATCTTGCCAGCTGTGACTTTCCCGCGCCCGGTCCAACTCCAAAACGGGACCCGAAATGGCCCAAATGCCGTTTAAAAACGAACAGCAACCGTTCCGTTTCGGCCGTTTCGGCCGTTTAAACCCCCGTTGACCGTTTAAACAGGTCAACCGTTTTTTTTTCCGCCCAGGCCCTAAACAGAACGGTGATGTCGCGTTTACCGTTTAAACCCGTCTAAACGGCCGTTTAATTCCGTTTAGGATAACAAAGCCTGGAAGGAAGGCTACCCACCCGGTCCAATTCGAGATTCCCGGCGCTGGAAAAACTGTAGAACTCTCCCGAACTTTCGCGTTTCGTACTTGCTTCGTATGGGGCCCAACGTGTCGGTGACCCAAGTGCCTCCGGGTGTTGCGAGTGGGGCCGCATTTCGGCCTGTGAGGATGCCCGCCACAAGCCCATCCCCAAAATTCAAATCGCGTCAAGCTTCCCCCGGAAGGCCGGAGCGAACGCCGCCTCGTTCATTCGTCGCTCGGCCGGTCGAAAAACCTCCAAACCCCAGCGGAAAACGAAGGCGACCGGCGGAGCGAATCCGCGCGAACGTCGCCGGAGGCGGAGGTGATGGAGAGCAAGGAGAACGCCGCGCACTCGGCGCCGCCTCTTCGGCAGTCGCGCGGGAAGCGCAAGGCCCTGGCGGAGCTGCCGGCCAACGAGTGGCGGGACACGAACGGCGGCTCGGCGCCGCGGCCGTCGAAGCCGAGGACGCGGTCGGCAGCGCGGGCGGAGGCCGAGGCGGAGGAGGCGAGGAAGCGGCTTGAGGCCGAGGACGCCGGGCGCGGGGCCGACGTGTCCCGCCTTCTGGACCCGAAGCGGCAGGACGCTGGCGCGGCGCAGGCGGCCGTTGCGCCGTACCTCGGGGACATCGACCGGTACCTCCGTTCGTTGGAGGTGCGGCTTTCTCGACTACCTTTTCACCTGGGACCGGGGAGCATCCGCTTTCGCGTGGGTGTATTTGGTGCTCGTGTGTGGTTGATTAGGGCTATGGATGTGTGATCGTAGCTGATGTGATGGGGGCACTTGGGAGGCGTGATCATGTCGCACGCTTGAGTGCTACGGAGTAAGATTTGGTCGGTTTGATTTGACTAGGGGTTATGTGTTTTTAATTCTGTTCCCAGTGAAATGTTCATTTTGTCTGGTTTAAGGCGTTAGCTGCTGCTGGCTAGGCAAGTTGTTTAAATTAAGATGCTGCTAGTGCAACTGTGGTAACTGGTAAGTGTCCCTGTCTATAGTGTAGGTTGACAGGTTGTGTCACCTTCAGAGAAGGAAATGTCACTTTGGAGCTAAATTCCATTATCTTGGCTTTGTTTCGGTCCAGCTACAGTTTGTGACTGCTCGAGGACCCATGCCATCTTACTTTACTGAACTTACTAGCACTGTTTGAACAAAATGCAAGAGATTTTTTGCTTTGATCAATTGAGATGCGGGATTTTAGCCTTTTAGGTGTGACTTCCTCTAATTTTGTTGAGATTGTTAGGCCGAACTGTTGAGGAGGCCAAGCCCTGACTATTTTCAGAAGATCCAGAAAGATATCTCCCCCAAAATGAGGGCTATCCTTGTGGACTGGTTGGTAGAGGTGGCTGACGAATTCAAGCTTCAGGCAGAAACTCTTTACCTTGCCATTTCATATGTCGACCGCTTCCTCACAGTGAATGTCGTTACTCGGGACAAGCTGCAGCTGCTGGGTGTCACTGCACTGCGCGTTGCTGCGTATGGGACTATACTGTTTGTTTACACTTTCTGTTTATCACTTAAAATCACTCTCTGAGCTGCATTTTGTAATGGTGCAGCAAGTATGAAGAAGTTGAGTCTTCTAAGATGAAGGTGAACAAATACACTGACATAACGGACCACACTTACACCAAGCAGCAAGTAGCCTCTCTTCTGCTGAATTTTCCATTTCTTAGTTATTTCCCCTGGACCATGGATTATAGACACACGTTTCTGTTTTATGTTCCATGCAGGTGCTGAAGATGGAGGCTGACTTGCTGAAATCTTTTAATTTTCAGATTGGGGGTCCCACTGTAACAACATTTCTACGGTATGTCTTCTCCAGACTTTTTTTTTGTTTAGAACAAGGTTCACACTTGACATAACTTCCCCTGGTAATGTAAAAGGTTCGCCATATCTGAATTGTGTTGCTAAATCACATTGTGGTTATCCGATTATTGCCTTACTGTACTAACAACTTTTTTGAGTCTCATGCCTGATAACTGTCTGTTGTAGGCGATTCATAGCTTCGTATTGTGGAGGCAATGTAAGTGTACTTTAGGAGCATCTGCATTTAGTTTTATTAATATTCTTTTGGTAATCTATTTTTCCCTTGAAAGTTCAGCGCATAAGCAGCAAAAAGCTGGAGTCCATGTGTAGCTATCTGGCAGAATTGAGCTTGCTGGACTACGACTGCATAAGCTATCTACCATCAGTTGTCGCTGCTGCCTGCCTGTTTGTAGCCAGGTTCACAATCCGCCCAAAGACTCATCCTTGGGTAAGAAAACATAACCTTTATTGCTGACTGTATCTAAGCTGCATACTTTTCTGACATTAGTGTGTACAACTCTTTTTTCTGACTTTAATGTGCATGAATCTCCAGAACTTGACGCTTCAACATAACACGGGGTATAAAGTCTCTGACCTGCAGAAATCCATTTTCATCATACATGAACTGCAGTTGAGCATACGGTGCCCAGACCAGAAAGCAATCAGAGAGAAGTACGAGGACCCAAAGGTACATCCATTATCTCATCTCCATTTCGTTGCTGTTATCTGCATGTTGTATTCTGTTAAAATTTGTTTGCTTAAACATGTTTGCAGTTCGAGTGTGTGTCGAGAATGGCATCACCACGAGAAATCCCTGCTTCTTTCTTTGAAGACTGCAATAAGTGAGGTCTGAAGACTGGAGAATGTTTTTGCACTAACTCTGCCGGTGATGCAGAAGATATTTTGGTTGTAGGCTAATTTAAATTGGTCAAGAAATGTGTCATATGTGTCGTGCTCAAACATGTAAATAGCTGCTACTAGACTTACGATTTTGTCACATTGGCAATGCTGTGCATTGTTATTTTGGTACACGTGCATTAAAGCTTTTTTTTTTGTACAGAGGTTAGCACTGAGTCTTGACAGATGGCATGAAACGGTATAAAGCCAGCCACCCTATTTCTTAGCATTGCCTGCACATTTTATGAACAGTGCAGAATATGTTATCGGAAAGGCAAGTGAGCGTACAGAAGCACATTGGATGACACCGGGAGTACATAGGTTACATTTTTAGAAAACTTTTGATACCCATTTCGTATTTTTATTTAAAACGAATTACTTATAAATTTTTTAGTTAAATTTGAATATTTTTAATTCTCACAAAATGGAAAACCACCTTCAAAATTACGTGAATGGCCAAATTTGCCGGTTTTAACACTTGGATGGTCTATGTTATTTGGTTTTGTAGTTGAAAGTTGAAAATCAAAATTTTGTGATAGTTCGAGAGTGTAAACTGAACTTTTCCTTATATTGTATTAGTGTAGTTTAAGGCTTACTATAAATGGTGTCACCTGATGACCGGGATATCCACCTCCGAAGTAAAACAAGCAGGCAAAGAACTGACATTTAATGGTGTCATCTGATGGGGTATCCAAACTCCAAAGTAGAACAAATTGCACAACTGGTTAAGTACAAAAAAAAGTACAACAAGCAGGTAAACAACTGACATTTGATTGTAAAGTATTCATTCTCAACAAAAATGGTGTTGCATGTTTGTACATTTTCTACACCACCACACTAGCCAACCAAATTAGTAACAGGTCAAGAAGATTGTGCCGTATTACATCACAAGAAGGGTACAGACACAGACTAATAATAATCTCAATCTACTGAAGCTTATGTGGAAAGAACGAGTAAAGAGAAACCACGTGATTGGTCTTCAGACCTTATTTGGGATAAACAAAAAAAATGATGGCTGTTATAGGATGATCTCCTCTTGGACACTGACGTTGAGAGTTTTGTTTGGGAGCACAATGCTGTTAACTACAACTACTTCATCTTCAACATCAACGGCTTCACCTGCATTAATATAGGATGTCAATTTCCAGAAACGAAATTATCACAAAGATTTCTGTGCGAATCCAATAGTAAATCGTCTGGTTTGGGTCTTACCAAGAATAGTAATGCCAAGTTTGGCATTGTGATCACCTTCACCCTGAATTCAGAACAGAAGTTTCATTAAATTAAGCCAACTGATATGCCCAGAAAAAGACTAGACGTTGCAGTCACGCCAATTTCAGATGTCATAACTAAACTATGCATTCAAATGTCACCGTGTAACGCATTAGATGTGAACTTGGAATTAGCAAACGACCATTCAAGAAAATTAGACGTGCTGAACTGTCCAGAAGCATAAACTCTGACAGAAAAAAGACTTAACATTGTAGCACTGAGACTTTGCTCATGCAGTCATGCTACTTGAATTGAACTTGACAAGTGTTCTAAGGCAAAGTTTTAAAGCTTTATACAGAATGAGGATTCGTTAAATTCGAAAATGGGTAGAAATGAAATGGTAAAGACTAAAAGTTGCTTGCCTGTACACGTGACCATTTTCCAATGGATGACTTCCACCCCACAATTGAATGTATAACAACTGCATTCTCCTGATACACAAATAAAAAAAAAGAAATAAAAAAATGAGATTCATGTTCCTAATAAAGGGTTATCACTTGGCACAGAGAAAAAGAAAACTAACCATAATTTCAACATCATCCAGAATTATGCAATTGATAAGCCTGGCACCAGCTCCGACCCGCGCATTAGCTGATATAGAGACATTGGGACCAATCTGTTTACAGAGTTACAGGGTTAGCTACATTTTGTTTCTAGAATACATTCCTATTAAAAAGTTTATGCACTTCATTATCATTCAACAACAACAAAATGAACATGATCTATGACAACCTGACCAAAATTGGTAGATGAGACAGGCATTACCTTTGAAGTAGGATGCACCTTGGCAGATGGATGGATGTACACATCGCCTACAATAGTGGCAGTCCTTTTGCCATCTCCCGAGGCTAAAAGATGAGGAGATGTACGGCGAAACTGAGAAAGATATAACCCAGAACATCTCAAAGACATCCTACACAAGATGGAGCAATGGTTAGTCAGAAATTCCAATATTACAAAAGGCAGGATAAAAAATACTATTTGTATACCCTGGTGTCTTGATCTGTTCCCAAAAATCAAGCGTCTGGTATGTATACAGCTCCTTCTTTCCCGCTAGAGGGGATAAAATATCTTGATCTAACCTAACAAAGTCTGCTGGAAGTGCCCTGTTGTCATCAAATTTGTAAGATGGTCTACACAGTATTGAATACTTTATAATTGAATTCATGGCGGTGCTATCAACTACTAGTTTTTGGGAGAACCACCACAAAATGGAGAATCAAAAGGTAATAACTGTAATATGCATGCGCATGAATAGAAGAATATATCAGAAACACATACTTGGTTGCTGATTGAAGAGCTTCAAAGCTAGATACACGGCGCAAATTTGCTGAAATGTAGCATTTAAAGGGATTAAACTTCATGCTGGAAATATAAACTGTCAATCAGGGGAGCTAAGAAGACCAAGAATATCTACTGACACATCCATATTAGAACCAATAGTAAAAAAATATTAATATAGGTGAAGCAAATATTTTTTTTTTTCCAAGTGACATGTGTCAAAAGGAAAGAAGGAATTTTACATCTACTTATTTAAAAGAAGTTAGCATTTGAAGCAATTGAACAAACAAGAGCATTCTGTTTAAACAATAATAAATGATTCCACAGGAAAGAGTCATAATATATCAGCGGACAATACCTCTGTCTTTCTTCTGTTTTAAGACATCCTCAATGGCACTAAAGATATTGGGAGTAAATATATACACTCCACAGTTTATGAGATCACTCACCTAGACATAGATAAACTGTATAAGTGCTATCAACCATGATAAGTATTCATTGAGAACCATTGCTTGTGAAAAGTTGCAATGGATTTCAGAAAGAAATATGGCCTGCAAAGTCTCAACTGAAAATTCTGATGAGCAAATTAAACAGAGCAGAACTGCACTCACAAAAGTCTCTGGCTTTTCCGTGTAGTGCAGAAGTTCATTTGTTTCGGGGTCAGCTACCAACTCGCCGAACTGGTTTGCTGACTCTGCAGATACCTGATTAAAAGTGTTGGCATATAATATTACAAGTGGGAATGATATTAGGATTTGACAAATTATTCATGAGAAAGGTAAGATTAATCTGCAATTTTTCAGAAGTATTATCATACCTTGTTAACTAGTAAAGTACCCATTCCTCCATACTTTTTATGGGCCTCTGCAATGACAATGGTGAAACATTTAGTCGTTGGTATCCAATAATGGCCAACAATGCAGAAGCTATGCAGATGGTCCATCAATCTTTAAAACACACTCTTTTGGCAGTGAAGCGTCCATGTATAGAACAACTAGATTTAATAGCAGATTTATGTACCACTGATTCACATAATGACTGATGATTTTGCTGTCACATATGCTCTATATGAACAATACTTTAAAATTAATTGGTGAGGCATACAACTGTCACAGCACAGATTGAACAGCATGTAATCTAACTTAGCAACTTTACCTACAATAGCATACATCATAAGCAGTTGCAGCGCTGTAAGCATCTAACTAACCCATGAATATGCCAAAAACAAGCTATGGGTGACAAGCCTGGCAGTTCTCTTTGGATTCAACATTAACCCACTACACTTCCACTCCACTTATACACCCCACCGGGGCCACGAGAACAATTTCAGACATGACATTGATAGCAAGTGGGATAGGTAATGCTAAACAGCAAATCAAGAACAAGCTCATGATATTTAATTACTACACTAGCCATGCTTGTGACTAGAGGAATGTGTCTAAGATCATGAAACATCACCACCAAAGTTATAAATCTAACCGACAGGATAAAATATTGGAAGAGTATACTTCCTGTTACTTGGGCAACCTACCCAGCATGTCTGGCAAGGGGAAGCTAGAACAAACGTCGCAGTTCAGCAAAACTATGTGTGACTGCAAAACCACAAGCAAAAACAGTAACCAACTTTTAGAGGATGAAAATATCTCGATCCACCCAACGTAGCAATGTAATAGATTCCTACAAAAACCCAGCCACTGCATATGACCTGAATTGGCAAACACTACCCAGCTAGATGGGTTGTAAGTAATCCACTGCATTACACACTAGACAATATATCTAAATGTCTAATCCAATTTGATAATCAAGCTGACCATCGGGCTAGGGCAATAAGGCATTACCGGACCGTCCTCCATGATGTAATCCCTAAAGCTGTAGATCCCTCCAGCTGACCCATGGGGCTTATCCTCTCTTAGGTACCTAGACTTGAAAACACGCTGTCAATGGCACTGCTCTGCAATCTCCGATAGCACCGAACCCAACCCACCGGAAGCAAACAGCAGGTCAGGAGACAAACCTGACGGGGATTCTGAGCTCGTTGGAGATAGACGAGACATAGAGCGCGAATTCCCGCTCCTCGTAGAACCCGATGAGGTATATCTGTACCAGGTTGGGGATCTGCGGCAGCGGGATCCAAAAGCTTATCTCACACGAACCGCGCACAGCAACACACAGAGGCACCGCGATTCCACAGGAGGTGGAGAAGGGAATGAAGGAATCGTCGGCTTACCCGGCGGCAGGCGGAGATGGGGTGGTGCACCATGGGCTGGCCGGCGAGCGGGAAGAGCGGCTTGGGCACGTTCAGCGACAGCGGCCGGAACCGCGTCCCTGCACCAAACAAACCGACACCAGAGCCAATCCATCAGGCAAGCGAGCTCTGCGCGGCGCGAGCGAGGGACCCCAGTGGGCGCAGATCTAGCAGCTCTACTGACCTTTGGTGGGGCCGCCGACCATGATGACGGCGACGACGCGCTCCTCGGTGCCGGCCATGGCTCAGCTCTGCTCTGCTCTGCGCGGCGCCGGTGGCGGAGCGGGAGGGGGACGGGAGAGAGGGCACGCGCGGGCAAGGGCGCGGCGAGATTTATGGCGACGGGATTCGGAGTTGGAGGGGAGCGTGGACCGCGGGATTTTTAGCCGAGGCGATGGCGATCAGACGACGAGGAGGTGGGCAGAGAGGCGGGACGGCAACGTCTGTGTTGGTGGGCGACTGACTGGGCAGAGGCGGGCGATTTCCGGGCGCAGCAGCCTGCCGTTCTGAGGTCTGACTCGGGCCGCGGCCGGTGGGATCCGTGCCGCGCCGGGGTGCGGGTGCGAGCGCGGTTCCCGGTGGCCGACGGCCAGAGCCCAGAGGGGCAGAAGCTTCTCTGTGGCGTGGCATGTACGGCCGGATCATGAGCTTTTTGGCCAGGGAACGGGGGCGGGTAACTGAGGTTGCACGGAATATTCCGGCTGGAGTTTGTCATCGCGAGGATTCTCCGGGTGAATACTGGATGGGTACGATTTAAGCAAGGAATTTCCATGACATTTCAGAACTGTGATCATTTAGTACTGCTTGTTTTGTACTCTACGTGTTCTAGAGAATCACACTTCTGGGCGGATGTGTTTAAAGACAACATGTTAGATCCATTTGTACATCACCACGTTAATTTTTTGTTGAAACAACTCATTGAACTCGCCGAGGTTTGTGACCCACCGCCCGATAAGTTCGGGACTACATATTTGAATAGATTTCGTGGTTGCGTTTTACATATTATAGTGCACGGATTTTTGGGATTCCTAGCGTGGTTAAGTTTGTTGCTTGGATTCTCATCTTGATCTAAATTATGTCGCTATGGATCTTCTCGGAAATCAATTTTCAGATTGGAGCAGGTCGGTGGTAATCTATTACGAAGGTGACGCGTTGTCATCTTCCATGATTATTAAGAATTATTTATGAGATGAAACTATTTTCAGAAGATACATTTTCACATTAGATGCTGCAAAATTATGAAGGTTAAGATTCCACGCAAGAGCTATTTAAAAACGGCACTCAATTATCAAAATAATAGGCATTTTTATAAAATTGCAGTGCTTATATTTCTGTCAAAGGATCAAATGGCATTTGGGATGATGGAACGACCAGCAGTTGCGTCCAAAGATGACCATCACTCTAGATGCAGCATTTACTCGCATTTATCAAGATTTCCTACCATTCCCGGATGGAACGTTGAAACTCAAACTCAAATTCAAAAGGAGAATCGACAGCTGTATATCGCCATCACACACTGAATCCAGTATTCACTCGCATCTATCCAGATTTCCCCCCATTTCGATTCCCAGGCGGTGGATGATCTGATCCGAACGGTCGAATTCAAACTTAAATCGGAAAGAAAAAAGATAAATGGCTGGTCAAAGCAAACAAGCATCGAAGGAAGCCTGCCCACCCGATCTGATGATGGGCAGGAGCCACCAACCGATAATGGCTCTGGCCGTTTCGTTGTCAATTGCCATCGCATCCCATCGCACTCGCACTTCCCTTTCTTGAAGCCACCGCAACACCCGAACAGACAAATCCCCAATTACAAGGACGCACCACCGAAGCGACGCCACCGCTTTAAAATCCAGCAGCCACCGAACGGATCGAGCCGAGCTCCCCGCCTCCCCCCTACGGCCCTACCCCTCCCCCCCGTCCATTCCTAGGGTTTCCAACTTCCAGAAGCTTCCACGCGAATGGCCACCGACGAGCTCGCCGCCGCCCCGGTCCCGGCCCCCGCCGCCGCCCCGGCGGGGGGCGACCCGTCCGCCGCGTTCTCGTTCAGCATCTGGCCGCCGACGCAGCGCACGCGAGACGCCGTGGTGCGCCGCCTCGTGGAGACGCTCGCGGGGGACACCATCCTCTGCAAGCGCTACGGCGCGGTGCCGGCCGCCGACGCCGAGCCCGCGGCGCGCGCCATCGAGGCGGAGGCCTTCGACGCCGCGGCCGCCACCGGCGGGGCCGCCGCGTCCGTGGAGGAGGGGATCGAGGCGCTGCAGTTCTACTCCAAGGAGGTGAGCCGCCGCCTCCTCGACTTCGTCAAGTCCCGCTCCGCGGAGGCCAAGGCAGAGGCGCCGCCGTCGGAGGAGGCCCCCGCCGCGGCCGAGGGCGAGGCGGCGTGAGCCGCCGGGCAGCCATTGCTTTTTTTAATTCTATTTTCCTGGGAGAAATTGCATCTGGAAATGGTGCGAAGACTGTAGCCTGTGGCTTTGGTCTGGTTTGTATGACTTGATGTTAGATGTTTGCACATCTATGCAGTTCTTTGCTCTTCGATGAATAGCTTTTTTTTAGTGCGTGCTGTGTCTTGCTTGCAATTTGTGTCATTGAGCAAGGATTATTTTCCGTTCCGTCTGCTGTGATGCGTATCAAGATACAGTACACCCGTGATATCTGTCCCTAAGATTTGCAGATCAATGCAGCGTTGATCTCTATCTGCTAGCCTCGAGCAACGACCTCAGCCCGAATAATTCGAGAATTAACAAGCACATTATATTGAACTGCTCAAACGAATCCCTGAATGATTATTGGATGGTTTATGAATGCCTGAATGATTTTCGGTTGGATTCTGAATGCTCAAAATGAAAGAAACAAAATTTGCTGCAAAATGATGCTTGGACAGTGAACTCTGAAAATAAGATGTGCCGCTCCCTTCCATACAAAGTGATGCTTGGACAGTGAATTATTGCAGACCTTCAATTCCGGAATGTTTGCTTCAAAATTGGCGAAAGAAAGCGAAACATATACTCCACACATCACTGACTCACTGAGTGCATCGAGTCCTCTACGGAAAGAAAAAAAAAGTAACTTGAGAGGTACAAGTGTCGAGAACATACTAAGAGCACTTTCACTTAAAAAAAAAGACAAAATATACGTCCATTTGTAACTGAAAAAAAAATCTAAGACTAAGAAACCAATTTATGAATCTGTTCAGGCTAATTAGGCAACAGCACGGACATGCAAGTTTTCCTAGATACAAGATGTGAAGAAAGAACAAGAATGGATTCTCTGAGCAGAAAAATGCCTGTCTGCTTATAGTTTTTACTGAAAACTAGTAGTGTTACAAACCGATTGAGTGCTGCTAGTAACAATGTGACTTCAATGACGCATAATTCGATTTCGTGGGTGTTGGATTCAGAACTCTATTGATCGAGGGAATGCGGATGTTTTTCTGCGCGCAAAGCATCAGGGACAAGGAGATTGTAGTATGCAGAACTCTACCGAGAGCTGCCCCTTGTCTTGCGCGGAGCGGGCTTAGCAGCAGCGGCCGCCGGCAGCCACGCGGGGGTACGAAGTCGATGATGGTGGCCTCGAACAAGGAGTGCCGCCGCCGTCAGCCTCCACGCCGCGCGAGCTGGAGACGAAGAGCTCGAGCCTTGACGAGTTTTTCACGAGCCGAGTTCGAGCTTGGCTGTAGGCTCGGCAGGATCTCAGGCTCAGATCGACCTCGGCTCGGAGGGACCGGCTCGGAATGCTATCGAGCTCCAGCTTGAGTTAGCAGGCTCGCTGGAGCTCGGCTCATTGACAGCTCACGGCTCAGGGCGTCAGGCTCATCTCCGTTTCTTTCCCCCTTTCCCTTCTCTCCTGACTCCCCTCCCCTCCCGTGGTCTTCCTTCCCTGGCGGCGACGACTGGGCGAGCGGCGGCGCTATTCGTCACGTCTTCGCCCAGCCCTTTGCCGGCGACGATCATCCACCAGGCATGCCCGCCCCTTCTCTTTCCTTCTGCTGTGCTAGACGGAGCACCCTAAACCCTAACAAAACTATTTGGATTCGGATCTGATCCAGTTACAGTATATTACCTTTAACTTCGATTTTATTTGCAAAAGTTATCGGGTGTATGTGTACACGCATGTCCTATGCTGGGTCCGCCCCTGGATCATGGGATGAATACACCGATCTGTTAAATTTTCGTGGGTTTGATTGCTGGGTGGTCGGTTTGAGGGGCTGTTTTGATTGGAGGGGGGGAAGGAGATTAGTGCAGTGCCTTGCCTTTAAAACATGAGATCTCGCCTGACTATTACTCAGGCAGAGGTCATTGTTCTGATTTTGAAGCTCCGTTAGCACTTTTATATACTGTTCTATCTCGTTTTCACTAACTGTGCCTAATTTTACACTTTGTCTGTTGCAGCCTTGTGCTGGTCTCTGCGGTGTCATAAGACAAGATGGTTTCCTTCGAGATGAATGACCTCAAGAGTATGATCCCATCATCATTCTTGTCAGATTGTCTCAGTTGTTGTTCCATTTGTTTCTGATCCGAGGACCGATTGCTTGTGCTGGGAAGTAAATGTTGATGTGCTCTTTTTGTCTCATTTGTTTCTATGTCTTGAATTAACATGTTTCCGAATTGCGATGCTGCCACACTGACATGTAAAACTGGCTGCTTATAGATGCTACTTTCATGTGTTAGATTGTTTGGTGATTTTCCTATCACCCAACTGATTATGTTCTTATGGTAAAACTTTGACATAAGTGCCATATCACGTGACCAGTAGTTTAGAGTAATGACTATTGTTGGGGGAATGACTTATCATGATACATCAGCCTTCAGGGGTATATCATGTCTACTGTCTAGGGTCTAGGGAGACATGTGCCATATCATACGACTAAACCAGTGGTTTTCATGTTATAGTTGACTATGACATCAGGGGTATAACATGTACTATGCAATATGTACAATATCACTTGACCGGTAGTTTTTGTATTAGAATTGACCTCAATGCATCACATGTACTATTTTCTTCAGCTTTAAATTCTTCTGTTTTTTCTTTTGGGTACTGGCATTGTTAATGAGAATAGCAAGTATATGGAGTTAGGGACAGATTCAACCCTGGATTACATGTTTGATATCATACATAACAGTTCAGTGCTATATGGCTGATTCCAATTGAGTTGGTCCAGTATATGGAAATCTAGGCCCAACTGTACCAACTAGGAAAATCTTTTAGTTAGAGTTTCTGTGGGTTAGGCCCATGCCACCTTACAAACATGATGGTATTGCTGGGCTGCTGGCTCCTGGCTGACTCCTGAACCTCTAAATGGTACTACTTCGATTATTTAGCTGAAAGCAATACCAGATGCGGTACCACTTTAAGGTCTGCTAGTTTCTGGTTGACTAGTGGCGACACTATGTTACATGTCCAACAAATATAGAACGAGTCCACAATCATCAGCTAGGCTTGGTCAACAATATCTTAAAGAGCAGCTTGGTCTGGCTGGGTTTTGATGCTATTTTTTGGCGTGTCTCAGTAGAATCAGTGAGGTTAATAATACCACCTTTTGCGTGTTCGGCTATGTACAAAAATCATGTGAAATTTGGCTTCCTTGGGATAGGTATATGTGCTCGGTACAACACTTGGTAGTGTTTGATGTTGAAAGCATGATGAAATATTTCAGCTTGCAAACTCTTTATAGCGTATGAAACAACTTGCCCTTTCTTGTCATATGATGTTGGTAGCATATTCACTGGTTTAGATATTCCAGTTTGTTCTTCCCAAAATCTCACATGGATTTGTGACTTCTGAATTTCCATTTTTGTCAGAGATTGGTCTTGGCCTGACAGGCTTTGGAATATTCTTCTCCTTTCTGGGAATCATTTTCTTTTTTGACAAGGGGCTCATTGCAATGGGCAATGTAAGTTTACTTTCATGAGTAATTGTCGTTAAATTCTTGAGAGGCTAGTTTTTTAACTGGGGGATCATATTATTAACCTGTTTTCATCATGCCATTTCAGATTCTTTTCCTGTCAGGTCTGGGTTTGACAATTGGTCTGAAATCAACTATGCAGTTCTTCACCAAGCCTAAGAATTACAAGGTTTGGCAAACACCGATTTTGCTATAGCTGTTGCCCATAAACATGACCAATATCTCATTAACTGCTCCAATGAACAGGGTACAATCTCATTTGGCGCTGGATTTTTCCTGGTTCTCATTGGGTGGCCTTTTTTTGGCATGCTCTTGGAGGCATATGGCTTTATTGTACTCTTCAGGTTGAGTAATATTTTCTTTCACTGTTTGTCTCTTAGCAATCTGCAATTTTCTGTTATGTTGAAGTCTGAAAAGTCATCGTCGTGTGATGATTATCTGCAAAAGCAATTTGTTTAATAATTAATATGAAGTCCCATTGCTCCTGTAAAAAGTTTTTTTTTATACATGGATACTGACCTGGAACCCATTGCAGTGGATTCTGGCCAACACTGGTAGTGTTCCTGCAGAGGATTCCTATCATTGGCTGGATATTTCAACAACCATTTGTGACATCAGTAAGACCTCACCACATATAACTTTCTTCATTTATTCCTGAGATTAGAAACTTGGCCTGTTGCATATTCTGACACACCCGATTTTCCTTGTCTGCAGTTCCTTGATCGCTACAGAGGAAAACGGGTTCCAGTCTAGCATCCTTTTTTGGTGTATGTTACTTCGGTGTAGCAGCTGATGGTTTTAGCGACATTAGCAAAATGTTTATGCAAGCGTCTGGTCTTTTTTCTTGTTTTTCTTTCTATGTTAGCTCCCAATAGGTTTGTCCCGTTGTAAATTACAGCACCAAACGGCCGAAACCAAGCTCCGTGGTTTTGTTGAGACTAGGATGCAGATTCACCCATGAAATGGACTGAAGAAACTCTTCAGCTTACCCTGTTTAATCGGTGGCCTTGTAACAGTATCAGGACGGCCCATGCATGAAGCTCGCAACTACTACATGGAACCATAGAAATAGAGTAAAATGTTGCCTGATGCCTGGTAGGGTACACCATTGCCTACTCTTAACCTGTTAGCAAAAAGTACGCTGCACCTCATGGTGCATCTGAGGTGCACAGGTAAACTAAAGTAAAATTTAACTAGTCCTCATGGGAGGTTCTGAGAATCACGCGCTCAGGTTCAGGCGGTGCTGCCACCTCAGATCCTCTCCTGCGCAGCTCCGTCGTCGTCGCACTGCTGCTCCCCTGGAGCTGGCTTTCCGTCCGCCGCAGCTGCTCCGCCACCGCCTCCCAGCCTCTCCTTCAACCGCAGTGGATCCACGCGCCAGGTAAGGTGGAATTTGTGGCAAACGAGAAGGACCTTGAGTCAGATGAAGCCCTGTCGGCCAACCAGGAGCGTGACCAACCTGTTCAGCAGGTTCAAGCAGACTGTGCTGAGTGTGGACAGCAACCAAAAAAGCCAGCCCGTCTGCCCTACAGACTTGAGACTTGAGATAAACCAGTTCGCTGATGGGAAAATGATAGAGCTTGTCCGCCCTAAAGCGCCAATTATTGTTAAGAGGATGCGTTAATCCGATTCAGTGATGTCTAGGAGAGCTGGTGAGTTCAAGAAAGACCCCGAGGGACATCAACTTAACTACTGAAATCCCCAGATCAATCTCCATGAATCACCATAATTACTGAATCTGGAAGACCCCGTGATTCCATCAATCATCTAAACTCCTGAGGGCATCCTAAACCCTCCATATAGAAGAGAGAGTGTGTTTAATAGAATTTTACATCAAGTCATCATGGATTGTAGAGCGTAGTTTCTAAAGGTGGTGTCTCGATAATATGGAAATATAGATACTAGCGTAGACACTGTAGATTGGAAGTAGTCAGGTGTTGTCAACATCACTCTGCTACCCAGCAATTCTATTCAACCAACACGCGGAGTGACCAAGACATGCGGTGATCAAAAGTTAGCCTAGTGTTTGACAAAAGTTATGGATACACTAAAACAGATTGAGACTCGACTCTTCGTCAGTAGTCGTTCTGGTGGCACACAGTGTGTTTCAGACAAGAGCCAACATCCTATTGAACAGAACTCCCTTATACATGCTGCATACTTCCAGCAAAAACTTGTGTGCTTCATTTTCACAGCTCTCGTAAAACTTCTCTAGTTATTCAGCAATTTGCTTCCGCACGCGTCCCCATCCTTTTCCTTCCCCGAAGCGATCTCTTCTTCCTCCACGCTCATACCTCATAGCATGGCGATGAGGAATCGAAGCGAGGCGAAGGAGAATGGAGAGCTGCTGCAGCAATTGGCCTGGCCTAGGCTCCGCGGCAGCCTCACATGACACCTATCTCTGGCCGTGATCCATTGACGAGTGTTGCAGGAGAGCTTATCTCTGGTTGTGATTCGTGTCGTGCCACTCGCAAGCTCCATCAAGACCTGTGAATGCTAGCTTTTGATGTGGGTTCGGCCGGCAGCACGTTGTGCTCTGCTTCGACGGCGGCGCCTCGGCGTCGACCTTGACGGCGGCGGCGAGAGCCACAGCGGCGCAACCTGCGGGCCGCCGTGCCTCGCGCCGGCTGCAGCAGCTTTACTATGCTGGTTTCCGCTGCCGATTGCTCCGTTCCTCGTTCCTCATATCCCTCACCTTTGGCCCAGGCTCGGGGCATGGTGGCCTGAGCCGGCGAGCCGTCATGGCCGGCGTGGTGACGTCGCGGCAGCGAGCAGAAAGGGACGCAACCTTCTTTCAGAAACTTCCCTAATTTAAACCATCATTTTATATATCGCCCCTACTATTTCCATATACCCACCTGAATCGGATCGCGATCCAAATCAGGGGTGGTAATAAAAATAATCCGTCCAACTATTTACATGAAACACCCTTATTTGGATCGCGATTAATAATGGCGACCCGATTATTTTCACATAACCCCCTATGAGGACCCTGATTATTTTCCAAACAGTCCCTCTCGTGCGGCTGCTGTCTCTTTCCCGTGGCGCTGGTCCGTCGGCCGCCGCTTCGTGTCGGGCGGATGGAATCCCGGCTCTCGCCTCCCCATTGGCCACCAGATTGCTCCTACATACCGCGTGGAAGACGGAGGCGTCGGGAGCCACGCCTCGGCGGTCCTGGCGGCGTCGAACACGGCGTCACATCCGTCGAAGGCAGCGATGAGCGACTCCTCGTCAGCGACGTCGCCATAGGCTACGCCGGCAGCGAAAGGGGGGCCTAAGAGGTTGACGCCGTGGAGCACGAACGCGCGCACGTCGTGCCCGGCGACGGCCACCGCCGCGCACAGGCGGGCGCCCAGGTACCCATCGCCCGCCACCACCCTCATGGTCATGGAACGAGCCGATTTGGTTGCGCGCTAGGCTTCACTTCGCTGCGCACTGCTGTCCTGCTGCTGCTTGAAGGCAACGTGAGCTTATGATTTGTACGCACGATGGGTTACAATCAACGGGATGTGTCCAGATACAGTGATCGGATTGAGATTAGTGGCTCTTGGCCACAATTGATGGGGGGTCACATCACACAAACGTAACGCCGGTTCAGATATTGCGCATGGCTAGAAGATTTCGTGGTGATGGTGGCGAATTCGACTTGCAGTTAGATCGGAGTATGGTCAATCACAATCAAAGATCGGTGCAAAGTGGAGTGGCGTGACAAACCTTTTCTTACTGTCGTGCGAGTTTCAGCAGAGTTGAATGCTCCGTTTCAAATTATAGAGGTTGTTTTAGTATTTCTAGGTGTATAATTTTTATTATGCATATAGATATATACTATGTCTATATGCATAGCAAATACTGTGCATTTAAAAATATCAAAACGATTAATTTGGAATGGAGGGAGAAGTTCTATTGCATGACATGATAAAAATTTCAAGATGGACTCAAATGAAAACGTGTACAGCTTCAGAATTCGATCAGTTTATCATTCTTCAGCCACAAGAGCGTGACCATTCTGAGATGGCTCGCCCGTTCTGCAGGTTCAAGCAGACTGCTGAGTGCGGATAGCAGCCAAAAGGCCCGTCTGCCCTACAGACATGAGATAAGCCAGTTCGCTGATGTGAAAATGATAGAGCTCGTCCGACCTAAAGTGCCAATTATTACCAAGTATGTTAAGAGAACGCGTCGATCCGCTTCAGTGATGTAGAGGAGAGCTGGTGGGTTGGAGATAAGACCCTGACTAGGGACATAAACTGAAATACTGAAATCCCCAGATCAATCTCCATGAATCACCATAATCGCTGAATCGGAAGACCCCATGAATCATCTGCCACCCTGAATCTATAGAAAGTTATGCTTGTTTGTACCAGGTCGCGCTTGGTAACCAAAATTGTGCTTTCGGCAAGGCATGCATGTCTACTAATAAGCATATGCGCTTGTACTAAGTTATGGTTTTGTAAGATATTTGACTTTTAAGATGTTCTCTAAAAAAAAAGTGGGTAAGGGACTGTCTAGAAATGATTAACACACATTCACACAACTTCGTACTACCTCTGTTCTTAAATGTATAACATCTAGAGCAACCTAATTAGTTCATATATTTAAGAACAGAGGTATTTGCATGAGACATGTAATCAGATAAATTTAGCACCTGGAATTGACATGCAATCGGCTAAATTTAGCGCCTAGAGTTAATCTAATCCCCCACATAAAATTGGTAAATTTAAGCACCTAAACTAACCCTAAGACCGGTGACTAGTCAATGTCTTGTCAACACCACTCTGCCACCCAGCAATTCTCTACAACCAACACGCACAACTCCATATGATTCGCAAATCAGAGACCACCTGGAAGCTAGCTTTACTTCGAGTTAGTAACGAACCCTTCTGATGATTGCATGTGCAGATCAACTGCTGGGCCTGTCTGACCAGCATTCAGAATGACATTGTCCCAGTTTGACGATCTGTGCACGATTCTTGAAGGGATCCGGTCGCTATCTTCCCCTCCTGATGCTTCATACCCATCGCTTGATGATCTTGTGAACTCAATGCCCTTATGAACTGAATGCAGCATGACTCCCTGCATCTCTTCAGCTGTGGATGAAGAAATGCAGAAGGGGTGGAGATCAGGCGAGTCGAAGCTGCTTTCGGGTGATGAAGTAATGTTTCTGGTGGATCCTGCAGTACTCGGTTGGAAAGCGCTTCTCGCTTCAAGCTGTAATGGGGCTAAACTGCTGGAGATTTCTGTGCCCGCGTCACTGAAGTTGCTTTCAGTGCCGCTTGCCGATAGAGTAGCAAGAGGGTCAAGAGAAAGTTCAGCCGGAAAACCTCTTCTGTCTGATCTTCTTTTGATGCTGAGCTTATGATCTGGTTTACCGCCATTGTCTGGAGCATCATATTTTGTAATTGGCTTCAGGATTTTGGATTTCTTCCTTGCCTCCGCGGCTGCTTTAGAAACTTCCTCAGCGTTAAGGCGCGCCAGTGTCCATGGACTGATTTTCACTGCTCCAGTTTTTCTCCTTGCTCCTTCCTCTTCCTTCATTTTCTTACAGCCTGAATTCTGTGACACGCCGACCTCTGGAGGAACGACATCAAACTGTGAAAGAATGGAGCAAGCAATAGGCATCGACTGTTAAAGATGGGTGTATTGCCAAGAAAGAAAATGATGCTACTTGTTTGTGGGGGGAGAAAACATATTTTACTATTCATGATAACTTTGGAGGGCATGTGCATTCAAGTGCTCGAATACCAGATGGCATAATCCAAGCAGCCAGTTTCACATATTGATAATAATTAGTTATTCAGTTTCATTTAGCTTCATATCAGAAATACATTTTTTTTTATCTTGAATACATCAGAAATACAAAATAATGAGCATATTTAGCTTGTTAAGGAAGCAACACATGCAAGATCCATCATTTTGAGGTGTATCACAATGTGTTGACTTTAGCTCATCCAGGACCTTTATCATATTGGTTACATCAGGTTTTGACAGAAATGAGCAATATCACATACCTGGTCTTCTAGGAATAATCGTGGTGGAGTGCACCATGAACCACGATGAAGTGGTCCAAAAGAACTGGCTGTGCTAAATCCAGTAACAGAGCTTATAATAGACATCTGCGGACTCTGATGTCCAGGAACCTCTTGTTGATCCTCCTGCTCCCTCAAAGCTATGATGTAATCATATGTGCTAATTCCCTGAAAATAATGGATAAGATATATAGCAATTTAATCTCAATCTATATGGAAAAATAAACAAGTTTTGATGCACATAGTTTTCAACTTTTCTTGCAAAACTCGCCAGCCAATTATACAACTCATTGTAGTATGCAATTGACTTATTTCAGTAGAAAATTGAATCGAATCTCTGATATCATCTCTGGGTAAAAGGAAGAATGGTTTTTATTTCTCATTAAGGGAATATTTAATTTAAGTCTCATTACAATATCCATGCAGTAGACCAAGAAACAATGCAAAATCGTAGTGACCAAGCATATGCAACTCTGGAAGCAGGAAAAAAAAGATAAAGGAGATGGGCCAAATATGAAATTGCAAGCATGTCTATTGTTGCCGTCGTGTGCTATTATTCAAGGTGTCTTCAATTAAACGTCGAGAGCAGCTTACCTTCTTGATAAGAAGCATATGGAAGAATAAAAGTTGAACGAGCGGTACGGTTGCAACCATTGCTAAAATGGTGCAAGTTGCCTGCAAAAATAAAACATCATATCACCAGCCATGTAGCGTTTTTTCAAGGATAGCAGTGTCATTTTAGTTATACCAACAAATTCTCTGAACTTCAATGCAGTGCACATGTATTAGACAAGGAAAAAAAAAGAACAATTTCGTCGAACTCACCACAACAATTACAAAAGCTACAGTTGAGAAGCTGCTTCCCAACTTTGTGACAATCTGCCTGGAGAATTCTCCTCGCTTAACAATACAGAGAATCAACACAACAGCTCCAGACAACCACTGCATCACAAGCTGGACCAAGTTGTACAAATCATGGAAACCTGTCAATGATCTACCAGAATATAAAGGAGAAATAACAAGATTGCTAACTACAAGCAGTGCCCCAGACGCTGAAGGATATTGCAGTAACACAAGGGCCATTACATGGGGTATTTATCAATGACACAATGCACTTGTGATTCCAATTCTTGTCAGTTTGACAAGAGATCAACACTTACTAGGATTACTGCAGAAGCCATTAGAACAAAAAAACCCTTGTAGTTCCTTTTCCCTATGCAATTGTTAAGCCACTACAAAAGAACAATGGCAGCAGTGAAAATTGTTACTAACCACAAGTAACTGTGAGTAAATAAGACCAAAATTCTTATGAGGAATCATTTTTCTCAGTATATGGGAAAATAATAAGAAAAACCAGATCTTACTCTGCAATGGTGATCAAAGCCATCAACACACTTGTCACACACTCTGCAATGCTTACTGTTCTTTAAAACCTGCACAATACTGTTCTTCAAAACCCGCAATGGCATCCAAATTCAAAAGGCAAAAAGCTTATGCTATTATTTATACGATATCAGAAATGTTGAAGATACTAATTGGCTAACCAAGATCACAAAAACATCAGAATACCCTACAAATTCAGTGCAGACTTAGACAAATGGGCAGAAAATTTCATTTGTATAAATGGAAGGCACTGAAATAATGCTACTGAAGGACGCTTCCAAGTTGCAACATATACATATGGATTGATTTACAAAACTGGAAACACATGCACATTTGATTCAAACTACTTGCCATCCTGTTTCTCTGAATTCATTCTAGTTACAGTAATTTCAGAATTTTTCATGGGTTGCCCTCATAAAGTTAATACATTAGGTTCATTACAGTCTGTCTGCTCTACTGAACATCAAACTGAATTTTAGCAAAATTTAAGGTCTATAAACATGAAGGCACTGCCTACCTCCCTTCCGCATAAGCACATGTCAGGGTAAGCATAAACTGCTGAAAGTAAATGTGAAACTCGCTGTACAAATTCCACTAAATTTCTGGATACTTTGTAGGTGACATTAAAACCTAAGTTAGTAGTGCAGTGTGCAGACCAGTGCAACTTGAAAAAACAGAACAGCATGTTCAGGTATTAGCAGGGGTACTGATTTTGGTGGAAGTGTGCAAGTGCAACACAATTTAATCAATGACAGCTTAGAGAAAGAGACCTAAACAAAACCCTGGGTATTAATCTGATAATATGTCATGAATAACACTTGTTTGTATTGAACAGCCCCAAGGGCAATACATATAAGTACATGAGCTCAGTACAATGAATAGAAAAAGGACTAGCTAACAATACCTCAGCTTCGCATAAACTGCAGAAAAACATGCCTTCTTCACATATGTTCTGTTCTGAAGGTTGATTATCAGAATGGAGGCATCCCTTGCAAAGGCAAGAGAATGGGAAACAAACCAAGCAAAGTATTCCAGAAAATCTGGGCCAAGAAGGTGAATCCTTCCTCTCAAGCATGCTACTCAGCTTCTCACTATTATCAGCAGTACCAACAGCCTCACCTAATGGCCTTCCTCCATGACTAATTCCCTGATCTGAATTTATGTTGGAGTGCTTTTCATGCTTATCTAACTTCAAATCCTTTGTTGAATTGAAAATGCCCGGGTCTCCAGGATTTGTTGCGGCACACCATATGTATAACACAACAACACATGTAATCTGCAAGAGAAAACATTCATCGTTTTCCAGATAAAATTGTTCAATCACTCAGTGAGTAATAATTATATAATATAAACGACGTCTCCTTTACAGCAGATATGTGCAAAACATGCAAAGTAGATGATATTCTATACCAGTACTTGAACTTGCAATGCCTGATGGGCTGAGCAGTGAGCACCCAGAACCGCGAAAGCCGAGAGGGCAACCAGCGAAACAAATACACAATGCCAGATCTATGCGTAATTGCAAATTTAATCTCTCAAAAAGGACAGGGACCTCACCAATGGAGTGTAGATAGCTATGGCCACAATCTGGAAAGACTTCGTCCCCACGAACGGCACGAAGAAGACATAGAAGGCGAAACCCAGTGCCGAGAACACAGCAATTGCCACAACCTGCAGTTAATCAGTTTCAGAACACACTAATAGAACGCATTAGTGGCAGGAACAGCAAGAACACCGCGAGGGGAATGGAAGAAGCGGAAAGTACAACCCCGCGCGCTGAGTGGACTATACCTGGAGAGGGTGGTAGGGCAGCTGCCACCCGTGCTTCCTCATGGCCGGATTAACACCCAGCCCGCACTCCAAAAACGATAGGACGACAATGCCGAGGGCTACCAAGAAGCAGGGAGCCCGGATGCCTCACGAACCACTCGGCCCCATCTTTAGAATTCAGAAACCAATTGCTCCCGCGCTGCCCAGAACCACAGAGATTGCGGAGGAGGAACCAAGAACCAGGGAATGTTGCTTGGGTCAGCGATAATGGCGAGGGTAGAGGCGAGAGTGGGTAGAGGGGGCATCCAATGCGGCTTCTCGGGGAGTATGACGACTGCGCGCCTGCGCCCGTCCCTCCGGCGCCTCTTGGATTTATTGTGCAGGGCAGAAACTGCAGCCTGCTGCTGCCGCTGCTGAGTCGTTGTAATCGTCTTCTTTCCTTTCCTCTCTCTGGCTTCGTTTCTTTGGCTATGTGTGCGCGTGTTTCGTTTGCTAGGGACCTAGCACGCACCAGAACACTTGCTAACACACATCGGTCACTAGAAAAGCGCACGAACTTTGTAGAAATTTTACGCGAAACAATTTGTTACCTGAGAGAACTATGGTTGGGAGAATCTTGGAAAACATTGGCGGGAGAACACACACTGGACAAGAAGAGTCCTGCTAGTAGTACTCAAAACCAATAAGCTTCCCGGGCCCCGGCCGGCCATTACGGAAGAAAGCGCCGAGGCATGAGTCTCTGTGGCCCTGGATTCCTGCACAACACCACAGAGCTTTTTGCCTGGAAAAAGAAAAAGAAACAGCACGATACATATGTGCTTCTTCCATTTCCATTTCAAGGTACGCAAAATGCTTAGAATAGAGTTTGGGAACAAACTCAAAGTCCACCTAACATATGTGAATGTGATGGCATTTGCAATTTAGCACAGTTGGATACAGCACATTAATTTAGACTCTTTGTTAATCCGCACGAGATGCATTAGTAAAAAGAAGATAAATACTAGAAACTTTTACGAAAATCAGAATGTTGGACCATCAATTGGGTAAATTTCAATCATCATTGATAATAAATTAATAGTACCCATTGGGTTTATTGTACTATCCTAATAAAATAACTAACCTTTGACACCACGAAAATGGTAAAAAAGTAACTCAAAACTTCATCTTGAAAACTCACCTCTGTCATTACAAAAAATAATCCAACATACCTATCTAAATTTGCATCTAAATTACTCACAACAGTTGCAACATGTAGTCTTGTGGTTTAATTCCATGTGTTTTGAGAATAAGACCAGAGCTTAAGGTCTTTAAACCAAATGCAATCACATTAACCCTTGCATACTAGTAGTACTTAAATTCAACAAGATTCCCGGCCATTATGGGAGGAAGCGGCTAGGCACGACCGCACGAGGCCGGTGCCTTTGCACTCTGCAGCTCTGAATTCCTTCACAAGGGATTTGTCCCACTGTGACACAACCATCAGAGTGTACTTCTTCCATAATTGGTGACATTACTTTAGACAGGAAAACTGCCGTTTTAGCAGAAATTTACAGCCCTAAGCTACAATTAAAGAATACTAACCACCTATCAGAAGGAGAGGGTGGCACGCTACATTAAACAATTTTATGTGATGCGATGCTGGGTGGGCGTGTCCAAAAGCTGTGGGGGGAGGAGCCCATCTTTCTGCATGCCGAGGCAGCGAGGCTCAGCTATGGCCTGCAGAGTGCAGACAAAGTGCAGCGCTGAGCCTTTCGGCTGCCTCAAAAGCAGCAGGTGCGCCCCGGTCGTCGCTTGCGGGCAGTTGCGGCGTACAGTAAATTCGAGTGCTCAAGAGCAAATAAAGAAAGGAGCGCGAAACTGACCGACCCTGAGGGCTGCGGCTCGCGCCCAGTGGCCAGCTGGCCTGGCCATGCCGGTCAGGCCACGCGCGGCATGTGCCGTGCCGCCCCCTCTCGAGCGCGCAGCCATGGGCTTATAGCCTCGGCCCATCACGCATGGTTTTCTGAATTCTGCCATGAACGACGGCTTCCGTTTCCTCCACCAGAAGGCGCGAGCAACTGGCAATGGTTTTGAGTTTTGACAGGCTAGTCACCTACAGCAGGTCAGTCGCTAATCATCTTCTTCGTTTCAGCTTCTCCCCTCTCCCCCCATCTTCTCTGAGGCCCGAGACAAAATTCCCAAAGCATTTGCAAAAAAAGGGCAGTACCTGCAACTAGGTAAAGAACAAGAAAGTCGCCACTTCCATACTTCCAATCGATCATCCACTACTACATAATTTCATATCAATACTATTACTGTAACACGCTAGTTCCAGCCAAAGTGTATATGTGATCACCCATACCGGTATTCATCCAATTATAACAGAAAAATTAAGGTCCAAAAGATACCAGCAGCAAGCCAGAAACTGAAACCAAACACAAGGAAACTAACCTGTGCAACAATCGTCATGAGGTGAAGGTTACAGAGTTACTTAGGCCATACCTAGCAGTCTCCATATAATCCGGCAAGACTCATGCTGGCTCGTTAAAAAGGGTTAAAATTGTACTACATTAAATTGGAACCCTTGGGATAACAAAAACTGCAAGTCAGTTCTCTCAAAAAATTCCATGCCTTCTTGAGTCAGGTTTAGAATTGCTGGTGATCTGTTATCTACACTATAAATATGTGACAGTTTTTTTTTGCAAGGAATTGCTGGTGATTTATGCTTCTACAAGACCTTTACTGGGTGATTTCTTCTTCCCACCTTTTGCAGCCTTTGAACTTGCTTGAGCTTCCTCTTTCGTCTCAGTTTCAATCCTTGCAAAGACCGGCTTTGGCTCCATCATCACCTGGCCTGCTTTTAAGCCTCCCCATTTTGTATCCTCCTGGGGGCATAATTGACAAAAATTACATGCTTAGGAACAATATTGAGGCACATCAAATGTAAATGTTTTTGACCTCTTACCTTTTCTGAGGATGCTAAACTATATTTCGGAGGATGACCATATAATACTTGCAAAGAAAAGGAAATGAAATCAGAGAGCATATCTCTAATAATAGAACATACCCATCTCAATACCCTGAATTGGTCTTCTGTAAAACCAAGCTGCGTATAAATCCTCAGCGAAAGGCTTGGGGTGATAGGTGTTAACGCAATTGCAATTATTCTCATCGTCTCTAAAATAATTACAAGATCCTGTAGATAAAAGGAGACAGAATTAAGAGAACAGGTCATATCTACTCATCTTTCAGACATCAATACTGCGTAGATAAGCGTAATTTCATAAATGTGTAGCGTAACTTGCCAAAGAACAGCTGAAATAACAAATATATATTAATTCATCCAAATATTTAACAACAATAGAACAAACAATGTAGATAGTTAATGAGTAGCTCCATATCTCATATCAAATAGCATTATCTAGATCATTAAAAATACATTGAAGAAATTTTAAGCGCAAATAAGATTTATTACTGATGTTGTAACATAGCATAACATCAGACACAGTGAAATCAGGGCTTAGGATGCTGTGAATTGTATAACAACAAGAGAATTTGGAAGATCCAAAGGAAGTCACTAGCATAGGCTGAGATGTGATTTGACTTTTGACCCTTCAAATTTGAACTTTCAGTAATTAAGATTTGGCAAATGACATCTAAAAATACATGAAAAACTGATGAGAGTAAACAATAGTTTCAATTGTTTACCTTTGCAGCTTTTTCAGCACTCTCACCCCCTTTCTTGAAACAGGACCATGGTGCTTGTTCATCGATGTACAAGTTTCCAAGGTTACCAATCTCTAAAACAGATTCACATGCTGATGACAGCAAAAGATTTTCGTAATGGTGCTTTGCCTTGTCCACCTGTACAAATAATTTTCACTGTGATACTAACAGATACACAACAGGACATGCAAATATGTGGTATTTATTAGGCAGACAATAGCAGACAGTGGTCTGAAACATCCAGATGTATCATGGGTCTGAACAACAGATTGAACCAAAACATGATTGGCAACACATACTGACAATACAAAAAGGGCCCTTCTCACCACATGTTAATAGAACGACAAATCCATAAATCATAACCAGTTAACCTAGGACAACAATGGTAGATATCTTTATTTGCTATACACTAAGAAATAAAATTACAAGAGCATTACACTTACACTGTAGTATTGGTGTATACCAAACAAAATATGGGAGTAGACACCAAGCATATGGATATTGTAGACCAGAGAGCAACTCACTACTATTAAAAGTTTTAGCTTTACTGAGGTATAAATATGGAATCAATTCACTTACAAAACGCAAACTTCTATTTGAATTTATAATTGAGACCTTACATTTGCTAAGTCTTTCTACAGCCTGTTTCAAAAACTTATGGTTTATCATTAAATCCTCCACTCCTCTCATAGACCTACTTACCAGGTTTTCTACATTTTCTCTGAGTGGTACTCCATCTGCTGCAGCAATTGAGTCAAACGCTAGTGTGGAATTACAGTTCTTTTTTAGAAGCCCAAGTGTGCGATTAAGGAGGTTTCCTATTCAAATGAGTAAAGCGATATCATTATTAACACAAAAAGATGCATAGTTAAAAGGAAAACTGTGTGAAGAAAGACGACAAAAGGCATAATAAGTTTTAGCGCACACAAAGAGTATATACATGTTACAAAAACAAAGATACTTGAGTAGAAATACCAATTGTGTTAGCAAGGTGAGCATTGACTATATTGATAAAGCGTTCTTCTGAATAGTCCCCATCATTGCCGAATTCTACTTCCCGTAAGAAGAAGTACCTAACAGCATCAGCACCAAATCTTGCTACCAGATCTTTTGGTTCAAGTGTGTTGCCTAATGACTTCCCCATCTTCATACCATCCTACAATTTTAAAACATAAACTGTCACATACCCTTTTTTATCATGAGCTACATGGCCATACCTACATAGCTACATTTGAGATACCAGCCAATGTTGGGAAAAGGCTATGTAATGAGATACCCTGAACAATATCATTCTTGGACGGCATAAAAGTAATAAGATTCAGACGGTAAAACATAATGTGTTGTAAGGTAGAGATGCTATTGCATGCAGTGAAAATATCTGAAGAGTAATCCAGGATCCACAAAATATTGAAATGTGAGCAAATATATCTAAGCGATTCATGCTACTAACACAACGAAAATTTCAAAATAGGAAAAGCTAAAGAGGTAAGGCAGGAACAGTGATGGATAAGTAGAACATTACTAAACTACACAATGAAACTATATCATTCATCAACGGACATCCAAAAATTTAGATGGGGAAATGTACGTATAATATGGGGCAATGCAGTTTAAAGAAATATGCCATCCTCAAATTGTCATGATATCTTTTCCTTTATACATAACAATGATTACTCATTTACTATTTATTATTTACTTATGGCACATTGCTATATTGTTGTCAGGGCTGTAGAAATGGAAACAGGAAGTTCAAAATAAGTAAGATCACCTTTGTCAAGAAGCCATGACCAAAAACTGCATCAGGAACACTTATACCTGCTGACATTAACATGGCTGGCCAGTAAACTGCATGAAACCGCAATATGTCCTGAGGTACACGAACACAAACACAACCTCATCACAAACCATAATCTATGGGCATTTTTTATAAAAAAATAATCAGAAATCTCCTCCAATATTCTTGCTTGTAAAATGAACATCGGTATCAATGCCCTACATTACTGACCAGCTCTAGAAAAATATGTTAGCACTCTTAATTTGCATTTCGCAATGGATGGGGAATAAGAAAAATATTCTAAGCAGTAGATAAATATAAACAAAGTACAAATGTTTAAAATACAAGTTCTCCAGCACAAATAAAAGGCAAGTTTCTTTTTAAAAAAACTTGACCTGCGGGGGGTATGACGGCCCCTGGGCATTGACTAAGAGAAGACCTCTCATGTAGGCCAAGAAAACCCCCGAACCCCTGCCCTACCCTTACATAGGGGTGCCGTTCCCCGTACCGTAACCCGTGTGAGAGCGGGCCAGGACCACTTTTCCATGTGCTTTGGCGTGTAGGCAGGCGAGGGGATTTTTTTTAACCTCAACCTGAAATTCGCTCCCACCGGGAGTCGAACCCAGGATCTGAGGAGTGTTACTAAGGCCACCTAACCAATCTAGAAGCGACAAATAAGAGGCTAGTAGATTAACATACAAGAACAAGGTTCTATTTGATGTAGGGGTGAGGATATTGGAGACCAGAGAGGGCCATGGCCCCACCCTATGCTTGCATTTTTCTATGGACTAACAGTGATTAATTAGGTTCAAAATGTAGAGTACTACAGTTTTTCTATGTGAAGCTAAGTGCCGGTATTGTCAGTTTCAAAAATTAAAAGCTACTTCTCACAAAGCTGTTTCAGCTGGGACCTTACCACTCTAAGTTCTCAACAGTTTTATCAAAATTGTCAATATGTCAATGATCTTTGCAAGATTTTACGCCACAAAAGTACTCAGCTACCATACCACATCAGATTTTTATAGCCCAAGCCCCATGTAGAGGATTGTCGAGCAGGAGTCAGCACAAATAAGGTTAAACTGGGTTATATTTTAAAAATTGGAAGACAGAGTGAGTGAAAAATTTCTCCATATACAAAAAGCTATGTGCACCATGTGATGTTAGTTGGTTCATCTATAGAACAGAAAAGAGTTCATGCTGATTTCTTAATTTAAATATATCATTTGCATATTAACAGTGTTTTTTTCCCTTTAAAAGATATGTTAAGCCCAACTGGTAGTCTGGTACTATCCAAGTTTAACTTCAAAACCATTTATAAGAGTTCCTTACCATCAAAAGAAAATACAAGCAACCAAATAAATGTATGAATTATGAATGAGAAGAGAAGCCAACAGTAAAGGAACATGAATGCTTCAAAATGCTATAAAAAATGCCTGGAACATACCTTTCCTATCAAGTGCAGGGAAGCAGGCCAACCATGATCAATAGCTTGCTGCAAACTTGCCTGCTCACCATCATCTAGTAATGCTGAAATATACCTACAGAGACAAACATATGGAATAGTTAAACTAAATGAAAACAAAGGGTAGCTGAACTGCATTAAACTATGTACTTGAGTTGTTGGATTTGGGAACAAGAACTCTAAAAGAGATACAATCTTCATGCTCATTTGAAGATTCAAGTCCTCAACCAAAATAGCAGAGTAAAATAAGGTCCAAAAGCTCCCTGTTCTTCTATACAATCTTCATGCTAATTTGAAGATTCAAGTCCTCAACCAAAATAGCAGAGTAAAATAAGGTCCAAAAGCTCCCTGTTCTTCTATTGCATGCACGGGCTAAATTATACTTAAGTAGTAAAATGTCTATCTGATATAAAATGGATTAATATGTCTACTATGAAATTTAACATACATGTTGCTTTTTAAGAAACGTTTATTATCTGTAGCACAATGAAACAAAACCCAACATGCATGAACAGTGAAGAGAATACTAAAAATGTTATCACTTACAAAGGGCCACAACAAGTGGCCTTAACAAGCAGTAACCCTTCTAGAAATAACAAATTCTAAGAATGCAAAGCATCCCAAAAATGTAAACATGGTCATCAGGTTATCATCAGACACTTAAAGCTTCGAAACAGAAGGCAAGTACTCTAATAATTTGTCAAGTACAATATATAGAAGTTGAACATCTTCTAAACTTGTGTGACAGTAACAAGAAACATGAATTAATGGCACAAGAATACCCATACAATATGCAAGTCTCCATTCATAGTCACATGCAAATAAGCAGGTGTGAAGCGAGAAATGTACCCTAATAGAGCATCAAACCACACATATATTGTCTGCTTGGTGTCATTTGGCACTGGAATACCCCAGTCAACAGATGCACGGGAAATAGAAAAGTCTCTTAATCCACCTTTAATCCAGCCTTGGACCTACAAGCTGTGTCTTCATGAGACAGACTGAAGAACATGTACATTCTAAAACAACAAAAATTAAGCATATCCAAACAGCAAGACTGATATGTAACAAGGCAACCCAGCAAGACTGATATGAAACAGCAAGACTGATATGTAACTGGAAACCAAAATATTGAATATTTCGCTCAAAAACATGAGACTTGAACATTTGTTGGTTTAGATATTGGCTTCGGCGAACGGGTGCCTAGCCGGATTGGTTAGGTGGCCTCAGTAGCACTCCTCAGGTCCTAGGTTCGACTCCCGGTGGGAGCGAATTTCAGGCTGAGGTTAAAAAAATCCCCTCGCCTGCCGCCACACCAAAGCACGAAAGGAAGGTCTGGGCCCGCATTCACATGGGTAACGGCGCCCCCGTGTAAGGGTGGGGCAGGGGTTCGGGGGTTTTCTCGGCCTGCGTGAGGGGTCTACTCTTATTCAATGCTCAGGGGTTTCTCCCCCCCGCAGGCCGAGTTTTTGATATTGGCTTCAATTCCTTATTTGCCATTGCAAAGTTTTGCAGTCCATTGTTTGCCATCAATATCTCAATGATACATGGGCTCCCCTGTATCACTGACAGTGGCAAACAAGGGATTGGATAAAATTGCAATAGCAGGAAAGAAATTTATTCTTGATATTGTCATGATGCAAGAAAATAACAGGGCGCTTTATTGCAAATTTAATCGAATAGAAATAAAATATGACCACGGCGCTGTTACTTAATAAGATGCCCAGCCCTTTTTCAGGCGACTACAGAATTTGTTACATGGGAAACATTGCAGCTATGGTCAGACCTTGCTTTCAACATGCATATGCGCTGATGTGTATATGTACATAGAGGAGTCAAGGTAAGCCTAACTTGCAAGTTGCAGCAGCAAGGAAAAATTTCGACCGCTAGGGCTTAGCTTGGTTTACATTCATTGTCAATGATATATTGATCTAACTGCACAAACTAAAGTATACAAAGCAGCAATTGTGGCTGGCAGAGCCTCTTCAATATCTGTTAAGTGTTAACTACTAAGTCTCCTTTTTTCCTACATGAAGCAATGCTGGAAGTTTTCTTTTCCCAGATCTGGTAAATGATATCATCTTAGTTTCTATCTTTAACCTAGTCAAGATCTCATTGGAGTCACTACTTGACACAATAACTATAAGAAAATGTACAGCATCATTTTTTATTGAATATGCAAACAGCATTTTACCCAATGAAATTTCTTTTTTTGGTTAGTACATGCTTGAAAACACAAACATAATCGAAAAAATTGTGGAAAAGATTCAGGAAGACATATGTCAACAAAAATAGTGCAAAGCTTCATGAACAAATATGTCTAAATAGTTTTTTGGACTTTTTCCTTGTCTGTGCTCAAATTATCTGATAAGTCTGCATTTTTTGCACAGTCTATAGTTTCCACCACAATTTACATTGATGTACAGTAACTCAATAGTCACAGAAAGATAGAACAAAAGCATATAACAAGTAGAAATAAAATCTCACCTCATTCAAGCGATGTGATGGCCTTACAAAATCAGGATTTCTTGCCAGCAGCTCTTCCAACTTATGCTGGTATTTTGACAAGGCAAAGAAATAGTTATCTTCTTTTCTTGCTACACAAGGCTTCAAATGCACAGGGCAGCTATTGTTTTCGGCCAGCTCTTTTTCATCCTGCATCCACTTGAAACCAAACATTATTACAAGAACTAATAATGAAAATAAGGTCATCCACTTAAGTGCACATGGCATAATGTAGCTGCATAACATAAACAATTATGAAGCTAAAATACATCACACAATTATATAGTGCACACCCATATATTCATTAGCATAGCAAAAACCTTGCATTTTAGCACTGTTGATTTTGCATTTAAGTTTTTAAAGGGCCAAAAAGCTAATCCAACTTGCACTCAAGACATCTTAGGCATGGTAACTGACATAGACATCAGTCCCCCCCAAAAATGATCAAATAGCCAAGATATTTATCCATGTAAAACCAGAAAAGAATATTGGACAGCAAACCCACTTAATAGGTAACTTATCGCAGCAAATAATCAAATATATCTTTATTGATTAGTATATTTGATGGTACTACCTTATTTGATTGAAAATGGCTTAGTACTATATAAGAAAGTTGAGACTTGAGGCAGAAGCTTACCTTGTACTCCTCACAGTTAACACAATAAAGTCCTTCATAGTCAGCTCTATATATGTCACCACTGCTTAATACTCTAGAATAGAATTCATTGACAACACCCTCATGCTTATGATCAGTTGTCCGGATAAACTTGTCGTATTCTATGTCTAACTGCAAGAAATGTGAAATAAATTTGGAGGACTAAAGTAAGCTCATGATTTACTCTGTGGTCAACAGCATTGTAAACTGGAACTTGGAACTATGGACGTACATCAGCCCAGAGCATCTTATATGAACTTGAAATAGCATCACAATGCTCCTTTGGGTTTCTACCACTAGCCTCCGCTGAAGTGGCGATTTTCTCACCATGTTCATCTGTTCCAGTAATAAATATAACCTTCTTCTCTAGCAACCTCTGCAACCACAGAAGCATCATCAATGGACTGTTAGATAGTGAGAGTTAAGCAACTAAAGTCACGTGTTAGCTTAAGCTGTTTGGGCAAATGATACGAGCTGGTAATTCCAGCAAACTTGGTGTAAAACATTTATATGCTTCCTTCTAAAGAAAGTGAACCTTTATCTAAAAAAGCAACTGAAGCCAAAGCTTTCCATTCCCGATAGCTCAAACAGTCAAACTTAGATACCCTATCATTCAAGTGAAAAAGAGTACGCATGTAAAATTCAGCAGACCACGATGTTCTGTTGCCGCTACAGTAACATTGTAAGGGTAACAAACTTCATCAAGGGCGCAACTAGAAACTGACATAGTATGAAGCAATAACTATGAACTTATTTCAAAAAAAAAACTATGAACTCATAGGATAGGGTATGAGAGATGAGTAATCTGCTGGAGATGCTCTAAGAGTATATGGAAAATATAGAATCCCTCTCTCCATTCGGGCAATGCATGCGCAACAGAGTGGTGCGTCACTACCTGACCATCCAACGTTTAATCGCGTCATACCACAATTGACCCTTAACAAAACGTGTCTGTGCCCGTGTTTGTAAGACATTACTTTATCCCAAAATGCTTGTAAAATATTAGTGCTACTGCTGCAGTGGAACTCACGGAACCCGCGGGCCGCGGATGCGCGGGATTGCTGCCATTTTAGCCGACACCTAACTGATCGAAACACAGCGATTGCAGTCGCACGACGAGAAGGCTTGCCTGGAACCGGGCGATGGCGTCGGCTGCGATGGTGGTGTAGGCGCTTCCCATGTGCGGCGGGGCATTGACGTAGTAGAGTGGCGTGGTGAGCACGTAGGGCTCCGGTGCGGAGGCCGCGTCGGGGGACGAGGAGACGGAGGCGACGCAGCGGCCCGGGACGCGGCGGCGGAGCGCAGGGGCGAGCGTCCGGGGCGGAGGCGAAGCAAAGGCGAGGCGGCGGGCACCAGTGGCGAGGGAGGAGCAGGGGGCGCCGAGGAAGGCCCGCCCGGCGGCCATGGCGGTCGACACCGGAGGAGATGGATGGGGGAGGGGTTTTGGTTTGGGTCGCGCGGCCGTGAGCAGACGAGAGCGCGAGTGTGGAACTGTGGATTGGACAGGGGCGTTGAGGTGTGTTGTTGGGCTGGACCCGACGAATGTTGTTGGGCCGGCAATTAGTTTTCCACAATTTTGATGGGTCCATACAAGTCCTAAAATGATCCGTAATTCAGTACTAGATAATAATGACCAAGACCATGAAAAGCTTTTCCCCAAAACCCGGATAGCATGGCCGCAACATCTTATTACATCCAAAAATCCTGAACCGACAAAACCTAATCGCTCCAGGCTAGAATCAAGGATCGTCGCTCGCTCACTTGGCCCGGTCGAAAGAGAGGAGCCGGCGCGTGTTGGTCCAGATCTGCTCGTACACGACCGCGCTGTACGTGGCGTTCTGACCGGCCAGATTCACCGCGACGATGCCCAGCCGGTAGTTCACGCCGGCCACGACCTGCTCCTCGCCGCGCGCCACCTTGCCGAACCTGAGCCCGTCGTTGGCGCGCTTGACGTGCTCCGCCACCGCCCACGCGCCGATCTCCTGGACGTGGGCGTCCTCGACGTCGGGGATGACCCCCCATCCCCCAAGGTTCGCCGTGACGGGGGCGGCGACGGCGAAGGCGGCGGCGGCAGTGGCAACGAGGAGGAGGCTGCAGGTCCTCATGGCTTTGTGATGTTTGAGGCAGGCTTGGACAGAGCAGCTTTTCTGTGGGCTACCACTCGCTGCCTGTGACGACGGTACGGGCATCGTTAAATAGTGCTAAGGCAACATCACAAGCGGATCGGGGAGGGGAATGGAAATGGATACAGTCTCGCTGTCTCAGTGTTTGAGATGAGGTTTAGTAAGAATCAATTAATTGGTGCCTAGACATCTAATATCTCAGAGTTGGCAAATTTAAAACTAATCAATCGTATCCTACAATACATATATTATTAACCTTACTTTAGATAGCAACCGATTAATTTAGTGCTAGATAGGCTCCAATCCTCCTAATTTCAGAAACGAAGTAGGAGTATCTGCCTTTTCTTTTTTAAAAAAAAAATTGTACTTATAGATAGTACTCGTACTTATAGATATTGTACACTACAATTTCAGACTTTCAGCAGCCTTTTCTGCATCACAAGAACATGGGGAACCAAAACGTTCACTTGTACTTCATGTTCAGCACCTTTCCCAGCGTCAAGCAGCGCGGCATCGGCAAGTGCTCCCCTCCCGGCCGGGCGCTTCTCAGCGCCCTGGTGGTCGGCGTCGTCCCGGGCGTATGTGACGGCGTCGACCGCGTGGGCGCGGGCGTCGGAGGAGCCCCGTAGCGCGCCTGGCGCCCGCCGTCCTCCGAGTCCGACGTCGCGCGCCGCCGCGAGGGCGTCTGCTGCTTCCTCCGGAGCTCCTCCCTCAGCTCCCGCTCCAGCGCCGCCTTCGCCTCCTCGGCCAGCTCCGCCCGCCGAACCGCCTCCTCCAGGCTGAACCGCAGGTCGCTGATCTCCGTGCGCGCCGCGTCCAGCTGCTTGTCCCTGGCCACGACGTCGGCGTCGCCGCTCCTCGACACGAGCACGAACCCATCCAGCCTGTTCCCTCCCTGTCCCGGCTCGGGCTCCAGCTCCTTCGTGTAGAACTCGTCCTCGCCTTTGGAGGCGATCTCCGCGTCCACGACGCTAGTGTCTGGGTTGCCTTCGCGCGGCGTGGGGGTCTGAGCTGCGGCGTCTGCTCCCGCTGGTGGTTCGTGGATTCCTGCGATCGCGACGTTTACAGGCTCGGCGATGCTGATGTCCTTGGCGTCAGAGTACACGCTCTGGAAATCGTCCCTTGAACTCTCGAGGACAAAGTTGGTGTCTGCTGCCTTGGCCTCCTCGTGATCATGCAGGAGGTTTTCATTACCTTGGCACGCCGTGGTTTTTGGAAGTGCGCCGTCTGATTCAGCTGGTTCTTGATCGTTTTCAGCTTCGATATTTTTGCCATCTGATTGAATGGCCTGGTGCTCTTCTCCAGAGATTTTGGCAACAAGGCAACTTGTCTCTTGAGCATCGGGGTTCCCTCCAGCCACTGTCGTGCCCTGAACCATAGCACCTGCTCCTTGTCTATCCTCCATTACATCTTCGGATATCTCGATTTCCGTCTTGTTGCCATCAGACGTCGTGACATGACCGTCCTTTCTGAAGATTTCAGAAACGAAGCATTCCTCTGGTGAGTGTTGAAACGTGAACTCCGCTTGCGCTTCACTATCTTTCACAGTTGGTTCACATGCCTGATCCTGATCACGATCATCCAAGTTGTCGCAACCAGCACCTGTGACAACCGTTGCATCAGAACCTTCTGCAGGCGACAAGCAAATTACCTTGACCTGCTCGAGTTCTGACCGCAGATACTCGACTTCCACCGTCTTCGCCAGCAGCTCCGCCTCCATCCTCTCCATCATCTCCATCTGCCTCCTCGCCACCTCCAAATTCTTTTCAGAGTTGAAGAACTGGAGTGTCGCCTCCTGGAAGAACACCGACCTCTCCTCCTCCGCCCTGATCGCCGCAACCGCAGACGACAGCACCGTCTCGTTGAGCAGGAGGATCCGCGCCAGCGCGTCCTTGGTGCTCTCCCGCTCCAGGATGGCCCTCGTCTCCATCGCCTCCACCTCCCGCAGCACGAAGGCGACCGACGCCCTGGCCTCGCCGAGCTGGCCCCTCGCGGCGGCCAGCTCCTCCCGCAGGGCCCTGCGCTCGCCGTCCGCCTCCGCCTGCCGGCTCATGATCGCGATGTTCTCGGCCTCCAGCTGGGCGATGCGCATGTGCGCGTCCATGCAGTCCTTCTCGTACTGGTCCGAGAGCTCCCGCACGGCCTTCTCGAGGGTCTCGATCTTCAGGGTCGCTTGCTTGTGCTGGCTCTCTCTGACCTCCAGCTGCAGCTTGCAGGTCGCGAGCTCCTTGGTCAGGATGGCGATCTCTTCCTCCTGCGTTTCACACCGACATGTGATTGGTTCGGTAGCGTCAGATCAGACGAAGGAAGTTGGGAAAATATATAGAGCGGATTCAATGGCAGATTTACGCCATGGATATCTAGGTAGGCACGCACATTTCTGTCTGGACTGAGCCTGCTCTGCTCGCCTCCCCGGTCGAAGATGCTCACGGCTGCCTGCACGGATTCTAATGGTCTAGTGTCGATCTCGGCCATCAGTTCTCCTAGGCCTGCAGTTTCCTGCACCCGGTAAACAACAAGATTTGATATCTTTGTCATCATCCATGCGTGGTCTGGAACTGGAAGAGGTCAGTCCGTTATGTTTCAATTTGGATGATTGGGTAGATGAACAAAAGGGTACAAGTATTCAACAGCTCTGCCACTACAGATCGTGTGAACTGGGAGATTGAACAAGTTGCAGCAGACCTTTGTTTTTTCCGAAGGTATCCACAGGAAAGCTCACGTACCTAGTTCAGAGCTGAGCTGAGCTGAGCTGAGCAGGTCACTCACAGCCGCAGCACGGGTGCATCGATATCACTGGAGACGAGGAGATCAGTGGGCAAGGGAGGTAGATATAGGCAAAAGAGCCGGGACGCGCGGAGCCGGCAAAGACAAGGTGCCGTGGCGAACGAGACGAGAGGGTGCGCGTGCGGCCACTGCCCGTTGCAATCCAAGGAAAACGTGGTGGCTGCTATGCCCACGAGGCGACGCGCTTTGGTCGTGGAGACGCCGATGCGGCTAGCCGTGAACTCGTCGTGTGAGTCCAAGGGCAAGCCGCCGCTGTCGCTTTGCTTCATCCATCAGCAGCGATCTGCGAGGCTCCGGTGGCGCGATTTCAGACTCTGACGCTGCCGCATATTTAGGTGCGTACGACCGGGCGCGGCTGCTTATCAGCCTGGGCTGGTCTGCTCCCGCACCCACCGTGGTGCTTGAATATGCGGCGCCAGAAAATGTCCCAGGCGGAGCGAACGCGCACGCGTACTCTGCCGGCAAATCATGCGCCTTAGCTGAGAATCCGAAAGAGCTTTGACGGGAATCTCGCTAGCAGCAGCCGGGATTTAAAAGAAGAAAGTCTGGCAGACTTTACAACCACGATAGCCGGGTAGAGTTTACAACGACAACCGGGAAAATTCACAACCAAATGGGCCACGAACCACAAATTATGTTGATTATGAAATGGCAAATCATAAGCATTGCTAACACCGCTTTACCAATTATGATGTCTACAGTAAGCATTAAGCTAAATGAAAATTCCTAGACAGATGCTAGCAAACATAATGTTCTGCCTATACAAATCTCAGATGGGCTCAAGTGGTCATCCACGGTACACTACCGCAAATAGCATCCAGATAAGGCGAGTTACACCTCGACACTGACACCAGGAAAACTAGCCGTACAAAGGGCCTTGCGATACCTTTGGCCTGGCACAGGCAAACCTGCAGATTAGACTGCAGAACACCACATGCGTGAAGGCAGGTTCACAGGCTCGCTGAATCACCATCCAGGATCACTCTACAGATCAGTAGTAGGTTGTGCCATAGTAGGGTTGAGGAGCTGCCGCAGGTTGCTGAGGGTAAGCTGCTGTCGGTGCCGGTGCTGGTGCCGCTGCGGGCACTGCTGCAGGTTGTGCGTAGCTTTGTTGCGTGTAACCCTAAAATATGTTTTCAAAATTTGAATCAGATGACATCCTTCAACACAATAGAAGTTTTTTTTAATAAACAACACAATATAAGTTAGTGTAGTTGTGAACATATGGGGGAAACCCTCATTGGACAATGAAGTATATCAGATGGAAGAGGCAAGTGTAAGCAGAGAAAGTTGAGGAACAGCTCGAGTTAAACTTGACTGCCAGTAAATAATGCCATGTTTAATCTAGATGAGCATAATCTACTGCGGGTTCATTTCCGCAAATGGTAATACTGATTGGACACACATAACGAAAAACATGACGTAACTAAACAAAACATAGGTTACAGCCAGTAGGTCTGACTACATCACTTGTTTGACAGATCAGAAGCAACTGTTTGCAATTACCATCAGTAACTTTGACTGCCAGTAAATAATGCCATGTTTGGATAAGACTGCCTAAGAACTAGCTTCCATCAGAAATAAATATATGGACTGATGAGAACCATCGGAATAACAATAATTACAACCCTAAAACACAATTGATTACAGCTTTTACTCTGCCATGACTATTTTTTGGCAAATTGAAATTCGAATGTAATTGTCCTTATTGGGGATCTGGATACATGTAGGAAATCTAGATGTTGGGAAGAGTGATTGTAGCATGGTCATTCCTTCCAACTATTTTTGAAAGATACTAAGCATATTGTTTTGACTTTTGAACATAGCATTTCCAAAATAAAAGCAGAAATCAAAATCAGTACCTGAGCAGGAGGGTATGTTGGAGGGTAAGCACCATATGCAGCTTGCGCAGCAGGCTGAGGCATTTGATGGCTGTAGTCATAAGTTCCGTATGCAGGATATGTAGCCTACAATGCAAAAGACGTTGAAGTCAAAAACAACAAAATCATAACAGCATCATTTTAGCCAAACAAATAGAAAAGGTGACTAATTTTCAATTTTTAAAAGAAAAAAAACATCTAAATCCCCTGGACCTGGGTTCTATAATTCAAACTCAGTTGTGAAAGGAATAACAGGAATGAACTTCTAGATCTAGCAAAGAGCACGCCAAATCAAATGAAACAATTTACAGTGAAGTGTCAGCTTAGGAAACGTGGATGATAGCTGCAAATTCAGGTAGGCATAATAGGAGGCATTGAGATATTTAACAATTTATATCTATTGTGTTTGGGAAGATTTAAAGAGACAATTAAACAGTATCCCTCTTCTATTCTTTTTTTTCAAAAGTCCGTCCTTATCTCGATTAGAGCACCAAAAAAAGTATATAAAGCTGAATCTCGCAAACTTATATGAATATGTGACCTGAGGTGCATAAGCAGCTCCCCATTGTTGCCCTGATGCTTCAGAAGTCGCTGGCCAAACTGGAGGATTGGAAGCATTAGGATCAGTCCCCGTGACTGGCTGAGTGCCACCAGTCTTAGCCAACTTGTCCCTGTCTGACACAATAGCATCATCTGCTTTCCGTTTCTTTGATGGCAGAATGCTTCTCTTGCATGAAAAGAGAGTTGTGTGACGAGTTAAAGCTTTCTTGATTGACTTCGCATCCCCAAAGAGATCCAAAAACTGTAGGCAATTTGTAAAAGAGTCATTAATCTGAAGTATCTAACTGGAAAAGCCCAAATACAAAATAAAAATAACTTAGTTCATTTACATAGCACTAACAATAGCAGAATACCATATGTGATAGTACAACAGAGATCACTGTGATTCAAAAATAGGACTTTGACTTTAACAAGAGTTCTGCTTACATATAACTTTCGATTAGCTACATAGACAAAAGCTGCAAAACTCTACACCTTCATTGAACCAAAATTCCAAATATTTTCACAAAATACTTCATGTTCCCAAAAATGAGAACTCAAAAAGACTCAACCACAGGAGGTGAAGTCGCCTTCGCTTTTTCTTAGAGGGGAGTACCTAACCCTTTTAGGAAGCTACTCACACGACCTGTGAGCACACAGGTTCTAGCCCAGGTCATCAGCCTCTCAACTGGAGGCTCTAGCCATCGCTTGCAAATATTATCACAAAATACTTCATCTTCCAAAAGATGAGCACTCAAATAATGCTACTGAACAGTTATATTATGGTCCCTAAATATTAGTCAGAGCATTAATAGCATATAATCCTGGTAATCTTTTTAAATCTTGTACTATAAAAATCAACACTAAATACACCATTTTAAGGAAAACATTATCATATATGGCTTTCATTAGGGAATAATCTTACTTCGTACTTCTAATTTCACTTCAGCTATGAAATTCATGTAATCTAGCCAAACAAGAAGGAACTATAATATAGAAGAGCCGCAGATTTTGATTATTACCTCCAAAAATATGGAAGATATTTCTTCTTTGTCGCCTAGACTTGACCCCTCTCCGTGAGATGACTCATGTGTAACAAACTTCTCCACAAGTGAATCTAAAAGGTCGATACGCTTTTCACATGGAAAGATCGACTCTAGATGAATGACAGCCTGCAAAATAAAGAGGTAATATTAGACAAATTGAGGACAAAGATGCAGAGGAAAATCAAAAGAATTCGGAAAAATCTTGAAAGTCATAACCTCAAGAACTGGTTTCCTTATGTTCAATTGCTCATGCAATGTAGTTAAGGTCTCCCTTGCCTTTTCCAAGTCTCGGATGGCCTACACATTTCAAGGAACACATCAAATTCCACCAACTGAAATAGTGGATAACAGGTAGAAATAGAATAATGCCGGAAGTTCCATCCAATCAACTAATCAATAAACAGTAACTGAAAAAACAAAGAGAAAAACATCTCCTAGCTCAAACTGACAAAACTTGAGTGCTTAAAAATGCAAATTGCAAGATGTATGCTAGATAAAATATTTCTTACTATATGAGTTCTGATCAGGTGTAGTTTCTCACACTACTTTTTTAATGGCTAACCACACATGTTCAGTCAAAACAGTCAGATATACAGCATAGACAGGCTTGTAAACCATGATTTTTTCACATTTTGATAATATAAAATTTGTTATAAAAACCTACCAAAAATAAGAAGCGTGAGTACTGAATAAGCAATGTTGGCAAGAGCTGGCTTTGCTCCTTTTCCCTTTCAGCAGCAATGGCCTTCTCATAAACTGAACAAGCTGATTCTTTATCACCCTGCAAACAGAGACAGATTAAACAAACTCTACAAAGCTTTTAAAAAGGAAAAAAGGAAAGGTTATTTGTTCAAAGATGTACCAGTCGGTGCTCCATATTAGAATGCTTCACAATGGCCTCTAGAAAGCCAGGACATAGTACTGAGTAAAGATGTTGATATTCTGCACGTGCTCCAGAAACATCTCCATTAAGCTCCTTAAAGCATGCACTAAACAGATGGATCTCTGGCTGCTTCTGTTAAAAATCAAAGAGAAACAGGGTGTAGCTATCAGCAAATCTAAAACCACCTAGCATACATAACATTGCACTGCACAAAATCAAACATTGTTATCTATGTTTTTCTTCTCAATTAGATCCGTGTTGTTTCTGCAACCTACTCAAGCCTCATATTTGGAGGTGATGCAGTTACTTTTATAACAGACTGATTGTTCTCTCTTTGCCTTTAATACAAAGATTGCGTGTTCGAGAAAGAAAAATCAGCTCGCAGAAACCAAAATTGACCATGACAGTATATTTTTATGCTGGTCATAGCATCTGCATTCAAATAAGATTTCAGAAAGCCAATCTTCCAAAATCAGAATACCATCAGCAATTTCATCTGTAAAGAGTAAGTAAACATTTGAAGATCCTACAACAACAACAACAACAACAACTTAGCCTTTTGTCCCAAGCAAGTTGGGGTAGGCTAGAGATGAAACCCACAGAAAACAAGAATAAGAAACACAAAAAGGGCACAAGCCAAAGGAAGAGTTAGGGGTTAAACAAAAAGTAACAAAGGTCACGGTTCAGGTACGTTAATTGCTAATCTCCAAGTGCTCCTAATTCAGCTAATTAATTCAGCTGTTTAATTGACTTCCCATTTTGTTCTCTTTATTCGCATTCGTTCATGCCAATAAGGAATCTGGACTAAAAGGAACACTCATCTAAGAGGTGCAAAACCAAGACATAATGCAGCAGTGAAAGATACGATCAAGAATGTGGACATACAATTTGGTTAGGTCCACATTCAAACCTTGTTGATGATACATTCACAAACAGAACAACAGATAAAGAAGAGATAATGAAATCATAAAAAGCAGAAAAAATTATACCTTCACAAAAACATGAGTGGCACGAGCCAGGGCATTGTTTGCTAGTTCTAGGCTACCTTTATCCTCCATACATTGCACATAGCGGATCCAGAATTCGGAATAACTAGCACACGCAATAACACATCTTTCGTACAATTTGATAACCTGAAAAAGTATAAGGCGCCATCAGAGAACATAAGCATGAGGGGGGGAAGGGGGTATCTAAAGGGAATATGAATTTTTTATTGACAAAAAAAAAGAGAAGTTCACACAGATTACTCCATTAGCTGATTACGGAGGCCCCTCCATAAGAAAGGAGGGACCATCCTTGCTTGATAGATAGATGGTTAAGAAGGTGAGCATTAAGCAAATACCTGCATATATGAGATTAAAAATTCAAACAACTGGTATTTGGTACCATATATCATTAACCCAGAACGACCACTGCCAAATGAAAGTTTGGAGTACTTAGCCTCATCGAAACCAAACATTATGTCCACGCTCTATCCTCAGTTCAATATCCCATTATAAAGGAAGCTTCTCCAAATACTAGCCGTTAAAGCATATAGTGGAGCCAATAAGACTGGATTGTAAGTTATAAGTTTCCAAACATTCCATAAAATCTACTAAAAAAAAGACAAAAGGTTGCTAGAAGTGCAAAACCATACCTTATTAATGTCTTCTTCCTTCTCGACAAAATCAAGGTAGCTATGCCAATTTTCAAGCTCTGGATTGTCAAGAGGCTTGACGTGAAAATATGGTCTTCTAATAGCTAGCTCAAAACCAATAATCTTAGATTCATACTCTTTAGCCTTCTTGTACATCTCTTCTCTCATGGAGATATACTTTGCAAGGTTCTCTGCTTCAGGTTTGCTGGATTTATCAGGATCATCAGAATGTGCCTCACCATCAAGAGCTTGATTACTGTTCTCAGAAGCAACACCATACACAGAAGCTTCCTCTGCAGTCAGTATCTCTGAAAGATCCCGTGTTGAAGCCAATTCCTTGAGGCTGTGCAAAAATAACAATTAGTAGAACAATATTTTTGCATTTGTTGTATTTTCATAAATGCGATTATATATCGTGAACACAACTCAAGTGCTTAAAATATCAAGCACAATCAAAAGCACGATTAGGAAATTACGAAATGGTATGAAGGAGAGGTGTTTGTTTCAATTCACACATGGCACAGTGTTGTCAATAATATGTTGCCTTGATCCACTAATCAGCCAATGAAGCTAACATTTAGTATGATGCAGATACATAACATGCACAAAAGAAAGCTTCACTTCCAAACTTCCATATTCATAACAGAAATAATACAACTGACTTACCAATTAAAGTACCGATCAAGCTGTTGTATGGGATGCTCTAATATTCTTGTATATATCACAGCTAGATGACTCCATGCCTGCAGTGATTCTTCGTACTTAATATACTCATCCCACAAAATATTAGATCGATAATCTGTTCCAACGTAAGCCAAACCTCTTTCAAACAGTCTGTAAAAACAAGAGGCAAAGTTACTGAAAAGGTGAGAAAAGTACTAATCCAAAAATGGAACAAGAGACAAAAAGAACTACATCAAAACACAATTTAACTGGAATGTGCAAATGCTAGTAGCTACTTACATCTAGGAATGACCATTATTCTTGACATAAAAAGCTTCTAAACACCTAGTATGACCATATGCAGTACGGGTCTAAAGTTTTTCTTTTATCAAACAAGCATGATATTATGTCAGGTATAACTACTCAGCTAATGTATGAAGTATGAAATAATATTTTCTCAAAAGAAATGCCTGCATAGGGTTTTAAGTCCACAGAAGGTGAAATAAATAGTTTATATTTAGTAACTAGAGGCAGGTAAAGTACTGTGTCATTGACCATAGGCTCATTAGAATTCAAAGACAGACAAACCACTCTGATAACATACATGAAATTTGACAATATCATATTTTCAGATGGAAATTGCTGTGACATGGAAGACAAGTAGAGCTCTAACATATTCTAAAGAGCTTAATCAGGAATTCCTACATACCATAAAATTCAAATGCCCAACCATTGAAAATTAAGTCAGGAGACAGACGGTAGACACATAAACTTTATCAGACTAGGAATGTTGTGTACGATTGGTACCTTCGGATGATATCTGGGTCATCATATGTTGAAATTGCAAACTGACAGTAGTTATACCAAATGTCCACTGAATAAGTAACTGCAAGAATTGCTCGTTCATAAACCTCTATGACTTTGCTGACGCCGTCAAGTCTACCTTCATGATCTGCATATTTCTTCCAATAACCAAAGCAAAGAGGGAACTCCGCGAGAAATGCATCGTACACTTTCCGTATCTTCAAAATATTGCTCTGGGGCGAAAATATACAAAAACACACATTAGCATAAAGATTTTCATCATATCAAGAGTTCCATTTTTTATTATGATTGACTACTCAGATAGATTACATCAAGTGCGCTTTATTGAAACAACAAAGACACACAAGACTATGATACCTCAAAGTATCAGGGACATCAAACAGTTCAAAGTTCAAGCTAACTGGAGGAAACACAAGGATCACGAAATCTACAATCAGGATAGAGGGATGAAGTAATTACTCAAAATTGCAAACTCATTGTACAAAAAACAAGGAAGCAACTGTGTTCTATTGAGAAATAGCATATAATCATAAGCTGTTGTAAAAATTACAAATTAGCTCATCTACACATACCACAAGCTCACAGCCAAAGTCTCAAGAACAGTTTATGGCCAAGCAGCAAACCAGACGTTACCTCAGCATTTTTCTCTGTTTCATCAATAAGTGCAGTCCAAGCATAGAAATCTAAGGAATTCGCAGTAACAACACTCCACAACCTAGCCTCTTCCGCTGACAGCACAGCTGCAAAAGGAAAGCAACACGTTACGAGCAAACTGCAGGTAGGATACAAAATCAGGGGAGCGTGCGACCCCAGGATACAAATTTAGGGGGAGATTGCAAGCCCAACATTACCTTCTTCATAAGATGGCTCTGGAACCGGTTCGCCCATCTCGTTGGTGGCCGCGCCGCCGTTCTCTGTAGCTCCTTGGTAATTAGCCATTTCGCCAGCCGTCCCATTCAACGCCCCGTGCTCGGCCGGGTAGGCAGAGGCATCAGGTGCCTCGGCGCTCCCGACGGTGACAGCGTACGCGTTCGCATCAGGATTGGCAGTCATGAAATCGGAAGCCATGGGACCAGGCTCCGCGCTACCGGAATCAACACCGGCAGCAACGCTCTGATCTTGCTCCATTGCGCGCGAATCGCGGGATTCGTAACTCGAGCGACCAGCACGAAGCCCTAAGCGGAGAGAGGGAGAGAGCGTGGAAGGTTAAATTCACGCCCGAGGAGTGGAAGAAGCGTGTAAAAGTGCAGGGGAGGGTGAGGGGCACGCACCGGAGAGCCGCCGATGAGCGGAGTCGGTAGCCGGGGAGGGCCACCGCGAAGAGGCGGAGGGGGTTCGGCGCTGCCGTCCGAAGTGGCGATGCGGAGAGCTGAGAGCGGATGAACGGAGGGGTTAGGGTTGGATCGGGGGACGCGTCGCGGTTGGAGGAAGAAGAGGCGCGGATAGGTGGGCCGCAGGGGTAGACGCTTGAGCTCGCGCGCGGGCTTGCGCGCCCAATAGCATGTTAGCCCACGGCCCGTGGCCGTGTGGCCAAATTACGCGTCATGTTAGCCCACGGCGGGCCTGGCGGCTGCGTAAAGGCTGCAGGCAGGAGGAAGGATGCGAATCCATCTTATTGGGTTGTTTTGTGCTTCTTACTAAAGCCCACGTCCGACACGCGTCGGCCCAAACCAGCATCGGGCCGAGCTACTTCATCGGTGGAGGCCGCGTGCATCACGCCGGAAGACTGCCTGGGTCGAAACCGATGTGCATGTGCCGCTAAAAGCCAGGTTGGAGCCAAGACGCTCTCATCCAGTCATCCTATCTCGTTTGCTCCTAGCCAGGGAGGGAAACCGGAAAGAGAGAAAAATAAGTATCCAAGATATCTGAATTTCTATATGTATCCGATCCGCAGAGGATGGAAACTGAAAGATGGATATTCAAAATATCCGAATTCATTTCCCCATGTATCCGATCCTATTTTCTTACTCCTAGCCAAAGGACGCACATTTCATCTGTAGCTTGGCTGGCGCTAGGTGTACCTAGCCTGGCTCGTATGCGGGAGTCAGACTCCGGCTGCCCAAGCTCTGTGAATGCAATAACAATTTAATTGGTTGCATGCATTCATTGCTACGAAAATATTATAAATAAGTATCATTATAGTGTTTATTTTGTATGGTTATATTTTGATAATTCTTAGTTTACCTCAGTAAACTTTAATCATCTTTTAAAAATATTAATATTAGTAATCTATACTAATCGCCTACTTAATACCATCATTAACTGATGGGTACTCGCATCCAGCGAGCCAGGCCCGTGGGAAACGGACCTCATCCTCGTTTCCGGGCAGCCAGGCTCGTTGGTGCATTTGCATGTGCATGTGCATGTGCACAATGCATCCGGAGAGCCTGGATGAGGCTGATTCACCCAAACAATCAGCCCCTATCCGACCCTGCTTTGCCGGAGCTCCGTCGATCAGACGCATGCACGATGCGCTCCAAGCATCAGACGGATCAAGGTCGGCGCCGCGCAGCCCGTACTTTTTTGCATTTTAGCTTTTTTTTAGAAAAATTTACGTATTTCCGAATTTAAACCCTAGCCTCGACGCCACAGATTATGACGTCGAGCCCTTTTCTATGCACCGCGTCCTCTTCCTCTCTTTCACTGCGCCCTTTTTCTCTCTTGCTCTCCCTTGCCGCCCGCCCGTCCGCCGGCGCCCGTCCTCCGGGCCGCCCTTCCGCGGCCTCCTCTGCAACCCCCCCGTTCCGGCCTCCTCCGCAGCCCGCCCGTCCGCCGGCGTCCGTCCTCCGGCCGCCGTTCCGCGGCCTCCTCCGCGGCCCGCCCGTTCCAGCCTCCTTCGCCTAACCAGCGTGGCCTCCTCCGCCCGGCCTCCTTCGCCTAACCAGCGTGGCCTCCTCCGCCCGGCCTCCCGTAAGTTTATTTTTTAATTAGTTTTTTAATTTAGTTGGGTATTGTAGTAGTTAGCAATTTTGGTAATTTTAAATAATTTATTTAATTAGTTTTAGTAGTTTAGTTAGATAATGTAGTTAGTAATTTTTTTAGACAGTTAGAAACCATATTTAGAAAATGTAGTTAGACAGTAGATGTAGGTATTTAGTTAGGTAACTTACTTAGATAAATTTAGGTATTTAGTTTGGTAATTTGGTTAGGTATTTTAATTAAGTAGTTCAGTTAGGTATTTTTAAGTAATTCTAGGTATTTAGTTAGGTAATTTATATAGTTAGAAAATATTATTAGTTAATTTTGTATATTATACCCATCATAACCTTTGTGTTGTGCATACGAACTAGATGGACAATTTAGTGACCTTGTATCATGAAGGCATTGTCGAGAAAGATGCGTTTGGGAATGTCACTTTTAATGGAATGCATGGGGTCTCCCTGATATTTAATGATCGACCGTTGTTTAGTGAGGTGTTTGGTAGAGCTCGTGATGAGCTTCAATTCATTTCAAGTGAGGATGCCATCTCAGTTCAAGGGGTCGTCCAATTTGGTAAATCGGACCAGATTTTCAAACGACTGGTCGCTATTACATGTGAGGTTAAATGGTAGAAGACTATCACGAAGAATGGGTATCAATATTTGGATTTGGTTGTGCAGAAGTTCTCAAATGCTCCTAGCCCTTATATGCATTCAGCCCTTAATGTGCCACCTGCTAACCCTCGTTACCCAACTTTAAGGTGACCAGGAAGATGCGGTTACGATCCCTGATGCTCAATCCGGCCTGAATGAGTTTGGCATATTTGTCCTGATGATTGTGTACATTGTCAGATTGATGATGTCGGTATACCTCTTTAGGAGATTCCTTTGATCCAGAACCATCCAAGTAAGTGTCATAGTAACACCACCTTTTTATTTTGTTATTCGCCTTAATTCCATTCATTTGTCCCAATGTCATCTTTAATTGTTGTTTAAATGCAGGAGATATTCCAGATAATATTGGTGTTTCGCCTATGTCTCTACCTTCCAATACAGGATGAGCTTCTAATAGTGTGGATGTTCATATAGATGATGACGAGGAGCCTTATAGGAATGCAAGAGCCGTTGATTCAGATGATAACTGTCCAGTTGCAGTATTGAGTGAAAAAGATATGGAGTGCATAAGATTTTTTTTTATCCTGATCGTGATCCATTAGTTCATGAATTCAGCGTTCTCAGTCGTTCTCATAGTGCTTATGCAGAAAAAAGAGATGGCGAGCTGCTAGAGACTCCTGAGGTTGGGGATATTATGGAAATTAAGAAGGACCTTCTATTTAAATACTTGCCTACATTGAGAAGGTGGTTATAAAAGTATTCTGTAAAACGTAAAAGACCATTCAAGATTAGGCACTCCTATGTGGAGCGGCGCTACACAGTGGTGTGCGAGAAGGCTGATTGCAATTGAAGGGTTTGTGCTCGGAAACAGAAGGCCACAGGAAAGTTTTAAATTAAAAAAATTGTAGGTCCACACATTTTGTGTTGATATAGATCTACAGCAGAGGCATCGAGAGTTGATCTCTACCCTCGTTACCAGAAAGTTGTACTCAACATTGAAGTGTCAGCCCAATTTGAAGGTGAAGACAATTATCGATATGGCTGAGAAAATATTTGATTACAAGATCAAGTATGGGAAAGCATGGCGGGTAAAGCAACAGGCCTCAAAGATGATATATGAAGATTGGGAGGAGGGTACGAGAAGCTACATGCACTGTTCAATTTAATGAAAGTAGCTAAACCAGACATGTACTATAAGTACATTTCAAAACCGAATAAATGGAAGGACGGTAGGCATATTTTCTTCCGTATTTTCTGATGCTTTCCACCGTGTGTTGAGGCTTTCAGACATTATCCTCCGATATTATCTATTGATGGTACTTTTCTAATTGGCAAGTACGAGGGCACGGTATTGATAGCCATTGTAGTTGATGCTGATAATGTACTGTTCCTTTGACCTTTGGTTTGGTGGAGAGGGAGAACAAAGCTAGTTAGGGATGGTTCTTGCGGCTAGTTTGGATACATGTTGTAGGCCCTGGTAGGGAGGTTGGTATCGTATCTATAGACACCAGGGCTCAGTATGGTATAGGAGCAGATTCCAGGATATGCACCATTGCACCACCATTGGTGCACTCGGCACATGGCCCAAAATTTACTGGATATAGATGGGAACACGAATAATTTTGCTCTATTTGAGGATGTTGCTCGTCAGCTTGAGGAGCAGTTCTTTCAAGAGAAATTGGAGAGTTAAAAACGGCAACAAACGATGCAGATAAGCGTTGGCTAAGACAAGTTCCGAGGGAGTCTGACAAATGGTCAAGAGTGTACGAGATGGTGGCTGCGAGCTTGGGTAACTGTTACTACATTTGGTTTGCTATATATTTTTCGATTTTTTTTATAACTTATGAGATATCTGTTGCAGTCTTCAGATGCTTAAAAAACTGCACGTTCGTTAGGTGGGTCGATCCTCCTCCACTTCATCCGTATTAGGAGTACATCTATTACCTACAGAATCATGTCATCGATCTAGAAAGAGAAGTAAGCAGCGGTAACAAGGATAATGAAGAGGATGACAATAACAATAGTGCCAGTTCACAGAAGGTATTATGCACTGATCGATATTGCAACTGCCCTTGTCACATGAACAAGCGGCCTCCATCGCCACCGCCACCGCCGCCTGCAATGGGAGTATATTATGGAGAAGGGGCAACACAATTTGCTACGTGGGGACAATACTAGGAGTAATTTATCTTATTCACATGCTATATCCATATGTTCGTTGTTTCGTTTAATTACCTAAGGCATGTTAGGTTTAGTCTAGGACCTTTTTACCGTTGTTTCGTACCGGTACTCACATGCCACTATATATGTTGTGCGTGTTCAATTATATAATGCACTAATTTGTTAGTCTTAATTCCATTATATTACCAATTGAGGTCATGAAGATAATGACAATAATAAAAAAAAATCAATGAGAACTTGAATAAACCATGCAACTAGCAAATCTTGCATACTCTGAGTGCAATGCGGCCACTTTTTCTTTCTCAATGCATTTGGATTCTCCTCCATTGCTATCTTCGCACGGCGAACACGCTCCAGCTTGCGTTCCCTCTCCTCCTCGTGCTAAGCAGCATGCCTCCTTTGCAGTTCTAATTTCCGCTCTTTTTCTGCTGCCTCCTTTTGCCGTTTCTACTCCAACAACTCCTTCCACTCCGTATCCCACTTCTTCATTTTATGCAGATACTTCTTATCCTCCTCTTTGATCTCAATGTTGATCCACTGCTCAAAGTCACAAAGCGGAGGAGGGGTCTGCAAAACATTCAATTGATACACACCTGCTATTACTCATGAGTCATGCATAATTCTATATGATAGTGAGAATATTATAAAAAATAAATATTCTTACCAACAACCAAATCGAATCTGACGAGGAGTAGGGTCGAATGCATAATTTTCACACATCCAATATATCTAGTTATATGATTCCTCTTCATCTAACTTGGTTACCTTGCAAGAATCACCACTAGGCAGCGGCGAACGGATGAAAGCTGTTCCAGTCATCACCTTTGGTTTACTAAATTTACCACATCTAGACATCTAAGGTTGCATATTACACATATTAATAGCTAAACCCTAAACCTTAAGCAATACATTGAATAATACACATAATATAGATCAAATCAATACGTAAAAATTAAGGAGGGGAGAGAGATGATAACTTGTTTTTTAAGATCTATGGATCAAATCAAAGTTTTTAAGGTCAAATACGTCGATTGATGAGGTTGGACGGGTGGGGAGAGATAGAAAAACCGAGACAGGGTAAGAAATATGGGATGAAGGCTCGAACAAGGAAAGGTGGACGTGCTGTATGGCAGCCAGCTCGGCGTCACGATTTGCGGCGCCGAGGTCGGCGCCACGATCCATGGCGCCGAGCTTGGTGCCATGATCTCTGGCGTCGGGATTAGCGCCACATCAGCGCCAGGTGGGTGGGCACGTGGCATCTCGACGGCATGGCTCGGGACGCCGAGCTCCAGAATCTAAATTCGAAAATACGCTCTGCAGGAGATCAAATATGATTTTTTTTTAAAAAGCTAAAATGTAAAAAGTACGGCCGCGCAGCCGCCCGCGCCCCGGGCCAGCGGCCAGCGCTCCTCTGCGTTCTGGGCTCTGGCTCGCCCGGCGTTGGACGAAACGAAACGGGCGCTTGGAACTGAGGAAGAGCGCTCGGCTCAGCGCGGGCGCGTGGCGCGTTGCCCTCCCAACGTACTCCTGCTGGGCTGGCCCCGTGACCCGGCGTCCCGGCGGCGGTTACAGTCGCGCGGGCTGGCACCAACGGGCAACCGGGCAACGGCCCCCGCTCCTGCGGAGTCCTGCCGCTGCGCGGTGAAAATAGCCAACGCTATCCATTCCAGCGCGCGGATATCTAGCGAGTTTTTTGTTGGGCGAATTCGGATTTGAATTAACTAACGTTCTCAATTTGAATAGTTTCCGGTAGACGGTCGGCAACTAACGTGAGCCCAATTTTTGGGCAATAATACCGTCGTTCATTTGATTCTTTTCTACTTATAAAAAAATGGCATCAGCATCATTATCCGTATCCCGGTACCTTTTCTTCAGAAAATCAGAAAACAGCCAAAAAGAAAAGGAGGAAAAAGAAATAAAGAGGACGAAGTCACGGCAGCAAACAAGGAAGCAAGCCTCACCATCGCAAAGGATCCGGCGCCGCAGGCCCGCGGCCCTCTCGATTCGCGAGCCGTTGCTTATTTATCGGGGTCCGCCCGGGCCGAGCGCCGCAGCTTTGAACCTGGTTCTCGTGTCGTCCATCCTGCGGCACCCCACCCAGGCGGCGCAGAGCCAGAGTGCCAGAGCCAGCCAGCCGGCCGCCTTCGCCCCAGCGCTCGTCTACACGTTCACACTAGCGCTGCGCTGCGCGCCTGCGCCAGCGACGACAGGGCAGTTCAGTTGAGCCGAGCGGCCGCGCCGATGGAGGGGATGGAGAAGGCTCTCACCAAGCTCGGCAGCTTCACCATCTCCCGCAAGGCCAAGAAGGAGCTCTCCGCCATCGGCGACGACATCTCCGTGAGCGCTCGCCGCCATTTCTCTTTTCCTTCCCCTTTCTGCGCAATCAGTTGCTCGCGGCCATTGCGTCGGATCCGTTGCCTTTGATCTGGACCCTGCCCTGGGGAGGTCGAGGTGATAAATTGTTGTATGGGTGTGGCAATGCGAGGTCTATTTTTCCTGTTTTTGGCAGGGCTGACTACTCAATTCAGAGTTCTTGGGGGCATCTATTGGCTCATCCTTCTCGTGTCCTTTTCTTTTCTTTTCTTGGCTTATTTGAGGCTGGATCAGATTCGTTCTCTTGCACCTTTACTCGTAGCTATAATACTTTGTTGCTTGAATCTATTTTGTGCAACAATTTCCTACTGGAGCGATAAAGGAAAAAATACCCTCTGATCGAACTGGCCCCATTTTTCGGGGCGAGCAATCTCTTCTGTAGATAAAAGTCGTTCAATTCAGCAGCATTACCAAACCAATCTGACAGCCTTCGATCTGATCCGCAGCGTTTCTCCAGCACCGTGGAGGAGAAGGCAAAATGGGTGTTCGAGAAGCTCAAAGGTACAGTTGTTCTGTTCCATTCCACGGTTGGTTTTGTGACTGAAAATAACAGTGAATCTGAAGAGATGTTATTTGTTATATGATGAATTGGAACCTTCTGGGTGCATGTTAAGTTGTTTTGGCAACATCAATAGTACAAGTGTCCATGGCTGTTAGCTTTTCTTGCATTGCATCATGCGTAAAACCAAAGCAACTAAAAAAAGGGAGCTTTCTTAAATATGATTGTGTATGTGCTAGCTGCCCGATTCCTAGCCTTTTCTCTGATTTGGATCTAGCTTTTCTTGGATTTCCTGTACCCTTTTGATCTGCAAAGTATAGTGCACATGGGGGCCAAACTGAAATGACTTTTGCGACATTCTGCTGCCCTGCAATGGCTGGCATCTGGCCCAGTGTTTGTTGATGCCACTATTCTGAAGTCCATGGAGCTATGGATAGGGGGCTTGCTCACCTAACATCTTTGTTTTACTTGCAATCTTTGCATTGGTCCTCCTGAAATCTTTGGCGGTATTAGCAAGGCTGCGCAGTATATGTCATGGTCGTATGAAACACCAACCACAGCCGGTTGATTTGCCAGCTGTAGTGTCCATTGTTTGTCATAGTACTTGCTTCCAAGCAGCGTCTAATTTATTGTGGCTGTATTCGCATAATCGCATGAACAAAATCAATTTATAATGGACCTTGACAACTTAACTTCTCGATTCTCATATCAGAGCATTGGAGTACAAGATAAGTCTGTTCTGAATAGACTGGTTCCAATCTGGATACTTCTCTCCCCCGTTCCTCTTTTTTCCTTTCTTTTGCAGGTCTCATGTAACGTGTTTGTACACACAATTATAGCATTCATGTTTAATTTCTTTCTCCTGATATGTTAAGGCTATTCACTGTTCTATGATTATTGTCGTAATTATTTCTGTTTGTCGGATTGCAATTTATGTGATGAGCAACAACATCAATAAAGCCTTTTTGTCCCAAGCAAGTGGAGACTCAGACTATATGATGAACAATTAAAATGTCATGGAAATCTTAGTCCCTGTAAAGTCATATATTTCATTTGTATTTCTTTTAAAGTTCCATGTCAAAGTTGAGTTCCTACAAGGCTCAACATTTTCTGCTTCTGAATTCTATTTGCCTATCACTTTGTTAACCTCATCGGCTCATCTCATAGCACTGTCAGTTAGACTCTCATCGGCATACAAAGTAGCAGGTGCAAACTGTGACTTCGATATTTCAAAAATATTTACTGACCTCAGATTCTCCTATCCAGGACACAAGAAGTCACTCCCTGATCTCCTGCGTGAGCACAACCTCCCTCCAGGCCTCTTCCCTCGGAACATCATCTGCTATGAGTACGACGAATCAAACTCGAAGCTAGTGGTGCACCTGTCCAAGCCCTGCGAGGCGAGCTTCAAGGATTCCTCCATTATACGGTATGCTCCCCGCGTCAAGGCGACTCTGTCCCGAGGCAAGCTTTCTGGGATTGAAGGCATGAAGACCAAAGTAGTGGTGTGGGTGAAGGTGGCCAGCGTGAGCGTCGAGAGCTACAAGTCCGACAAGGTGTGCTTCATTGCCGGCGTGAAGAAGCTGAGGCAGAAGGATGCCTACGAGGTCCCCCGCGAAGCCGTCTCCGTCGAGGAGTTCTGAGATCGATTGGTTGGACTTATCCGTCGTATTATTCATTCGTACCATTTTTTGGGTCCCTGATGTGCGATTCTTAAGGACAGATTGGTGATTGATGTCCTGTGGTTCGGTAGATTTGTATATTGGAAACATGGGGGATTTGTTAATGGCTGGCAAAAGACAACCCGTGCATGTTATCTGATGAGTCGTCCACGTGAGTGATGTCTCAGTAATGTGAACATTCAGCATGTGTTGGTTCTGCATTGCTTGCTTCTAGGGTGCATCTGTTCCTGTTTTGTTTTGTATGGTACTGCGTGTGGTTGGTTGGTGGCTGAATTGCACAATTTATTTCTGCAAGCATTCAGTCATGCGTTTGTTTCCCCTGATCCTAAGCATTGGCACTGTTTTATACTTGATTGACAACATATGGCAGATGAACTCCGCAGAGACTGGTCCCTTGTATGATAGTTTTTGTACAGCAATATGTAACCAAGAGCTGTGCATTTTCATAATCAACAGTGGTGGTAAAATTTGACTGCAAAATGCACTGGCATGATCGCATAGTCCATGAACCATGACAACATTCCAGACGTATTATTAATTAAGTGAAACGCAAGAATGACAATCAAATCAGGTAGCATCATCAGGATTCAGGAACAATAAAAAACAATGAACCAACTTCTCTTTAAATACGGAACACAAGCAAATTACCTGAATGAACTAGTACGTTTCCTGGAATGTAATCCAGGTATCGTTAGCCATTATCCAGATACTCATGTTTTTAGACCCATATATACATGGTTGGTTATATTTCTATAAACCCTAGAGACCCTTGCCTATATATGTATATGTGCCTTGCACCTGATCAATTGATCTATTATTTCCCGAGCCATACTGCTTTCAGTGAAAAGAAACATCGGATCATGAGTGAAACTACTCGAGGGTAGCCCTCAACAACCTTGATATCCTGACAAGGTTATTTGCCCAAGGCCTGGACATACTGGGAAGCACCATGGTCCATGAAGGAGGCCAGATGTTGAATCATCACACCCTGAAATTGTTTACATGGTGGCATACTGGTATCCAAAACATAGCAGCTGCTAACACCGTCTGAGCTTAGGACAGCAGATGTGCGGTTAGTATGGCTACTCTTATTGCCTCTATTTTTGAAATTTGTTAGGTCAAACCAGTCAAGAAAGATTGACCCTGCAGAAGTACCGTTGGGCTACTTTGAATGAGTAATAGGAGATCAGAAACCATGGGGCTGAAAGGACATATAACGTTCATAGTTGTTCAACTAATGAGGGACTTGGACACGTGGCTAAAAAAAGATGCCCTTTGTTGGAAATATTCCACCATAGTGGAAGAAGGGAGATGCTGTTTGTGCTTGTAAAGGTCTTAAAGCCGATGGTATAACATTAGCTGCGAATCTAATTCAGTAATCCTCTTCGCCTTTTTGTCTAATTGATTGACTTGTACTTCTAACTTAGGTACTACATTACTAATGCCATATGCTCAACCATTTAACAGTACACGAATAGCCAAAACATCAACATTTGACATAAATTAGCAGCCTAGCAGGCACAAATCACAAGGGCCTAAGTGAGGAAAGGAATGGCAACTACTTCTACGAGATAAGTGCCAACACAGCAATGTAGAAGTTAAATGCACATAAGAACTGCTGTTCAATCTATCCATTGCAGAAGCTAGTTCATAAGGCGATAAGCCTAGAACCAGCACTGAAGCAGATAGCTGAGACATATATGGCTGGTTGGCTTATTTGTCTTACTCTCTCAGGTTCAGCAAAAATGAAGTCCAATTCAGGAACAGATGCACGGAATACTTTACTATTTAGCATGATAAGATCAAGTGCCAATTTATCTACATACCAATTTCACATAATAGCAACTGCTCAAAAGGAAACTCTTTTAACAACAGCAGCTAATGGATCAATATGTATTCAATAGTTCCATTCATTATAAGTTGCAACAATATATTAGTTTAAGTCAGAAACAATACACAACATGAGCACCAAAGCACCCAACCTTTTATTTTCCCAGTATTGTAAAAAGCCCATTAAGCATTCACATTACAAGACAACATGGGCAAATACACTCTTATTACACCCTAGGATGGAAACTGTTGAAAATTTCACAACTTGTAAACATTGAACAGGACAAGGGACTAACCAAACACAAGCAAGTCCTTCCTGAACCATGACATGGCACAATATTAATCACCGCTTCTTCAAGAACCCTTCTGCAAGCTTTAAGTAGTCACCCATACCAGCCCCACTCTCCCCTTCCCCATCCTTTTTGTTCATGAAACCCTGTGCCAGCTTCAGGTAATCCCCAATTCCACCGCCCTCTGACTCGTCATCACCATGTTTCTTCTTCTTGTCATCTTCATCCTTGCCATACTTCCCTCCACTATGACCACTCGTCTTCTTGTACCCCTCCTCTTCTTCATATCTTCCTCCTGAATGCCCACTAGGCTTCTTCTTGTAGTCATCTTCTTCGTACCTTCCTCCATGGCCTCCCCCACTGGAAGCCCCATAGCCATATCCACCACCACTAGGCTTCTTGTACCCATCATCTTCTTCATACCTCCCTCCACCATAACCGCCACTTGGCTTCTTGCTGTACTCATCTTCATACCTTCCTCCATCCCCATATCCACCACCACCAGCACTAGGCTTCTTCCTATAATCATCTTCCTCCTCATACCTTCCCCCTCCGTAGCCACCGCCACTCGGCTTCTTTTTATACTCATCTTCTTCATACCTTCCTCCACCATAGCTGCCACCACCACCACTTGGAGGCCTCTTGTATCCATCTTCTTGCTCATACCTCCCCCCACCATAGCCGCCACCAGTAGGCTTCTTACTGTAACCATCTTCATCCTCGTACCTCCCCCCTCCATATCCACCACTGCTTGGCTTCTTCCTGTGATCCTCCTCTTCCTCATACCTTCCACCTCCATAGCCACTCCCACCACCAGGCTTCTTATTGCACTCATCCTCCTCATACCTCCCACCGCCAGGCTTCTTTTTGTACCCTTCTTCCTCATCCTCATACCTCCCCCCTCCGTGGCCACCGCCGGGCTTCTTCCCGTACTTGCCTTCCTCCTCCCCCTGATGCTTGCCGCCGGCGGCGCCCCCCTCCTTGCGGCCGTACTGGTGGAGGTAGTCCTCGGCCTTCTCGAGGTACCCGCCGACGGGCTTCCCCTCGAGCTTTCCGTACTGGGAGGCGGCGTGGAGCAGGTCGGCCGCCGCCCCGGCGACCCGCCCCTTGTCCACCTTCTCCAGGCTGTGGTCCTGGAGCGCCAGCTTGGCCGCCTCCGCCACGAGCTTGGCGCTTGAGGCGAGGTCCCCGCTGCCCCCGCCGGACGGACGGTGCTGGGACGGGCCGCGGCGGCCGTTGCCCTCGTCGCCGTCGTAGGAGGCCATTTCCGAGGGGCGGATCTAGTCTTGAACGGGGCAAGCCAACGGGGGTTTTGCTTTGGGTGCGATGTCGGGTGCGCTTCAGCTCGTCGGCTGGGCAACACGGGTATCTTGCCCGTCGTGGGAGGGCATAACTGCGGCTTTGACACGGAGCTTCCGTCTCGGGAAAGCGTGGAAGACGCGTCCGAAACGGCAGACACGGCTGCGATGAATTGGGGGAGTTGGGGAACTGGGGACACGGCAACCCGGCATGACGCGTAACACGTCGAAAAGCTCACGAACGGCATGGTACACCCTCCGTAAAAAAAAATACAACTCTTATTTTTTGAAAAGTTAAATAATTTTAAATTCGATCAAATTATTTAATTTTCCATGAAACGAGAGTTGCATTTTTTTAGGCGAAGGTAGGAAGTAGTATTTGGAATATGTTTAGGTTTCGCATACACCTGCACGGAATTTTGAGGATCTAAACTCTAGACAAATGAGACTTTATTCTTCTATGCAGTGAGACGAACATGACAGGATTACTTATAAAAAACATGACAGGAGTAGTTGCTGAGAAGAAAATGAAGATCTAGCAGACGTAATCCTTTGCTGCTGAAAAAAAGATCTCAGCAGTGATCCCCAGATCGTGGTGTCGTTAGTGGCTCACAGGAGGACAGGTCGGCTCATATCTTTCCCGTCATCGGCAACTCCCCCCGCCCCAATCTTGCAGTGCTCCATCCACCCATCCATCCTCTCGCGCGTTGTTAGGCCTACCAGCGAGCGAAGCTAGTAACCATGCTCGGCCTCCGCGGCCTCGTCGTCGCGCCCGCACCTGCCGCCGCAGCACCACCGAGGGGGCGGTGCAGCGCCGCCGCGCCGCCGGAGAAGGCCGGCCGGGTTTCCTTGGCCATCCCCGCGGCCGCCGCGCTCTCACTGGTCCTCTGGACCAGTCCAGGTACAGAATTTGCACACTACTACCAACCACGCGTAGCGACCAGTGCTCCAGTGTCTGCCAACTCTGGAGCTACTCACTCCCACACTGATGCCGGGGACATTTTGTCTGCGAACTGCAGCGAGCGCCGGCATCCTGTCAGGTTTCTCGGGGTTGGAGTCGACGCCAGGCCCGGACCTGCCCCGGCTCGAGTTCCTGGAGAAATGGAATGGTCAGCTGCTCAGCTCAGTTACCTTGTTCAGTTCATGTAAACGCCATGGACATGTCCTCGCTGCAAACTTCTCATGCTGTGGCCCTCTTGACTGACGGAAAACCTTCTCTTCCTTGTTGTGTTCTCAAGCCGAGAACCAGAAGAAGTACGCCGAGTTCGATAACAGGTTCAAGAACTCCAAGGTGCTGCAGGACCTGCTCGAGAAGTCCAAGAAGAACAAGCAGAAGTAAACCTGTTTGCTCACGCTCCCTAAACGAACGTCCTTTGCTGGGCTTCTCTTGGGGTAACGGTATGCATCTCCAATGCTAATGGGATGGATGTGTTGTGCATGGGCGGCTTTGCAGGAACGAGAGGCTGATCCAGGACAAGTACTGTCTGCGGGGCGCCGAGTGGGGCGTCGGGGACTGCTCCACGGAGGGCATGTCGGAACAGGAGCGGGAGGACTTCATCTCGGAGCTCAAGAAGAGAACTGGAGCGGAATAGCGAGCTGACGGCCTCATCTCTAGCAGATAAACGAGGGGGAGCACTTCGCCGCTGCAATGTTTGGGGAATGGCCTTTTTAATTACCATGGGGGTTCTAGGAAGGCCGACGAAATGTTCTTTCAGAGGGCACTAGGAGTATCGAGAGAATGTACACGACCATCACGCCATCTCAAAATTTATGACAAAAATGTACATGCACCAAGCGGGAAGTGCATTTTCAGCAGCAAATCACCATTGCCACACCATCGCAAGTTCTTGAAATTGTCCTAGTCCATGAAGAAACCGAAGTGTTTTACTGAAGTAGAACATGCCAAGGTTTTACTGTTACAGGACTGAATGGTGGCCTCAGTTCTGAAATCACCCGCCAACGTTTCACTAGATACCCTAAAAGCAGTTGATACATCGGCGGAATGCGCCCAGGTGGTGACATTTGTGGAAATTCCAACAAAACGCACACATATGGACCTTGCTATGGCAGAGCTTCGATGCTATGGCAGGGCTTCGATGCCAAATCAAGTGACCTTGCCATCATTCAACTACCTTGAAAATGAACAGAAACAAATTTCAGCTTGGTGCCAGCAAATAATGCTAAATACTTAAAAGTAAATACATAAATAAATTCATGGTAGCAAATTGCATAGCTGATGGCATAATTAACCATGTCAAACATATTCCCGGATGTGGTATTAGTTTAATGTGGCTACGTGCTAATTTCTACCTTTGAAACTGGATACCAGGCGCCAATTAACTATTTACTAGCGACTGCTATGGGCATCAGTTCAACAAACTTACACTCTGTAAATAGTTTGGACGCATGAAGGCCACAGGCGACAGAAAATGAGCAAACATTGATAATGTATGCAGTTGAGCTTACTGGCCATTATCACCGTAACAATAATGTGACGAAGTAACCATGGCAGAGTGATCTCTTCTCAGTATAAACTATTAAAGATCCACTGAGGAACGAAAATTAAACTAAACCAATGTTTTACAGTCGTCTAATCGAACCTAGTCGCCATGGCACCAATAAGGTGATTAGTCGAGATTAGTCATCGATTAGGCCGATTAGTCGAGCTGTCGTCCTACACATCCAGGACCGATATGATATGTATACTATATGATATGTATACTATACAACACATGGTATATAGCAAGCATCAACACCACAAATTTTGGCAGGAGCTCCTGGGCAGAGGGTATCTCCTGGCAGCGGGGAGGCATGGAGCTCCTGGGCGTTTCCTTGGCGGCGGCGTGCTTCTGGCTGGCTGGATGCGCCAGCGGACATGCCTTTCGGGCAGGTGGCGGCATGTATTTTGGCGGGTAGACGACGGCGTGTATTTTGGCAGGCAGACGGCGGCGTGTCCACGCGTGTTCTAGCGGGCATTTTGGGGTGAGGTGGCTTGGCAGCACCTGCAGCTGCAAGATATATACTTAAAACCTAATGAGCCTAATTGCCAGCCTAGTAGCCCACCACCCACTAGCCGAGGACCATGATTAGATTTTCAAATCTGATCATTGTCAAGCCTAATCGGACAACTAATCACGGTTAGTCGACGACTAACCGGACAACTAGATTTCTAGTCGCTAGCCCTTATCGGTGGCAAGGGAGCGATAAGCCCGACTAATCGCGATTAGCCGGATGACTAGAAAACATTGAACTAAACGATTCAGAACCATGATCTGTGGCTTGCATATACTATTTTATATTGTCCTCAATAAAATGAAATATGAAGCCGACTATCTCTTAGAACCATATTCTTCAACATATGAGCACGTAACAAGTTTGAACTTCAGCAATCCATCATTTTCTGTCAATTTTAGCTATAGGTTAAAACCTACTAGCGACAACTTCTATTGTGTATTTACTGAGCGTATGTATATGAAAGCACAACACATTTTTACTTAAAACATTGAAAATAGAAACAGTGATGAACAAAGAATATAGAAACAAGTACTACCTGCGAGGCTGAGGTGAGGATGGTTGATCAGGAGAGGAATGAGAGGAACCACTCCTATATGGACCACGCCTTTGCCCATAAAAACCATTATGCATAACTTGGCGTGCCGACCGTGGTATGTCATCACCATCTGCTCCGGGAAGTGGCCCAAGAGAACCAAATTCAATTGGTTCAGATGAGGATGCACCATGATTTGTGCCTGGTTCATATGAGTACACCATAAAAAATGGTGGTCCTGGAGGGCCAGATAAAGCACTGGGACCATTTGAAGCTGTAGATTGTGGTGTATAAACCCCATGCACTGTGTTCCCTTGTCTGCGCATAGAGCTTGTGGATCCAAAAGATTGGCCCTGCACAAGATATTGAGAGCTTGCCTCATGCCTGTATGAGTCATTTCTATAAGTTCGCCGTGGCCTATCAGGCTGACTCTCATCATTGGCCTGTCTATCAGACCGCATGCCAGCCCTCTCCGACTGGCTACGTCCATAGCTGTGGTTTGGATTTCGTTGTTTTGAGTTTATCCAGCTTCCTTCCTTGTCAGTATAGTCACTCCTGTCACCATTATAACCGCCTCTGTAGTTTCTTGAATTTGAGTGCCTGTCCCTATATGGAACCTTCTGAACAGAAGCCAAAGAATTGACGGCTTAGTAACTCGCAGTCCAGACTATCAATTTCATAAATCAGTGCTTACTAAATCTATCTCTTTTGAAACAAAGAAATCACTGTGCCTAGAGGTACAGAAGGTAAAACTACCATAAACAAAACCTACAGCAACCATATTCCAAATGTCTTAATTCAGTCATGAAAAGAACTCATTAGTTTTCTTCTTGTCCCACAATTAGACATAATACACTTAGCTGATGATTCATTATTGGTGATTAAACACTCTCAACATTGTATGAAGTTTAGGACCTCAATGTCATTTGTTTAAAAATGGAGTAGAAATCATTCATTCATTTGGACATCCTTATGGTGCCACCAAGCATTATCAATGTCACCTGTGGAGTATACCACTGAAGATAGGGTCTAGACAATCTAATCATCAACATTTTGAAGCTTATCAATGAGCAGGCTAAAATGTTACTGCTTGTTTTAGGACGTTGCTACAATGAAGGGGGGGAATGGTCTAGGTTGCCCATAAAGAAGCTCCGCCCTGAATGTCAAGTTACCATGCTATGATTTCACTCTGTTGGTGGGTAACAAATGAGCTTCAAGTTGACTAAACACCATCACAAATAAAGAATCCTTCAAAGAAAGAATGCCTGGTTGACAGAAAAGGAAGTTTCTTTTGAACCTCATAATACTTTCAAGACTATGATTCTAGTCAAGTTTATCTGGGGTGCATCCTTCTTATAGAGCTCAAAAGCGCCAAAATTGTTTCTAGTATACAAGCTTCAGGAAAATTATACAGCTGGTTCCAACGAAACTGTTTCTAGCATACAAACTTCAGAGTGATGTACACTGACTTAATAAATAAAACAAGCTAGCACAGACCAATTTTCACCAATAAGCGACTCAAAGGTAGCAACCAGATAGAAAACAGTTTTCCGCTTGTGTCTAGATTCTGGAGCCCAAGCTCTATGATATTCATTATGACGTAAAGGAAATCTTCCCATGAATCTGACAGGTAAGAGTTAAAAATCTAATTAGCCAGTTAAAACTTCAAAATTTACGAAAGTGGCCTAGCAGTATCCAACTATGAATAGTTACGATCATCAATTGAGGCACTGGGTGGAACAGAAGAATTTGGCCAGATTGGATAAATCCTATAGTAACTCAGTAGGAAAACCTCCCACATATCAAGAGTTGAAATCATCACAAAGTTTTGATAAGTACAGTTCCGTTGGAGTCTGTTAACCACATACCAAAAGTGTAATGCAGTAATACAATAAAGGATCAAGCTTGCTAAGTTTCCATTTTTCCAAGATAATAGCACTAACAAATTGTCTATGCATAAGATAAGACACTGAAAGATATTTTTAGATTCTTACTGGATTTGGCAAGTAGGTTCCAGTTCCGGCACGGTATCTGGGTGCATCCTCTCCATAGTTATGGAGAACACCAGTACCTCTTTCCGTAGCAGGTTGCAGAGGCATCACAGGAAACACTCGTTGACCAGGGGGGACCATTTGTGTCCAGTTAACATTTGCTGCAGGTGGCCTTCCAGGCCCTTCAAATGCAGCATGGCCCTGCAAATACATTTGTGGAACCGGAAAAGGGTATAGAACAGGACCTAGGGGATGAGCATTCTGGCAGAGTCGCCCATACTGTAAATTGTGCCAATGGCTAACAAAATCACTGTTCAAGATGTCAGGTTTGTGTTCTCCAGATGGCTCAGTCATTGTACTGCATGATGTTGTTGAGGTAGCACTGGATTCTGTTGAGGTAAAATTTCGACCCGCAATATTGGCAGGAAGCTGATCAATTCCTTCGCTTCTGTCAAACTGGGGACCAGACCCATCGCTATTCCCTGGAACATATGGGAGCACAACAAAAGGAACTAGTGGACCTGTTGGAACAAAAGTCAGTCCAGAGCTATCAGCTTGTCTTGGCTGTGGGGAACCAATAAGAAAAGGTGCAAACAATGGATTAGGCATGCTGATTTGTGATGGATCAACATCATTTGCTACTTGACTAGTTCTTGATTGCGTTGAAAAAGAATCGGACCCTGCTACTATCTCAGAAGCTTCATTAATGATTGGTACAACTGTCATATTCCTGGTGCCATCATCAATTTCAGATGGGAGATGCTCAGTGACATTTCCCATCTGCCAACTGGTCTTGCCATGTGTGGTTGTGGCGGGTGCTGCAAAGGCAGGTCTTTTTCCCCAATTGTCTGCAGATGATCTTGTTGTATTTACAGTCGCTTCGTCCCACGAACTTGCATCCAGAGCTTTGCCTCTTGATGAAATGGCATGTGAAGAAGGTACATTCACATAACCACTACTCTTAGAGTAAACTCCATTCGCTTCGCTACGTGCTTGATGTTGGAACATGCTGGTATAGGTTTCATCATCTACGCCATTATTCTCCCGAGCAAATTCCGTCTGCCTTTCCAAGGGGGCAACATGCACACCATTAGGCAAAGAGGAGCGTTCCTTACCATCAATATCATAGATGCAAGGATCTTTCTCTTCAGAACCAAATTGTCCAGAATATCCAACACCATACTCATGCCAACTTTTGCCAGTATCATGACTTGCATCTGATGCAACAGGCTTCCCACTCTCACTACCATCTCCAACATTTGGTGCAAAAGTTGGATTGTGTATGTACTGGGTTGGTGGTGGAACAAATCCACGGAGGAACTGCATATTGGGCAACCATGGTGCCCCAATTAAGTTAGCTGGTGGAACCGCAGCCAGATGCTTTTGTGAAAAACCTGTTGGAGCCAGTAAATGGGAATGTGCTACAGACAGATGAGAAGGTATTTGCATTGGCAATTGAATCTGTCCATTGAATCCATGCAACTTCATGGATTCCATTATATTAACCAGAACTTGTTCATCATGGCGCATATCCAGTGATTCAGAGACATTAGGAAGTTCTTCATTCATAACAAAACCATTATCTTCACGATAGCTGCTGGAAACACTATTTGAGTCAGAGACTGCCTTTGCACTAGGGTGAGATGAGTTCAAGGAAGACATTGATTCATCCTGTGAAGACTTAGTGCTGTGGTTGCTAGACACTTCTGGAACCATGATATTCCTTCTGCTGCCGTAATCAACCTTCGAAGGTTTTTCCATACCAACCACATTTGCCCCCCTACCACGAAATCCTTCAGCAGAAGAATCTGTCAGTTCAGGGCTAGATCGGGTTCTTGCAAATCTAGACCTGTTTTGCCCATTCCTGTCATTGACAAAGAAACCATTTGGCACTCTCTTATCCCTTTCAGCTTGCATCAATCCAGCTGAGTGATTTCTTTCAAGCTGTTCAGAGACCTTGGCATTTCCTTGTGCTACATTCACCTTTTGGTGCTGAGAATGAGAAACAGAAGGATTAACTGTTCTTGGCAGATTACGACAATGTAGGTCACTTTTCTGAATTGTCTGAGAAGAAGGATCAGGATAACCATGACCAACTTCAGTAAGATAATCTTGATCCGCATGAAGATTATCCTGATTAGCGAGAAGTTTAGGATTTTCAACTTTTTTCTTAAATGCTGTTACACTTCTGTGACTGTTTGACAATACAGAAGGAACAACTTTCAGAGGCTGCACATCAACCAGACTTGGAATAGGCACATCAGGGCGACTTCCACTCCCATGTCTTATCCATGTATTTGTGAAGAACTGATCCAATTCAGCAATTAAATCTTCTTTTGGACATTCAAGTAACTTTCTAAGCCTTTTCGCCCCATAGGCAAAAGCACTGCGTATTCTAAAGTAATTGCCTGCAGAACCAAATGTCAACTCAACAGGTGAGATATTTTTGTTGTCCTTGTAGAGATTAAACTTCTCATTAAACAAACAAAAACAGTGGCAGTCATCCAATCCAAAAACTTGAATCTTCTTAAGAGACTGAATCTATCTCTGTATCAAATGGCCAATAAGACAAAATATTGACAGGAGTACTTTTCGGAGTATACAAACACAACAGGGGAAATTTAATATTTAAGTGCTAGACAGTCAAAGTAAGATAGATTTCTGCTGTTAATTACCGCATACTACAAACTCAACATATGTAAGAATGAATAAAAGTATTGACAGGTACAGCTATCGCAACACTGCTCAAGGACTCCTATTAAAGGTCACAAAGAATGACGGTTCTTATCTTCACTGGTTTGATTTGCTGGCCACTTATGCATATATCAGTAGAACGCTGAAATTACACAAGGAGGCAACCTAGCAATCAATTAACACATGCGCAGTGGATGAATTACAGATATCGTTGAATCCCGTTCGAAAAATAATTAAATCAAATCCAGTATACCATCAATTTCATGGAAATAGGTGAACCAAAGAACATTTACTATGTTCAATTCACCTATAAGATAATCTTGAAGTAGGTTCATAGTTACCTTTGCTGACACTTCTTCCAAGATTGTTGTTTGTACGTAACGGATCAATAACATTGAAGTGTTTGGAAACAAATGGTTGACCCAGATTATCCTGGGTGTGAGGCATAACTCCATACGCAGAACTACAGGTATCCAGGAAGGACTTGTTCAGCAAACATTCACCACTATCCTTCCGCGGAGGTTCCGCTGCATGATATAACATGAATGATCAAAAACTCAATCACAGATCTAACAAAACAAGGTGACACATATAGATTACCAGTCATATCTGGAAGTGAACTTAAAGGAACTGGGCCCCACAAGCTCAAACAAAATTTCTCCCAATCAAAGTTGCTGAAAAATTCTAAGAAACGGTACAAAACCTGCACATGCACAAACAGAAAATAAGCATTGGCTTCATGTCAGGATATCCGAAAGACACGAGAGTAAGTTACCTCAAGAGGTCCAGTAAAAGAATTGTTGAATATATGAAATATGTACAGAACCAGCGTCTCCAATGCGTAAGTAGATATAAGACCATGGTGAGCTCCAAGAATACGACTCTCGTAGAAACACCATGCCTTTATCAATATGATACTCCGCTTGAATAAATGATTTCGGCTGATCAAGTTGTCGATCTATTAAAATGAAGAATCATTAGAAAAGGAAAAGACAGAAAAATCAAGTATATTTGAACCAGGTACTAGATGCAACTAGCACAGTTATTCAGGTCAATATAAATTTCTTACAGTATTAACATATAAATGGTAAACTTTTGAGCAACTTGTCTGCATATACAAATTATGGTAGATTTGAAAATAAGAACACACCTCTTCAAGAAAACATAGTGTACATAGTCCACCAACTTGATTAAATGAGATGTCGACAACAATGTTTTCCACAAGACACTTAATAATCTTGACCTGTGCATGATACATGATACATAAGAGAAAGACTAAAATGAGTGAAAGGCAAAATAATACAAGTGCCAAATAGTTAAAGGTGACACAATCTGCAAAAGAAGATAAGGGAGGGGAGCGAGAAAATGGCATTGGATGCATTTTATTGTACATAGAACTTAGAAGTGTCTTCAAATGCATAATCTTCTGAAATTCCATAGCATAGATATTTTGCCACACCATATTGTGCAAATGCAAGGAACGGTGTAGAAGCAGCAATGGCTATATTACTAAACTGAACTTTAGCTTAAGATATTGTGTTAGATTCTGTTCTGCCTCCATTCATATTGCACAAAGTACTATTGGCAACTTCTGGTAATAACTTCCAACAAAACTGTAAACTTGTAAATGCAGGAACGATGCTAAATGAAACTCTACCATATGTACATAGTTGGCACTTAGCAGAGGAGTAGCTCCATTCGGAGGTAATTCTGATGCCTATACAGCAGAAAAATTAAAAGAAAAAAATAATACAATGGAATTATCACAGGGAAAAATACCTCTGCCTGAATATACTGGACTTCTTTTACATGAAATTCAGCATTTTCACTCTTCTCTTCACGCTCCAATGCATCCCGGACAAGGTTTGCCCAAATCTCCTTTAATTCTTCACTATTACTAAAAGCAGTGACATCAATGTCACCATCAGGTAAGTAAGTCTTGAGAGGTACTGAACCAAAGGTAAAAACCTGTAGAGATAAAGAGATCAATTCTCTGTGAAGTACATCTAATAAAATGGACAATTGAACACTGAGGATAAGGGCAAGGAACTTCAAAAATACTAGTGCAAAATTCCCCTTAGCATGCATAAGACTTACGGAAAGGTCTATTTCAATCATTCAAGGAACATGAAATAAGGTAAAAGTGGTATCTCAATGCACCTGCTAGGCAGTATCGCAAAATGCTCATGCCATCAGACAAGCCAGAATTTTCAGACATTTGGCTATTGATTTATGACTAGAATTACTAGAACTCTTCTGGCTAAGGCATGCAAGTTTTTCATATCGTATTATTGGCAGAGACCAGCTGTGGTTCCACGAAATTTCAGTAACAAGGTACTGGATGTGTGCAACACCCCATGTCACAGGAATGCGTATAAAAAGGGAAATACAGTTCGGCTACATAAGTGTCCAGGATCTTTATTCCTACTCTTCCCCAATGCACTTTTTTTTGCCAATCATCCCCACTCTTTGAACCTTGATGCTTCTACGCAGGTTGTCAAATATCAGATGTGGAAGCATGGGTGTCAGGTGACCAGCATCCCTCCTGTTCTTCTGTAACCACTAGCCACCATTTCCAGCGAGCTCTCGCTCTAGACTCAACTTCAGTAGGTCAGACAAACATTTGAGAAACAGAAAGCGAAGCATCGCTTATTGACTATTGCCCTCTCTGTAAAGCAACCATTACTCTAGTCAGTTCTACAGTAGCAGTCTCATCTATCTATCCATACATCAGTCCTCACCGCCATATACAAGAGCCTTCTACTTCAGACAGACGCAATTTCCTATACTACCTGCGGGGAGCAGTCGGACCAGTTGGTAACCAGGTACCATACCTGGCACGAGAGGCAGTTCATGATAAGCCGCTGCACGTAGTGGTAGACGGCCAGCCTCCGGCCCTCGGAGTGCGCGTTGGGCTGGATGCGCGCGATCAGCTCCGCCGTGCGGCCCTCCGCGACCGCCCAGCGCTCGGGGTCGAGTCGCCGTGTCACCCGGACGGACGCATTGGGCAGGAGCCCGTTGGGCACCATCCCCATGCGCGCGCCAACCCAATTCACCCTCCGCCTCCGCCTGGCGGAGCCAAAACCCTAGACCACGACACCAGCGGCAGCCGACCGCGGAGCACCCCCGCAGCAGCGGGCTACAGCGGCGACGGGTGGCTCAGAGCACGGAGCAGCCGCCCCTGGAGCGAACCGAGCCGGGCCGGTGGGGCCCCGGGAGGCGGGCGAGCGGAAACACTAGCGCGACGGATGGATTGATGCGGTCGTGGGAAGAGTGCGCGGCGGCGGCGGCGGCGGCGAGGGGAGTGGTCGGCGTGGAGGAAGGGGGGTTGATTTGGAAAGGTGTGGGAGGAGACGTGCGGTGCGGGTCGGTGTTTGGTTTGGGCCTCGTGGGGATGTGCCGAGGAACGTCTCAAACACTTCGATGAGGCGTGCGTGGTCGCGTAGGCAGCCGGCAGTGTGCTTTGCTTGAGGCCTCGAGCGGAAGCAGCCGCCGTGCTACGCAGTCGGAACTGGATGCTCGTGGAGGATTTTGGATTTTTAGAAGTTTTGCATTGTTACTCGATTGAATTCATGCGTAAATCCTAGTGTAGGTAGAAGAAGAGAGGAAGGTCTTGATTATTCAATATGCTGGGAATTCTTCAACCTTATGAAGAATGTTCTCTATGTTTTGTGGAGTGGGCACGTACTGACTCTGTCCTAAATTATAATTTATTTTAATTTTTTATAATTACATATATTTTATTATGCATCTAGATGTACACTGTATCTACATGCATAGCAAAAATTATATATATAGAAAAGCGAAAACGAATTATAATAATTTAGGACAGAGAGAGCAGTATGTAAGAAAACTACATCTTTAGCCTTTACTCTGTACTAGATTATTGTCAAACTTCTATCCCTTCCTCTCTGAATGGTCGAGAGCATGAACCATGAGAGAGCAAAGTTCCAATCCGGCAATCACAACGAGGATCATTCCTCATGGCATTCAAATGCTCTGGTCGAAGTTCTAGCCATCACCACCAAAGAAATGCTTTGTTGTCCGAGCAGAGAGCACTTCTGCTAGAGATACAAACGTCATCCGCAATATTTTCCACACTAACAACATGGATCGGTGCATCTCGCCAAAATCACATGGTGTGCTTCATGAAATTATCAGCCAAGTTTCCACTTGTGATAATCTTCATGCTGATAGACTTTAGGATGTCCCTGCAAGTGCCGCTGTTCTGGTCCTGTACGTCCTTGTGACGTTTTTGTTTGCGCTGGCGTCGTTTTTGATCCTTTACTTCGCTTATCGCAGATTGGATTGGTTTGTTAGAGAGATGTTAGCTTATCCCAGCTTGGATTGGCTTTTTAGAAAGATCTTCACTTGATTTGCCAGTAGATTGTACGCTTTCCTTAAGTAACAATCTCCTATTCAAATCATCTAATTTCGAGACTTTTAATTGGATCTACATCCATCGAGTTCAATCCTACCGGCCCATATTCTAACTTACGAATTTTGTGGATGGTGCGTCTTCTGCACCTTCTCGAAATTACCTCAATCTAAAATTCTCATCCTGACAGTTATTTGCTGAGGACCTGCCCATACTGGGAAGCACCATGGTCTATGAAGGAGGTCAGATGTTGAATCATAGTGGTATACTGGTATCTAAAACATAGCAACCTCTAATACAATCTGAGCCGACCACATAGTTTATCATCTAGAAATCTATGACATAGGGTTTAGTTGCATCGGTGGCGGTCAGTCTATAGATTGATGTCATTAGAGTATATATCTTATCTTTTGTAAGACATTGTGACTCAAGGCAGAGGTCGAGAATTTTTCAAGTATTATTGTATCGCTTAATATAATATTACTTGAAATCATTGAAATTACCCTTTTCGGGAAAAATACTATTTGAGCTATGGAAGGCAGTAGGTGTGGTTAGTATAGATACTATTATTGTCTCTATTGCTGAAATCCGTTGGGTCAAACCAGTCAAGAAAGATTGACCCTGTAGAAGGATACCTCTGTGCTGCTCTAAATGAGTAATAGGAGATCAGAAAGCGTTGGGAAGAAAGGACACGACATGTTCATAGTTGTTCAACCACTTGATGTTTTAGGGGATGTTAAATAAACAAATCTGAGATTTAGAGACGGACTATCGAGATATCATACAAGTGGCAAAAAAAAGATGCCCTTTATGGAAATATTCCACCATAGTGGAAGAAGGAAGATGCTTTTCGTGCTTGTGAAGGTCCTTTCTATTTGAGTAGTGCAGCCGTGCCTTATCTCCATGCCATGAAATTGGGGAAGGTCGTAACTCTATAATTATGACACTGGTTAACCCGATGACATAACATTAGCTGAATCTAATTTCTGTAACGGGCGTCTAGATCCTCTTATTTTGGATTTTGGAAGAATTAAAATCTATATTTTTTTACGAACGGCACACGACGTGTACGATTCTATTGATATAGTAGAAAAATACAAGATTATATCCCTAAAACGTCATAATCAGGCAAAACAAAGAGAAACTAAAGAAAAACAACTAACAACCGGCGGGTTGGATTGGAACATCGACACCGCACCACACAAACAAACCCCAGAAGGTTGGATTGGGGCAGCGCACCACCAAAACCACTCCACGTCGCCATCGCTCGAGCACAAGAAACGCGCCACCATCACCAGGGCAAAAGGATCTCAAAGGATAAACTATTGTCACCGCCAGCGCCGACGGTGTCCCACACCGGACTAGCCACTGTCATACAGGGTTAGCCATCGTGATCCGCTGCAAGCTGTGTAGCTACTAGACCATCGAGTCCGCTTGCGCCTTCTCACGAAGTTGCCCTACATTGTACTAACACCCACTGAGGAGGGTTGGCCGCCGTAGGTCACTGCAAGCTGTCAAATTAATACCCGAATAGCTGCCTCTGGGCATCTATCTGCTGCACAACGTTCACCAAGATCTGATAGAACATTTTTGGAGTCTAAGCCACCCAGTCACCTCGTCGAAGAAGCAGAAATATCGCACGAAGCCTCCAGCAACCAAGAAAAAGACCACCACCGCACGGTCACTTCAGCAAGGCATCTCCGCTTGCCTCCTCCTACCACGCCGGCCTCTGCCAACTTCGTGGTCACCTCTAGCGCATGGTTCGGCCAAATCATCGCGCTCAAGCGCCAAGCAGAGGTCCTGCCCTCCCAACACTACGGCAACTTCCACTGCTTGGCCACCATCTGCCACCGCGTACACCCAACCCTCGAGTCCATGACTTGGTGTCCGCCCACTGTACCACCTGGCCCCATTCACCAAGGTTGTGGTCTAGCACCGACACGGCCGACGCTATGCATGGCTGCTCGCCGTCAAACCAACCAGTGAAGTCTCCAACGCACTGCAAAGAAAAGAAAGGGAACTCCAAAGGCGGCGTCTTCATAAAGAACATGACGCTAAGCCGCGCCAACGCCGCCCGTCCGAGATGGGCAAGGTTTTCATCTGGAGAATCCACCATCGAAGCGAGGAGGCAGCAGAAATACGACGCACAAGGTGTCGCTGTTGTCGGCTCAGCGTACTACCAAGCAGGATTTCTCCAGCACCCACTTGCCCATAGCCGCCATAAGCCCATCTCACTGCCAACCATGGCCACCACCATCACCAACCTCGCCTCCCAGACTGCTTGTCGCCACTGCCACTCCCGGCGGCGGTCGCGGTAAGGCGGGTGTGAATTGAAATCTACTTAATAACTCCTGGCGGCGGTCGCGGTAAGGCGGGTGTGAATTGAAATCTACTTAATAAATTAAGCTATTTGGCTTAGAATTTGACATCCCACCACTTTCCAAAGTTTAGATATAACCCTATCCTAAATTCATAGGATGAGAGATGGAAATTGATTCTATACACCACCAAGCTATGATTCAGGTCCGTAACTTATAGTACGCTTTTTGACTCACTTCTCTATAGCTTAAATATAGCACATAAGTATCTCTCATATGACCAACACTACTATACAAATATATTTTGTATATAATGATATTAGCTCAATAGAGTGTCTAAATTATGATTATTAGAATGGAATTCAACTCCAAGGTTCCAAACGGACCACTTTGCCTTTTGTCTAATTGATTGACTTGTACTAGGTGCTAAATTACTAATGCCAAATGCTCTACCGTTTAAAAGTACACAAATAGCCAAAACCATCAATCGTTTGACATAAATTAGCAGCCTAGCAGGTAGTACTCACAAGTGAGGGAAGAAACAGCAACTACTTCAAGAACATAAGAGTCGAAGCAGCAAAGTATATAGAAGTTAAATGCACATAAGAATTGGAGTTCAATCTACCCACTGCAGAAGCTATTTCATAAGGCGATAAGCCTAGAACCAGCACTGATGCACCAATCAAGTTGAAAGTTAAAACATATATGGCTGATTGGCCTTTTTGTTTTACTCTCTCAGGTTTAGCCAAAATGAAATCCGACTCGGGAACAGATGCACAGGAATGCTTTACTATTTAGTATGATAAGATCAAGCACTAACATATCTACACACCAATTTGACATAATAGAAACTGGTCAAAACAAAACGCTTTTAACAACAACATCTAATGGATCAATATGTATTCAAGAGTTTCATTCATTATGAGTTGCAACAATATATTATTTAAGTCAAAACTAATATATAACATGCACACCAAAGCATCCAACCTTTTATTTTTTCTCAGTATCGTAAGAAGCCCATTAAGCATTCACATTACAACACAGAGGACATGGGCACATACACTCTTATTACATCCTACGCTGGAAACTGTTGAAAATTTCACAACTTGCAAACATTAATAGGACTAGGGTCTAACCAAACACAGGCAAGTCCTTCCTGAACCATGACATGGCAAAAGATTAATCAACATTTCTTCAAGAACCCTTCTGCAACTGCAAGCTTCAAGTAATCACCCATGACACCCTCACTCTCCCCTTCCCCATCCTTTTTGTTCATGAAACCCTGTGCCAGCTTCAGGTAATCCCCAATCCACCACCCTGACTCATCATCACCATGTTTCTTCTTCTTGCCATCTTCCTCCTTGCCATAATTCCCTCCACTATGGCTACTAGTCTTCTTGTACCTTCCTAAATGCCCACTATGGGTGTGCATCTCCATATCTTCCCCCTGAATGCCCACTAGGCTTCTTGTAGTCATCCTCTTCGTACCCTCCTCCATGGCGTCCACCACTGATGTATAATATAACAAGGTTTTACAGTTACAGGACAGAATGGTGGTTTCTGTTCTGAAATCCAGCCAAATTGGATCCGTCAACATTTCACAAGAAACCCTAAAAGCAATTGATGCATTGAAATGCGCCCAGGCAGCAATATTGGTGGAAATTGTAACATACTGAACGCACATATGGAACAGAGAAGAAAAGGACGATCATCTTTTACTTGTGCGTAAGAGTACTGTCCCTCCAGCTGAAACACCACGAGAATTTGTCACCTAGGATTCACCTAACTCCTAATACACCTAAGCGAAAAGTTTGTTGTATGTGTTACATGATCTTGATCCTACCTAGAAACAAGAACTCATTATTAGCTTTCAGTTACAAATGACCAGATAATGCCCCAATCATGGTAGTTAAAACCCAGTGCTTCTTCAAGATCGTATTTGATTTGACGCAGAAATGTTTCTGCTCCATTCAACCTAATACCATATCCTTGAGAAGACTGTCATAATCTTAGTTCAATTCTGATTTCTGCATGAAGCTATATTCCGGGCGTCATAGTTCCATGCTTTGTTCTGAAGATTGTCGGTTCCATTCCAGGAAGCTTCATTACTGGGACCGGTAAACTCTTTTGATGGTATTCACTATTTAGTGCTTGTGAGAAATCAGAAAGAACCATGAAAACCAGCTAGAGCACATTCTTGTTTTGGTTGTTGGCTGCTGATGGCCCAACCATCCTAACCCATGCAGGACATGATCATGAGTAGTGGAGCAAAATGTCGCTATCGTAGGGCTTCAATGCCAGAACCAAGTCACCATGCCATCATTCAACTACCTTCAAAGTGAACAGAAACAAAATTCAGCTTGGTCACAGAAAATGCTGCTAAATACTTCAAAGTAAATACGTAGATCAAATTGCACAGCTGATGGCATAATTACGCATTGCAAACATATCCCTGGATGTGTGTACTAGTTTAACGTGGTTATGCGCTAATTTCTTCCTTTGAAACTGGATACCAAGAAAAATTACTACTGAATGCTATGGGCGTCAGTTCAACAAACTTACAGTATTAAATACTTTGGACTTCATGAAGGCCACAGGCAACAGAAAATGAGCACACATTGATAATATATGCAATTGATGTTACTGGTTGTTATCACCATAACAATAATGGGACTGAGTAATCATGGCAGAATTATCTATTTTCAGTATAAACTCTGAAAGATCCACTGAAACAAAAAATAAATTAAACAATCCCGAACTTTATTTCTGTAGCTTGCATACACTATTTTATTTGGTTCCTCAATCACATGAAATATGAAGCCGACTATCTCTTTGATCCACATTCTTCAACACATGAGCATGTCAAGCGACCCTTCATTGTCTGCCAATTTTAGCTATAGTTCATAACTTACTAGTGGCAACTGCTATTGTGCATTTACTCTGCTTATATATACCAAAACACAACATGTTTTTTTCAGATAAGATAAAGATCCTTATACATTTATGATTTGGATTTTTCAGACTGCTCATACTTAAAACATTGAAAATAGAAACAGTGATGAACAAAGAATATAGTAACAAGTACTACCTGCGCGGCTGAGGTGAGGACGGTTGATCAGGAGAGGAATGAGAGGAACCACCCCTATATGGACCACGCCTTTGCCCATGAAACCCATTAGGCATCACTTGATGTGTCGACCGTGGTATGTCATCACCATCTGCTGCAGGAAGTGGCCCAAGAGAACCAAATTCAATTGGCTCAGATGAGGATGCACCATGATTTGTGCCTGGTTCATATGAGTACACCATAAAAAATGGTGGTCCTGGAGGGCCAGATAAAGCACCGGCACCATTTGAAGCTGTAGATTGTGGTGTATAAACTTCATGTGCTATGTTCCCTTGTTTGTGCGTAGAGCTTGTGGATCCAAAAGATTGGCCCTGGACAAGATATTGAGAGCTTGCCTCATGCCTGTATGAGTCATTTCTATAAGTTCGACGTGGCCTATCAGGCTGACTTTCATCATTGGCCTGTCTATCAGACCGCATGCCAGACCTCTCCGACTGGCTACGTCCATAGCTGCGGTTTGGGTTTCGTTGTTTTGAGTTTATCCAGCCTCCTTCCTTGTCACTATAATCACTCCTGTCACCATTATAACCTCCTCTGTAGTTTCTTGAATTTGAGTGCCGATCCCTAAATGGAACCTTCTGAACAGAAGCCACAGAATTGACGGCTTAGTATTTCTCAGTCCACACTATCAATTTCATAAATCATTACTTAATAAATCTCTCTTGAAAAACAAAGAAATCACTGTGCCTAGAGGAACAGAAGGTAGAACTATCATAAAGAAAACCTACAGCACCCATATTCCGAATATATCTTAATTCAATTATGAAAATAACTCATTAATTTTTTTCATGTCCCACAATTAGACATAATACACTTAGCTGATGATTCATTATTCATGATTAAACACTCTAAACATTGCATTAAGTTTAGGACCTCCATGCACATCCTTATAGGGCTACCAATCATTATCAATGTGGCTAGGGTCTTGACAATCTTATCATCACATTTTTGAAGCTTATTAATGAGCTGGCTAAAATATTACTGCTTGTTTTAGGAAGTTGTTACAATGAAGGGGATGGCCTAGGTTGGCCTTAAAGAAGCTCCGCCCTGAATGCCAAGTTATGATGCTATGATTTCAGTCCGTTTCAAGACTATGACTCTAGGCAAGCTTATTTGGAGTGCATCCCCCACATAGTGCTCAAAGTGCCAAAATTGTTTCTAGCACTAGCTTCTGGATAATTACACAGCTGGATCCGACAAAACTGTTTCTAGCATACAAGCTTCAGAATGAACTACACCGACTTAATAATTAAAACAAGGTAGCACAGACCTATTTTCACCAATAAGGACAGAAAACAGTTTGCTGCTTGTGTCCAGACTCTGGAGCCCAAGCTCTATGATATTCATTATGACGTAAAGGGAATCTTCCCATGAATCTAACAGGTAGAGTTAAAAATCTTATTAGCAAGTTAAAACTTCGAAATTTACCAAAGTGGTCTAGCAGAATCCAACTATGAATAGTTACGATCTTCAATTTAGCAATTGAATCACCTAAAGAGGCGCTCCGTGAAAAAGAAGGATTTGGCTACATCGGATAATTTCTAGTAACTCAGTAGGAAAACCACCCACGCATCAAATGTTTAAATCAGTACTAACTTTTTTGATAAGTACAGTTACGTTGGTGTCGCTTACCAACATATCAAAATTTTACTGCTGTATAATACTATAAATGATCAAGCTTGTAAAGTTTCCATTTTTCTAATATAGTATTACTAGCAAGCGCTCTTGCAGGGTGGTGGCGACAGGGATGCGCTCTCAGACAGCCAACCGGGTTCGAGACTTGCATCCTCTTAATAACAAAGCAGGGGGGTGGTCTGCCCTTCCCGTCAAGGTTTTTTATAATATAGTATTACTAAAAAGTTGTCTAAGCATAAGATAAGACGCTAAAAGATATTTTGTATTCTTACAGGATTTGGAAAGTAGGTTCCTGTGCCTCCACGGTATCTTGGTGCATCTTCTCCATAGTTATGGAGAACGCCGGTACCTCTTTGCGTAGATTGTTGCAAAGGTATCACAGGAAATAATCGCTGACCAGGGGCAACCATCTGTGTCCAGTTAACATTTGCTGCAGGACGTCTTGCAGGCCCATCCCATGCAGCATGGCCCTGCAAATACATTTGTGGGACTGGAAAAGGGTATAGAACAGGACCTAAGGGACGGGTATTCTGGCAGAGTCGGCCATACTGTAAATTGTGCCAATGGCTAATGAAATCACCGCTCAAGATGTCAGGCTTGTGTTCCCTGGATGGCTCAGTCATAGTACTGCATGATGCTGTTGAGGTAGCACAGGAATCTGGTTGGTCAACATCATTGAGCAAACTAAAATTTTGACCCGCAATACTGGCAGAAAGCTGATCAATTGCTTCGCTTCTCTCGAACTGGGGACCACAACCATCGCTATTCCCTGGAGCATATGGGAGCACAACGAAAGGAACTGGTGGACCTGTTGGACTTCCAGAGCTATCAGCTTGCCTCTGCTGTGGGGAACCAATAACAAAAGGTGCAAACACAGGATTAGGCATGCCGGTTTGAGTTGGATCAACATCATTTGCAACTTGTTTAGTTCGTGATTGTGTTGGAAAAGAATCAGGCCCTGTTACTATCTCAGAAGCTTCATTAATGATTGGTACCAATGTCATATTTCTGGGGCCATCATCAGCTTCAGTGGGTTTTCTTTCAAGCTGTTCAGAGACCCTGGCATTTCCTTGTGCTGCATAAACTTTTTGGTGCTGAGCATGAGAAATAGAAGGATTAACTGTTGCTGGCAGAGTATGACAATTTAGGTCACTTTTCTGAATTGACTGAGAAGATCGATCAGGATATCTGTGACCAACTTCAGTAAGATTCTCTTGATCTGCATGAAGATTGTCCTGATTAGCAAGAAGCTTAGGACTTTCAACTTTTTTCTTGCATGCTGTTACACTTTTGTAACTGTTCGACACTACAGAAGGAACAACTTTCAGAGGCTGCACATCAACCAGACTTTGGGTAGGCACATCAGGACGACTTCCACTCCCATATCTTATCCATGTATTTGTGAAGAACTGATTCAATTCAATAACTAAATTTTCTTTTGGACATTCAAGTAACTTTCCAAGCCTTTTTGCCCCATATGCAAAAGCACTGCGTATTCTAAACAAATTGCCTGCAGAACAAAATGTCAACTCAACAGGTGATACATTTTTGTTGTCCTTGTACAGATAAAATAACTCATAGAACGTAACAAAAACAAAGATTATTATGTTCAATTCACTAATAAATTGATCTTAAAGTAGGTTTGTAAGGTACCTTTGCTGACACTTCTTCCAAGATTATTGTTTGTGCGTAAAGGATCAATAATATTGAAGTGTTTGGAAACAAATGGTGGACCCTTATTCTCCTGGGTGCGAGGCACAACTCCATACGCAGCACTACAGGTATCCAGGAAGGACTTGTTCAGCAACAATTCACCACTATCCATCCGTGGAGGTTCCGCTGCATGACATAACATGAATGATCAAAAACTCAAATCAGTGATCTACCAAAACAAAGTGACACGTATAGATTACCAGTCATATCTGGAAGTGAACTTATAGGAACTGGGCCCCACAAGCTCAAACAAAATTTCTCCCAATCAAAGTTGCTGAAAAATTCTAAGAAACGGTACAAAACCTGCACATGCATAAACAGAAAATAAGCATTGGCTTCATGTCAGGATATCCGAAAGACAAGAGAGTAAGTCACCTCAAGAGGTCCAGTAAAAGAATTGTTGAATACATGAAATATGTACAGAACCAGCATCTCCAATGCATAAGTAGATATAAGGCCATGGTGAGCTCCAAGAATACGACTCTCGTAGAAACACCATGCCTTTATCAATATGATACTCCGCTTGAATAAATGATTTCGGCTGATCAAGTTGTCGATCTATTAAAATGCAGAAACATTAGAAGAGATACGGTCAGAAAAATCAAGCATATTTGAACGAGGTACTAGATGCAACAAGCACAGTTATTCAACTCAATATAAATTTCTCACTGTATTAACATATAAATGGTAAACTTTGAGCAACTTGTCTGCATATACAAATTAAGCTAGATTTTGAAAATAAGAACACACCTCTTCAAGAAAACAAAGTGTACATAGTCCACCAACTTGATTAAATGAGATGTCGACAACAATGTTTTCCACAATACACTTAATAATCTTGACCTGTGCATGATACATGAAACACATGAAAAAACACAAATGAATGAAAAACAAAATAATACAAGTGTCAAATCATTAACGGTGACATTATCCCCAAAATAAGATAAGGTAGGGGAGCGAGAAAATGGCATCGGATGCATTTTTATTTACAAAGAAGTGTCTTCAAATGCACAATCCTCCGAAATCATAGGGAAAAATACCTCTGCCTGAATATACTGGACTTCTTTTACATGAAATTCAGCATTTTCACTCTTCTCTTCACGCTCCAATGCATCCCGGACAAGGTTTGCCCAAATGTCTTTTAATTCTTCACTATTACCAAAAGCAGTGACATCAATATCACCATCAGGTAAGTAAGTCTTGAGAGGGACTGAACCAAAGGTAAAAACCTGTAGAGATAACGAGATCAATTCTCTATCAAGCACATTTAATCAACTGGCTAATTGAACACTGAAGATAAGGACAAGGATCTTCCAAAATGCTAGCGCAAAATCCCCCTTACATGCATAAGACTTACGGAAAAGTCTATTTCAATCATCCAATCCAAGAAACACGAAATAAGGTAAAAGTGGTATCTCAATACACCTGCTAGGCCGTATAGCAAATGCTCATGCCATCAGACAAGCCAGGATTTTCGGACATTCACATATGGTTATAGTTTATGACTACCAAATAGGAATTACTAGAACTCTTCTGGCTAAGACATGCAAGTTTTTCATTTTACATTATTGGCAGATACCAGCTCTGTGGTTCGACGAAACTTCAGTAACATGGTACTGGATGTGTGCAACGCCCCATGTCACAGGATGACAGGAATGCATATAAAAATGGAAATACAGTTCGACTACACAATGTCCAGAATTTCTATTCCTACTCTTCACCTAATGCACTTTTTTTTTGCCAAGCATCCCCGCTGTTTGAAACATGATGCCTCTAAACAGGTTGTCAAATATCAGATGTGGAAGCATGGGTGTCATGTGACCAGCACCCCTCCTGTTCTTCTGTAGCAACAAGCCACCATTTCCAACGAGCTCTCGCTCCAGACAAACATTTGAGAAACAGAAAGAGAAGTATCGCTTATTGACTATTGCCCTCTATGCAGAGCAACCATTACTTTAGTCAGTACGACAGTCTATCCATCCACACATCAGTCCTCACCACCATATACAAGAGCCTTGTACTTCAGACAGACGTTAATCCCTATCCTGCGGGGAGCAATCGGACCACTTTGGTAAGCAGGTACAATACCTGGCACGAGAGGCAGTTCATGATAAGTCGCTGCACGTAGTGGTAGACGGCGAGCCTCCGGCCCTCGGAGTGCGCGTTGGGCTGGATGCGCGCGATCAGCTCCGCCGTGCGGCCCTCCGCGACCGCCCAGCGCTCGGGGTCGAGCCGCCGCGTCACCCCGGCGGACGCATTGGGCAGGAGCCCGTTGGGCACCATCCCCATGCGCGCGCCAACCAATGCACCCTCCGCCTCCGCCTGGTGGAGCCAAAACCCTAGACCCCGACACCAGCGGCAGCCGATCGCGGAGCACCCCACCAGCAGCGGGCTACAGCGGTGACGGAGCAGCCGCCCCCGGCACGAATCGAGCTGGGTCGGTGGAGCCCCGAGAGGCGGGCGTGCGGAAAAGCTAGCGCCAGGGATGGATCGACGCGGTCGTGGGGAGACCGAGCGGCGGCGGCGGCGATGAGGGGAGGGGCCGGCGCCTCGTCGGGGGTTTGATTTGGGAAGGGGGAGGAGACGTGCGGTGCGGGTCGGTGTTTGGTTTGGGCCTCGTGGGGATGTGCCGAGGAAGACTTCGACGAGGCGTACCCGCGTGGGCAGTGTGCTTTTGGGCTCGAGGCCTCGAGCAGGAGCAGAGCTGCCGTGCTACGCGGTCGAGACTGGAGCGTGTTGAATGGGGACTTCAGATTTTAAGAAGTTTTGCTTCGCGATTGGATTGAATTCATATGTAAATCATAACTCTTAATTATTTAGTAGGGCATACAGATCTGATGACAACTTAAATACTTGATATATTAAAACACAATTATGATTCGAAATATTTAGTAATTGATTGTCATTGCTATATATACTGCATGTACTAAAGAATAATTTGAATTGGAAACGCTTCAAATCCAGGTTAGGTCTCTACCGCTCTGTTCATGTTGATCCACGTGGTATACATTATTAAGATAGAAATGTACAAATCATTACAACTTATATAATGGTTGCTAAAATCTCCTCTAACTGCTGACAATATTGTCGGCTTGTGGGGGTATCTATTTATCACTCTCTATGATTAGAATTCGTCCAATTGTAGAGGTGAGTGCCCTGTCTTCCCCCGCCTCTACCGCCGTCCTCCACCGCCGCCGCCGCTATTGAATCGCGCTGCCGCGCCGCCCGCCCACCACCCCCTTCCTGACCTTCTCCTCACCTCCGTTGGCGACCACCGCCCACAGGGGGTCCAACCCCGCCCGCCCGGCGGTGCTCCCGCGCCGTCTCGCCTCCGCCGCCAGCCGAACCGCCACCATCCTCGACCTTCTCCTCTAGAGCCGGTAGCCATTAGAGTCCCGACAATCCGAAACTCTAAGCTCCCCTCGATCATCACCCCTGCTGCCGCTGACATCGCCGGTGCCCGCTCCTCTAGTCTCCAACCCCTCGCCGGCGGCACACTTTCCTCCTGCACTAATTCGCGAGCAGCCGCTCCACCCACTTTCCTCCCCCCTCCCCCTCCCTTTGCTCGCCGGCAGCCGCTCCCCTTCTACGACGGCTGACCTCCCACCCGCACGTGGGAGGAATAAATTTTCCCGGCTTGTTTGATGTTTCGTACACGTGGAGAGAGAGAGAGAAGAAGCTCGCTAGCGCGTCAACAAGAGCCAAGCTGACACGGTCCTAATAAGTAATAAACCGGCATTTTTGTCTCTTTGCTTCCATATCCTTCCATGCACAACTCCAGATTTTTCCTTCTTATTTCACTTTAGTTTCTTTCAGCTCCATGTTAATAACGATTTCACTGGAGTTGTTGGGAACGATCTAACTGCAGCAAGTTGCGATTGTGGCTACAGCAAGCTATCAGCAGCTACGACAGGTATAACAACTTTAACAGCTTCATTTGGGCACAACCATGTGCAGAATCTGCAGCCTGAGTATCTAGTGGTGCAGCTGCACCATAAACCGTCGAAAGAAACGAATTGACACGTATAAATTACAAGTTAGAAAATATTTCAAATAAAAACTGAAAACTTTTCTCATTCGCACCGTTTGCGCCGCGCTCGCGGATCACCTTCTGTCCCGTCCTTTCCTTTTCCGGCGCGCCTCCCTGATCCCTGTCCTGTCCATCCGCGCCGCCTCTCCCCTACCAGTCCTGCGAGGAAAAACGGTTTTAACGGCGGCAGCATGCTGCTTCGTTGCCAACAAGCTGAGCCGCCGAAACGATCCCCTCCGAATTCCTTCCGGATCCAGGCAGGCAGCGGCAGCCCATGTCCATTGCCGCCGGAGGGGATCGCAGCGACGGCGGCCCACATCCCCGGGCGCAGGATGCGGACGCGGAAATCGAGTCAAATTGGATCCGCCGACATTTCAGTAAATAGCAATTGATGCACCAGAATGCGCCCGGGCGAGGACATTGGTAGAAATTCCAACATATAGAACACACATATGGAACGGATAAGGAAAAGCCGATCATTTTTCACTCGTGCGTGAGAGTATTCTGGAGCCATGTCCCTCCAGCTGAAACACCACGAGAACTCACCTAACTCTAGTACACTTAAGTGAAAAGTTTCCTGTATTTGTTACATGAACTTGATCCTAACTAGAAACGACAACTCAATATTAGCTTTCAGTTACACATGCCCAGATAATGGTAGTTAAAACCCAATGCCTCATCAACATTGTATTTGATTTTGATGCAGAAATGCGTGTTCCTGCTCCATTCAACTCAATACCGTATTCCTTGAGAAGGCTGGAACTCTTAATTCGTCCTTGCTCATAATCTGGCTTCAATTCTTATTTCTGCACGAAGATATATTCTGGGTTTGACAGTACCATGAGTTCTGAAGATTGTCTTCTGAAGATTGTCACTTCGATTCCAGGAAGCTTCATAATTACAGGGACTGATAAACTCTTTTGATGGTATTCACTATTTAGTGCTTGTGAGAAATCAGAAAGCATCATGAAAACCAGCTAGGGCACATGTTTTTGTTGTTGGCTGCTGACGGCCCAACCATCTGAACCCATGCAGGACATGATCGCAAGTAGTGGAGCAAAATGTTGCTATTGCAGGTTTTCGATGCCAAAACCAAGTGACCATGCAATCATTCAACTACCTTGAAAGTGAACAGAAACAAATTTCAGCTTGGTGACAGCAAATGCTGCTAAATACTTAAAAGTAAAATACATAAATAAATTCATGGAAGCAAGTTGCATAGCTGATGGCATAATTACCCATGGCAAGCATATTCCCGGATGTGGCACTAGTTTAATGTGGATATGTGCTAATTTCTACCTTTGAAACTGGATACCAGGTGCCAATAAACTAAGTACTACAGTCTGTTATGGGTGTCAGTTCAACAAACTAACACTCTGTAAATAGTTTCGACTTCATGAAGGCCACAGGTGACAGAAAATGAGCACACATTAATAGTGGAGTACTCTTAATAGTGTATGCAGTCGAGGTCTGGTCATTATCACCAGAACAATAGTGTGACTTAGTAACCATGGCAGAATGATCTATTCTCAGTATAAACTCTGAAAGATCCACTGAGGAACGGAAACTAAATTAAACGATTCAGAACTTTATTTCTGTGGATTGCATATACTATTTTATCTTTTCCTCAATAACATGAAATATGCCGACTACCTCTTCAATACATATTCTTCAACATTGAGCATGTAACAAATTTAAAATTTCAGCAATCCTTCATTGTCTCTCAATATTAGCTAAGGTTAAAACTTACTAGTGGGCAACTGTTATTGTGCATTTACTCTGCTTAATATACGAATGCACAACAGGTTTTTTCAGATAAAATAAATATCCTTATATAGTTATGATTTGGATTTTTCAGACTGCTCATTCTTAAAATATTGAAAATAGAAACAGTGATGAACAAAGAATATGTAAAAATTACTACCTGCGAGGCTGAGGTGAGGACGGTTGATCAGGAGAGGAATGAGAGGAACCACCCCTATATGGACCATGCCTCGGCCCATAAAATCCATTTTGCATCACTTGGTGTGCCGACCGTGGTATGTCATCACCATCTGCTGCAGGAAGTGGCCCAAGAGAACCAAATTCAATTGGTTCAGACAAGGGTGCACCATGATTTGCGCCTGGTTCATATGAGTACACCATAAAAAACGGTGGTCCTGGAGGGCCAGGTAAAGCACTGGGACCATTTGAAGCTCTAGATTCTGGTGTATAAACCCCATGCACTGTGTTCCCTTGTCTGCGCATAGAGCTCGTGGATCCAAAAGATTGGCCCTGCACAAGATATTGAGAGCTTGCCTCATGCCTGTATGAGTCATTTCTATAAGTTCGCCGTGGCCTATCAGGCTGACTCTCATCATTGGCCTGTCTATCAGACCGCATGCCAGACCTCTCCGACTGACTACGTCCATAGCTGCGGTTTGGATTTCTTTGCTTTGAGTTTATCCAGCTTCCTTCCTTGTCACTATAGTCACTCCTGTCACCGTTATAACCTCCTCTGTAGTTTCTTGAATTGGATTGCCGGTCCCTAGACGGAACCTTCTGAACAGAAGCCACAGAATTGACGGCTTAGTATTTCGCAGTCCAGACTATCAATTTAATAAATCATTGCTTAATAAATCTCTCTCTTGTGAAACAAAGATATGACTGTGCCTAGCGGAACAGAAGGAAGAACTACCATAAAGAAAACCTACAGCACCCATATTCCGAATGTCTTAATTCAGTCATGAAAAGATCTCATTAATTTTTCTTCATGTCCCACAGGCCACAACTGGACATAATACATTTAGCTGATGATTCATTATTGGTGATTAAACAATCTCAACATTGTATTAAGTTTATGACCTCAACGTCATTTTCTTAAAAATGAGGGAGTAGTAATCATTTGTACATTCTTATGGTGCCACCAATCATTATCGATGTCACCAGTGGTGGAGTTTGCCACTAAAGCTAGGGTCTAACAACCGTATCATTAAAAATTTGAAGCATATTAATGAGTAGCTAAAATATTACTGCTTGTTTTAGGAAGTTGCTCAATGAAGGGGTGCACAGCCTAGGTTGGCCTTAAAGAAGCTCCGTCCTGAATGACAAAGTTACTATGCTATGATCTTCATTCTGTTGCAGGGTAACACATGAGCTTCAAGTTGAATAAACACCATTAGAAATAAAGAATCCTTCAAAGAAACAATGCCTGGTTGAAAAGAAAAGGATGTTTCTGCTGGACCTCAGAATACTTTCAAGACTATGACCTTAGTCAAGTTTATCTGGGATGCATCCTCCTTATAGTGCTAAAAAGCATCAAAATTGTTTCTAGCATACAAGCTTCAGGATAGTTATACAGCTGGTTCCGACAAAACTATTTCTAGCATACAAGCTTCAGAATGATCAACACTGACTTAATAATTAAAACAAGGTAGCACGGACAAATTTTCACCAATAACTGACTCAAAGATAGCAACCTGATAGAAAACAGTTTGCTGCTTGTGTCCAGACTCCGGGGCCCAAGTTCTATGATATTCATTATGATGTAAAGGGAATCTTCCTATGAATCTAACAGGTAAACTTAAAATCTTATTAGCAAGTTAAAACTTCAAAATTTACCAAACTGACCTAGCAGAATCCAACTGTGAATAGTTACAAGCTTCAATTGAGCAATTAAATCATCTAAAGAGGCACTCGGTGGAACAGAAGGATTTTGGCTACATCGGATAAATCCTAGCAACTCAGTAGGAAAACCACCCACATATCAAATGTTGAAATCAGTACAAAGTTTTGATAAGTACAGTTACGTTGCTAAGTTTCCATCTTTCTAATATAGTATTACTAACAAGTTGTCTATGCATGAGATAAGACGCTAAAAGATACATTAGGTTCTTACAGGATTTGGCAAGTAGGTTCCTGTGCCTCCACGGTATCTGGGTGCATCTTCGCCATAGTGTTGGAGAACGCCAGTACCTCTTTCCGTAGCAGGTTGCAAAGGCATCACAGGAAATACTCGTTGGCTAGGTGCCACCATTTGCGTCCAGTTAACATTTGCTGCCGGTGGTCTTCCAGGTCCATCCCATGCAGCATGGCCCTGTAAATACATTTGTGGAACCGGAAAAGGGTATAGAACAGGACCTAAGGGACGGGCATTCTGGCAGAGTCGGCCATACTGTAAATTGTGCCAATGGCTAATGAAATCACTGTTCAAGATGTCAGGCTTGTGTTCCCCGGACGGCTCAGTGATAGTACTGCATGATGCTGATGAGGTAGCACTGGGATCTGGTTGGTGAACATCATTGAGCAAACTAAAATGTTGACCCGCAATATTGGCAGGAAGCTGATCCATTCCTTCGCTTCTCTCAAACTGGGGATCAGAACCATCGCCATTCCTAGGAACATATGGGAGCACAACAAATGGAACTGGTGGACCTGTTGGAACAAAAGTCAGTCCAGAGCTATCAGCTTGCCTCTGCTGTGGGGAACCAATAAGAAAAGGAGCAAATAGTGGATTAGGCATGCCGGTTTGTGATGCATCAAAATCATTTGGTACTTGACTAGTTCTTGATTGCGTTGAAAAAGAATCAGGCACTGCTACTATCTCAGAAGCTTCATTAATGATTGGTACCACTGTCATATTCCTGGGGGCATCATCAACTTCAGTTGGGAGATGCTTAGTGGCATTTCCCATCTGCCAACTGGTATTGCTATGCGTGGTTATGCCTGGTGCCACAAAAGCAGGTCTTTTTCCCCATTTGTCTCTTAATGATCTTCTTGTATTTATAGTCCCTTCATCCCACGAACATGCATCCAGATCTTTGCCTGTGGATGAACTGGCATGTGAAAAAGGAACATTCACATAACCACTACTCCTAGAGCAATCTGCATTGGCTTCTCTACTTGTTTGATGTTGGAACATGCTGGTATAGGTTTCATCAATTACGCCATTATTTTCAATAGCAAATTCTGTCTGCCTTTCCAAGGGGGCACCGTGCACACAATTGCGCAAAGAGGAGCATTCCTTGCCATCAATATCATAGATGCAAGGATCTCTCGCTTCAGGATCAAACTGTCTAGAATATCTAACACCATACTCATGCCAAGTATTGCCAGCATCATGACTTGCATCTGATGCAATAGGCTTCTCACTCTCAATACCATCTTCAACATTCGGTGCAAAATTTGGATTGTGTATGCATTGGGTTGGTGGTTGAACAAATCCACGGAGGAACTGCATATTGGGTAACCATGGTGCCCCAATTAAATTAGTTGGAGGAACCCCAGCCAGATGCTTTTGTGAAAAAACTGTTGGAGACAGTATATTAGAATGCGCTGCAGACAGATTAGAAGGTATTGGCATTGGCAATTGAATCTGTCCATTGAATCCATGCAACTTCATGGATTCCATTAAATTAACCAGAACTTGTTCATCATGGCGCATATTCGATGATTCGGAGACAGAAGGAAGTTCTTCATTCATCACAAAACCATTATCTTCACGATAGCTGCTGGAAACACTATGTGAATCAGAAACTGCCTTTGCACTAGGGTGAGATGAGTTCAAGGAAGACATTGATTCATCCTGTGAAGACTTAGTGCTATGGTTGCTAGACACTTCTGGAACCACGATATTTCTTCTGCTGCTGTAATCAACCTTCAAGGGTTCCATACCAACCACATTTATCGCCCTACCACGAAATCCTTCAACAGAAGAATCTGTTAGTTCAGGGCTAGATCGGCTTCTTGCAAATCTAGGCCCGTTTTGCCCACTTCTGTCGTCGACATTGAGACCATTTGGCACTCTCTTATCCCTTTCACCTTGCATCAATCCAGCTGAGTTATTTCTTTCAAGATGTTCAGAGACCTCAGCATTTCCTTGTGCTGAGTAAACTTTCTGGTGCTGAGCATGAGAAACGGAAGGATTGACTGTTCTTGGCAGATTACGACAATGTAGTTCACTTTTCTGAATTGACTGAGAAGAAGGATAAGGATAACTGTGACCAACTTCAGTAAGATTATCTTGATCCGCACGAAGATTATACTGATTAGCAAGAAGCTTAGGATTTTCAACTTTTTTCTTGAATGCTGTTACACTTTTGTAACTGTTTGACACTACAGAAGGAACAACTTTCAGAGGCTGCACATCAACCAGACTTGGGGTAGGCACATCAGGACGACTTCCACTCCCATGTCTTATCCATGTATTTGTGAAGAATAGATTCAATTCAGCAATTAAATCTTCTTTTGGACATTCAAGTAACTTTCCAAGCCTTTTCGCCCCATATGCAAAAGCACTGCGTATTCTAAAGAAATTGCCTGCAGAACAAAATATCAACTCAACAGATGATATATTTTTGTTCTCCTTGTAGAGATAAAACTTCTCATTGAACATGACAAAAACATCATCCAATCCATAAACTTGAATCTTCTTAAGAGACTGAATCTATCATTAGCATCAAATGGCCAATAAGACAAAATATTGACGAGAGTACTTTTCGGAGTATAGAAATACATCAGGGAAAAAATTATTATATTTAAGAACTAGACAGTCAAAGTAAGATATATTTCTGCTGTTAATTACCACATACTACGGAACTCAACATATGTAAGAATGAATAAAACTGTTGACAGGTGCAGCTATGGTAATGCTGCTCAAGGAGGTCCTATCACAGGTTGCAAAGAATGACAGTTCTTATCTTCAGTGGTTTGATTTGCTGGCCACTCATGCATATATCAGTACAATGCTGAAATTAACCAAGCAGGCAGGCTAGCAATCAATTAACACATGCACAGTGGATGAATTACAGATATCATTGAATCCCATTCAAAAATCATTAAATCAAACGCAGTACACCATCAATTGAACGGAAGTAGATGAACCAAAGAACATTTACTATGTTCAATTCACCTATAAGATGATCTTGAAGTAGGTTCATAGTTACCTTTGCTGACACTTCTTCCAAGATTATTGTTTGCACGTAAAGGATCAATAACATTGAAGTGTTTGGAAACAAATGGTTGACCCTGATTATCCTGGGTGTGAGGCACAACTCCATACGCAGAACTACAAGTATCCAGGAAGGACTTGTTCAGCAACAATTCACCACAATCCTTCCGCGGAGGTTCCGCTGCATGACATAATATGAATGATCAAAAACTCAAATCAGTGATCTACCAAAACAAAGTGACACGTATAGATTACCAGTCATATCTGGGAGTGAACTTATAGGAACTGGGCCCCACAAGCTCAAACAAAATTTCTCCCAATCAAAGTTGCTGAAAAATTCTAAGAAACGGTACAAAACCTGCGCATGCACAAACAGAAAATAAGCATTGGCTTCATGTCAGGATATCCGAAAGACACGAGAGTAAGTCACCTCAAGAGGTCCAGTAAAAGAATTGTTGAATATATGAAATATGTACAGAACCAGCGTCTCCAATGCGTAAGTAGATATAAGACCATGGTGAGCTCCAAGAATACGACTCTCGTAGAAACACCATGCCTTTATCAATATGATACTCCGCTTGAATAAATGATTTCGGCTGATCAAGTTGTCGATCTACTAAAATGCAGAATCATTACAAGAGGTAGGCACAGAAAAGCCAAGTATATTTGAGCCAGGTACTAGACGCAACAAGCACAGTTATTCAACTCAATATAAAATTCTTACAGTATTAACTTATAAATGGTAAAATTTCAAGCAAATTGTCTGCATATAACAATTAAGCTAGATTTTGAAAATAAGAACACACCTCTTCAAGAAAACAAAGTGTACATAGTCCACCAACTTGATTAAATGAGATGTCGACAACAATGTTTTCCACAAGACACTTAATAATCTTGACCTGTGCATGATACATGAAACATATGAGAAAGGCACAAATGAATGAAAACCAAAATAATACAAGTGCCAAATCATTGAAGGTGCCACAATCCCCAAAAGAGGATAAGGGAGAGGAGCGAGAAAATGGCATGGGATGCATTTTTGTGTACAAAGTAGTGTCTTCAAATGCATAATCCTCTGGAAATAGCATAGCTATTTTGCTACACCATATTGTGCCAAGAACTGTGTTCAACGAGCAATAGCATATTACTAAACTGAAGTTTAGCTTAAGATATTGTGTTAGTTTCTGTTCTGCCTCAACTTCTGGTAATAACTTCAACTCAATCGTAAAGTTGTAAATGCAGGAACAATGCTAAATGAAACTGTTAAATGCAGGAACAATGCTAAATGAAACTGTACTATATGTACACAGTTAGCACTTAGCAAAGGAGTACCTCCATATGGAGGTAACTCTGATGCCTATACAGCCAAAAAAAAAAACATTCTGAAATTATCACTGGGTAAAGTACCTCTGCCTGAATATACTGGACTTCTTTTACATGAAATTCGGCATTTTCACTCTTCTCTTCATGCTCCAATGCATCCCGGACAAGGTTTGCCCAGATCTCCTTTAATTCTTCACTATTACTAAAAGCAGTGACATCAATGTCACCATCAGGTAAATAAGTCTTGAGAGGGACTGACCCAAAGGTAAAAACCTGTAGAGATAAAGAGATCTATTCTCTGTGAAGCACATTTAATCAACTGGACAGTTGAACACTTAAGATAAGAGCAGGGAACTTCCAAAATGCTATTGCAAAATTCCCCTTGACATGCATAAGAATCACAGATAAGTCTATTTCAATCATCCAAGGAACATGAAATAAGGTAAAAGTGCTATCTCAATGCACCTGCTAGGAGGTGTAGCAAATGCTTGCCATCAGACAAGCTAGAATTTTCAGACATCCACATACGGAATTGATTTATGACTACCAAACAGGAATTACTAGAACTCTTCTGGCTAAGGCATGCAGGTTTTTCATGTCATACTATCGGGAGAGACTAGCTCTGTGGTTCCACAAAACTTCAGTAACATGGTAGTGGATGTGTGTGACACCCCATGTCACAGGAATGCATACAAAATAGGAAATACAGTTCGACTACACAGTGTCCAGGATCTCTATTTCCACTCTTCCCCCAATACACATTTTTTTTGCCAACCATCCCCACTGTTTGAAATTTGATGCTTATAAACAGGTTGTCAAATATCAGATTAGGAAGCATGGGTGACAAGTGACCAGCATCCCTCCTGTTCTTCTGTAACCACAAGCCTCCATTTCCAACGAGCTCTCTCTCCAGAATCAGCTTCAGTAGGTCAGACAAACATTTGAGAAGCAGAAAGCAAAGCATCAGCTATTGACTATTGCCCTCTCTGTGGAGCAACCATTACTCTAGTCAGTTCTACAATAGCAGTCTCATCTATCCATCCACACATCAGTGCTCGCCGTCATATACAAGAGCCTTCTACTTCAAACAGACGCTAATCCTTATTACTACCTGCGGGGAGCAATCGGACCACTTAGTAATCAGGTACTATACCTGGCACGAGAGGCAGTTCATGATAAGTCGCTGCACGTAGTGGTAGACGGCAAGCCTCCGGCCCTCGGAGTGCGCGTTGGGCTGGATGCGCGCGATCAGCTCCGCCGTGCGGCCCTCCGCGACCGCCCAGCGCTCGGGGTCGAGCCGCCGCGTCACCCCGGCGGACGCATTGGGCAGGAGCCCGTTGGGCACCATCCCCATGCACGCACCAACCAATGCACCCTCCGCCTTCGCCTGGCGGAGCCAAAACCCTAGACCCCGACACCAGCGGCAGCCGAGCGCGGAGTAACCCCGCAGCAGCGGGCTACAGCGGCGACGGGTGGCTCAGAGCACGGAGCAGCCGCCCCCGGCGCGAATCAAGCCGGGCCGGTGGAGCCCCGGGTGGCGGCCGGGCGGAAAAATTAGCGCGAGGGATGGATCGATGCGGTCGTGGGAAGAGTTGTGCGCCGGCGGCGGCGGCGGCGATGGACAGGGGGACTGGTCGGCGTGGAGAGGTGGAGGAGAGGGAGGGCTGGTTTGGGAATTGGGAGGGGGGAGGGAGGAGACGTGCGGTGCGGGTCGGTGTTTGGTTTGGGCCAGACTAGACTCGAGTAAAATGAGCCCGGCCCGACACACTTGGATGAGACTGGTTTGAGAAGTTCTGTTTGATTCAGGTGTAAAACATGACTCATAATTCCTTGATCCATGAAACACAACTATGATTTGTAATACTAGAGGAACCGGTGGTTATGTATATTAAAATGTTTGAAAGTCATCTCGTGTCCACTTTGTCCGCGAGGGTGCGAGGCGCTTTCAGCACTCCTACACGGGGCACAGCCTCGAGCCTTCTGCTGGCTTGCTGCTAACACACGTGTGGACGAGAAAGAAAGATAAAAGCCAGCCGCGGTTCTGTGCGCACCGCGCAGCCGAACGGCATGCTGCGGTGGCACGCCGGCGCCAGCACCGTCGCTCCCGTCCCGCCTCCGCTCGCGCCCCGGCCGGCCGCGCGCGGCCGCCTCCGGCCGTGCCGCGCGAAGAAGCCAGCGGACGACGACGACGACCGAGCCGGCGGAGGTAGCTCGTTGCTCTCCAAGAGCGTCCTGCTGCGGTCCGGCGTCGCACTCTTCGCCCTCGGCTTCGTCGATGCCGGGTGAGCTAGCTTCGACGCGCAGTGTCTGGTTTTCGCCATTGCATTGCCTGCTCCGGCCTTACAGCGAGTGGCTTTCGGTGCTTGCAGGTACAGCGGCGACTGGTCTCGCATCGGCGCCATCTCCAAGGACACCGAGGAGCTGCTCAGGCTGGGCGCCTACGGCGTCGTGCCGCTCTCTCTGGCCCTCATATTTTCCTTGTCCCAAGACAGCAACAGTAACCCTTAGGATTTGGGAAGAGTGAATTGCACACTAGTATCTTAGTATAGCACCAAACGATCGTTTATCGTGTTTTGTGCTGTTAATCGTTGGTCTTTACCGACGAACTGGAGTAAAATCAGAATGTGCTTCGTTCTGTGATTCTCAGTTTGCTGAGGAGTGAAGAGAAAACGTGCGAGTTCAAGTAAATGCATGCTGCAATGTGTAGTTACAGTAGAGGGGTGTGGGAGAATGTCAGTTTTCTGAGGATCAAATGCATCAGATTGTCACTCACTAATCAGGAGAAATGCTCCCAGGATCTCGTTGGGCCCAGTCCCGGCAGGTGTGTTCACAGTTCAGACTTCAGACATGGAGGCACAGGTGAAGATCGTTTGCCGTTGCTCTCGTCTCCGTTTCGTTCAGCTAGACAACACCATCTTGCAGGTGAAGATCGGCTTCAGTTCAGTTCAGAGATATCGTTTCAGGTCGCTGCCACGCTCTTCAGCCTTCACTGGCATCAACCCACCCACTGACGGGCTCCTTTGCATGACCCCGATAATGAAATTTTCTAATGGAGAATTAGCGATGAGATGATAGATATGATCTGACATGAGCATGTCACCGGCCAGTTTGCTCCCTCGGCCTAGAAGAAGAGGTGCTTCATCTAAGCCGTCCAAAGCCGGGGCGAGCGGCCCAGATCTCGCCACCACGGAACGGGGGCAGAGCTGCGAGTGGTGTGAATAATAAACAAGAGAACACAACACTGGGGCATTCTTCCTCTTCCTCCGCCCTTCTCCCTCCCTGCCTGTTCGGCTTCGACTTCGACCCCGCGACGCCTCTAGCAGCAAGTGGGGCGGCGGCCGGCGGCGATATGAACACCTCCCTGATCACCGGTGCCGATCTTCCGCGAAACCTCCCCATCCTCGTGCTCTGCTAGACAGAGATCCGCGCTCTCCTCGGTAAGCCGCCGCCTCCACCTTCCCCTAATTCTCGGGTCATCTACCCGATTCGCGTCAAGTTCCTACCTGCGCTTACACACTTGTCGGGAATTTCTCGTCGCTATGCTGCACGCGCTCGCGCTCGAGTTGAATCGTCAAACATCGTATTCGATCCGGTCCTCAGCGCCGGTGAGAAGGGAGACATTCCCGGTTTCAGTTTCCATGGTTGTATGCATACGAAACATTCGGTACAACGGAGTGGATGCCTCGTGCATACGATAGGAGGGGTATGGATGGGGAAAAAGATTGGTTTGGTTAGGGTTGGTTGATGTTTCGGTGGGAGTGGTAACTGTGATAAATATCAGTCGCTGCTGGTGATCGGAATTTGGGGGGCAACCGGTAGACACCGTCATGTTGTGAGAAATGTATGTTGTAATCCCATGTTGACTGAGCGGGCGAAAAGGCTTCAGATCCTTTCCAAATGTTCTGTTTAGATTGTTGATTGTGTTAATTGAAAGTTTCAAGAGGATAAACCATAAAATAGTCCCACTTGCCTATGCAGGGTTGATGCTGAGTTTTGAGCTGGGCAATAGGCATATTACCTGTTGGCTCTCTCCTTGTACAAGCTATATTAAGCAAACCTGTTGAAGAAGACATTACATTGAATCATTGACTAATCAAGAGGTCTTCCAAATAGGCTCTGGATACTTTATGATGATGAACACTTCATGTTGCAACTGTTTGCCATTCCAACTCAATTGAATGAGAAATCAAATCCATTTTCAGGATTCTGTATTTGTGTTGTGATGCATTAAAATAACTCATTTTTTTGTGTTGGTGCATTTACAAGTAGAGTAGAGGTAAATTCACAATCTTGCACTTTGTTATTCTACATTTCAATGATGTGGTACAGCGTGCCCTTCAAATTGTAGCTTGCAGCACAATATCAACAATATCTAGCCTTATAGGATCTGTTTGCTCCTTCCAATCCATATGCCTATGTATCAAATGTGTTCTAACAATTTACATAATATATTTCTGATTAATGTGTAAGCTCATGTGGTCTCATAATATCCAAAGATGGTTGTCCCCCCTGTTCTACAAATGTGTTTCTGGAGCAGTTAATCAGTTTCTTTTAGTCTATGTGCTGCATAATATAATTAGCTGTTGGTGATTTTCAACACAAGTTCTCATGACCTGTTAAGTCTAGAAATAAAAAATATCCAGCATGCAAACATTACTTTGTCCTTAGAAGTTAGGCTTGAGTTTGCACCTGAAATTTGTCTTACACATCATTTATTGTGGATTTTATGGTCAACCATACTGGAGCAAATTATATTTTTATCTCTTAAGGCAAGTACTCAACATTGTTTTGTCAGGTTTGTTTTGTGAGGGCACCATGTGGAGTTTTGCATCAAATGCCATAGCTGGAAGCTTAAAGAAAAAGGTGCAGCCCACAAAATGCAGCACATCCAATCCAGACTGTTCTGATGATGAAGTTTCTTCATGTACAAGCAGAGAGGAAGGCCTTGATTGTCCAATATGCTGGGAATCCTTCAACCTTGTGGAGAATGTTCCCTATGTCATGTGGTGTGGCCACACAATGTGCAAGAACTGTATCCTTGGTCTTCACTGGGCTGTTGTCAAGTTTCCTTCCCTTCCTATCCAGCTGCCACTGTTCATCTCATGCCCCTGGTGCAATCTGTTGTCTTTCCGGCTGGTGTACAAAGGCAACCTCAGGTTCCCACGCAAGAACTACTTTCTGCTCTGGATGGTTGAGAGCATGAATGGTGAGAGAGCAAAGTTCCATTCCACTAATCACAATGAACATCATTCCTCATGGCATTCCAGTGCTGGCCCAAGTTCCAGTCATCACCACCGAAGAAATGCTGTTATCCGAGCAGAGAGCTCTTCTGGTAGAGATACAAACTTCATCCGTAACATTTTCCACACTGACAACATCAGTGCGTCCCTCCAAAAGCTCATGGTGTGCTTCATGCAGCTGACAGCCAAGTTTCCACTTGTGATAATCTTCCTGCTGATAGTCCTTTATGCTGTCCCTGCAAGTGCCGCTGTTCTGGTCCTGTATGTCCTTGTGACGTTTTTGTTTGCGCTGCCATCGTTTTTGATCCTCTACTTCGCTTATCCCAGCTTGGACTGGCTTGTCAGAGAGATCTTCGCTTAATTTCGACAGCACAATCATAGATCCCTGGTACATGATATGTCATATATGGTATTCCATGGCGACATGCCTACGTGGACCCTGTATAGTTTCTTCTGATTTCATGTCCTTTCTTTTCTGGCCTTCTGTGGCCCCTTATTCTGATGTAACTGTATCTATTTATTAAAAATGATCGGCAACATTTTTATTTGTGGTTCTAGATGTGTTTGTTCTGCTTGAACGTGTTCCATGAATTTTGAATTGTCCTTTTCTCTGTAAGTTACAAGCCTGTAAACTGATGTGAAGTTACACGAGCAATTCAGGAATCTGCTAGCTCTAGTTGCATTTTGTATCGATGGCTGAAGCGTACCAACCAAAGGATAGTCCTACGTTATTTCTAGTCAGATCAGATAGAGATAGGATACACGCAGGAATTGGCACCGACCTTTGTTTTTGTGGAGCACCGACCTTAATTAGATCGCAATTGCAAAATGCAAATCCGTGTTGGTCAAGGAGACAGCCCTATATTTTGCGAAGATTCTTCCTGTGGGGAGAGTCGCGCGCGTCCGTGATTGCAGCTATTTTTCACGCGAAGAGTTCGCGCGGAACAGGCCAGGGCGAAGCCATGCCGAAGCGGCGCAGCCCGGAGACCACGGATGAGGACGGCGACGGCAGATCCAGGCGTCCATGCCCACGGTGCCCGCCGCAGCGGCATCTCTGCGTCGTGCTGGACGACTGGTCCAAGGGCTGTAGCATCTACAAGCTCGACGTGGACGGGTTCGACGGCAACCCCGACTTGGACCTGCGCGCCGAACGCCTCCCGGGCCCACCGATCTTCCGCCTTGAGATCCCCGTCGACGACCCCCGCTACTGTGCGCTTTTCGCCGCGGCTGGCAGCATGATCTTCGCCATGCGCTACAACGAGGAGGACAACGACGCCCCCGTGGTCGTCTGCGATACGGCGACGGGGCGCCTGACCGTCGGACCGTTCACCCCCGCCGAGCTGCGGAACCGCCCCGAGCTCGTGGCCGCCGGCGACAGGCTGTACGCGCTGGACAGGGGCTTCGGCCGGGACCACTTCAAGGTGCGGGCCCCGCGCGGCGCGCGCGGGTGGGCGTGGAGCACCCTCCGCGACGCGCTGTTCGACACCCGGGAGGGCCACCGCCACCGCCACCGCCTGCCACACCACGCATCCGGACGGGCGCACGGTGTTCTTCTCGGCGCGCGGCAGGGGCACCTTTTCGTTCGACGCCGGGGCCCGGCGGTGGGCGTGGCACGGGGACTGGATGCTGCCGTTCGAGGGCCAGGCGCACTACGACGCCGAGGTGGACGCATGGGTGGGTCTCTGCAGGGGCGCCGCGTCCCCCGTGCTCGTCTGCTCCTGCGACGTCGTGTCTCCCGCCGGCGAAGGCGACGACGAGGACCATATTACGGCGGAGCGGCCGCCGCCGTCGTGGAAGCTCGCGGAGGAGAAGGTGGCCCGCAGGGACAGCGTAGACATCGAGCTCGCGAACATGGGGAACGGCAGGTTCTGCCTGGTGGAGTACCGGAACAGGAGAGGCGTGCCCGGGGACATGCTCGACGAGGACTGCCTGCTCTTAGCCACCACGTTCCGCCTCCGGTACGACAAGGATGGCGCGCTGCGCGCCGCGGAGCGCCGGGCGCGTTGCTACGCGGTGCATAAGAAATCGAATACGTTCGGTAGGCGAGCATTTGGGGTCTAAGATTTTACATAGTTCAAACGCACACATCTGGTCAAGAGAGACAAGTTATTAACTACTCCCTCAGTCAGAAAAAAATAAATCATCCTAGGATTTAAAATTTATCCTAAAAAATAAATTATCTTACTCTGAAAGTGCATGTGCATGCACAAATCAATTAAGTACCAAATATAGGTAATAAATAGAAGTAAATATAGTTTTCTAATCTTTTTATTAGTTTGTCCTAGAGTTTTTTAAGATTAACTTTGTTTTCTGAACGGAGGAAGTAGGTTTAGAACAAATAGGAACCCAAACCCCAGACCGTGTCACTCTGTCTCAACACGTACCGCACCAATCATAAAGTGGAAATGGACGGCTGCTGAAATGTGTGCCCGGGAAGACGTTGCCTGATCTCCCACCACCTAGCAGTCCCACTCCCGTGCAACCACGCGATGTACAAGACCGTGCCGTTGCCTCGCGTTCTGCTACATGACCTGGCCAGCAATTAACGTGCATCCGGATCAAAAGGCCCGTCTGACACCTTGAGGAATGATCGCTTAGCTGTTCCTTCCGTCCAGGAGCAGGAAGTCTTGGTCCATCAATTCGCTGCTTGAATTGGCTGTCCGACTGAATTCTTATTGCGCTGTGCTCTGGTCGATGGTACATCATTTATGTATATACTCCTTCTGTTTTAAAAATATAGCTCGGTGGATTAAAGATTTTATTATACATTTAGATATATAATATATCTTGATACATAACAAGCACTATAAATTTAAAAAAGCTAAAATAGCTAAAATGATCTATATTTTGAAACAGATGAAGTATTTCTTTTTTATTATAGATTGTTCATTTCCATTCCCCCCTTCAGGCCATGTTCGGTTGGGCCGGGAACGGCCGGGGTCAGGGTCCAACCCCCGTGGATTAACTAGGAGCGGATTATACCCCAGCCCACAATAAAACTCGCGTTCGGTCAATCCTCTCGAGGTTGCAATCCATGGAAATCCCGGCAAAATCCCTTCACCCCGGCCCGGGATTCCACCCACGAGTGCCAAGGTGTGGAACGGATTTTCACGTCGCTGCGGCGGCGGGTTCGCTGGCAACAAGCTGCGGCGGCGGTGCGACTCAGAGGCGTCGACGATGGCGTCGATGCGGCGGCCTCCCCTCTAGCAGTTGCCCCCTCCGGTACCTACATTTTTGCTGGTAAATATCTCATCGATCTATTGCTTTCCCTTTCCTCTCCGTGTCCTAGAGTTTCTTTGAGATTCTTGGATCTGTGTCCTGATTGGGTTGCTCGGTAGAAACTAATGTAGGTCTGTAGGCAATCTGAATCCTGCCCATCCTCCAACGACGAGTCCATTGTTTCTTCACCAGCACCCCAAACGCACTCCTCATAGAACGAGCAATTGCCTCCTTCCTCCTCCCATTATAGTTATCAATTAGAAGAATCAAGAACTCAAACAGCATGTTTGTGATATCCAAATATTGAGACATCGAATTCACCATCAGGAGCATCGCAAGCTGCTGATTGTCAATGTATAAGAAGAGACTCATACACATGCTGTATTTTAGGAACAAGCTGCTGCATTACATCCGACTTCAAAATAAATGGCCATGGACTTCATGCGTAAAATTAGTTTGTGATCTTCTGCATTCAGCAGCCTTAAAATTGATTAGTCTATGCTATCCATATAAAATGGACTTTATGTGGATAGCAAAGACTGAATACAACAATGTCATGCATGTATCTGCATCCATTGCATGCACTTGCCCAAAGTCTAGTCTAAGTCAGCTGTTCAGCATTGTGTGCAGTTCTTCAAATCTTATTTGGTCAAGAAACATATGAAATCAAGAGTTTGTATGTATAGATTGTCGGAGTTCAGAGTCTAGTAGTTAGCTGTATTGTTGTATTTGTTTTTCTCAGGTGATCAACCAGGGGGACTACATTGTATTTTTGTCAAACAGGAGCAGAAAGTTCTGCGGCTAATAGCTACTTCACTTATTCTCCCATCAGCTCTTGATTTTTCAGGACGGACCAGTAATTTAATCTTGAACTAGATAGCCTTCCAATTTGCCAATCCATTCGACTTTCATTCTACAGTATTCTGAAGCAAGGATAATTTGGTCATCTTGCAAGTCATTGCTCAATATGTCTTCCATATTTTCCCTAGAGTTATCTGGTTTTGTTGCATACTTAGTTGATCTATCTTGCGGTTGGGAACTGATATCATTCTCAAAGATAATATTATTGCTGTATATTACTAATAGTTGTAAAATACTAGTAGCTTTTTGGATCAATTAGCGCTTTAGAATATTACCAGTAGCATTATGGATGAGCTTGTTACTGATTGAGTAGAGTTATTGATTGAGTAGAGTTGGGTCTTGGAGTGTTGGGTGTACATTTTTTTCTATCTTTCTTTTGTCTTGGATAGAATTCTAATTGTTCCTCCATTGTTTTTGAAACTAACAACCCCGCTTATTGCACTACAATCAAATCGCTTGCATGCAACTGACTTGTAGAATTAAGTGCCCCCATGTGCATGTGCAATGATGGGGTTGAATCATGTTGTGTGGCTTGGATAAATACTTCAGTAGATGAGTTCGGTGTAGACACACAGTTGTAAGCATATATGTTATGTTTGATTGGTTGGTTCGTTTGGAGACAGAGCATGCACCATACTAGAAAGTCTGATACTAGAATTTTTTATGTCAATTTCTTTTCCTACTGCATGTATAAAATTGTTAGTCTTTTGTGGCTTTTGTCTGTTATGAATTTACCCTAATACAATATTAAAAACCATGCAGGTTGGAGCAGCTCTTTCCATGGTGTACATATCTGGAGGTAGTCATCTTTGTTGGTCGCAATCAGTCCTACACAAACCTGAAGAAGCTGAACGTGAAATCCATCGCTAGGACTTCTTGAAATGATGGGAATGTTGTGTGTGGAGCTGTACCATACAAGTCTGTTATCTTCATATCCTCGGTGACCTTATCATATTCATGTTAGATGTTGTGGATCTGTAGCTGTGATAGAACCGAATCTAGTGTCATGGGTAACCCTGATCATAATTGTGTCAAGGTGTTTGACCACTTTGCTTTTTATAATTGACACCATTTCTGCCGCATCTCCCTTGATCTGCTGGTGCTGCATATGTACACACTTTGTATCCCCTATATTAACCCCTGCCCAACCGAACAATGCAAGGGATTATGGATATAAGGGGATTAAACCCCCACATGAATTGGGTGATACCATGGGGATCCACCCAATCCCTGTCTGGATTAGTTCCCCTTGGGTATTATACCCCTGCAGCCGAACAAGCCCTCAAGGTTCCAATCAGTGACCGGGATCCGGGAAACTCAACTTCCTAAGGCTGTCTCCAGCGATATCCTCCAAATCCCATCCTCTATATCCTTCATTTACAGAATTCTCTACAAGATTCTCTCCTCTATATCTCATTTCTCTCCAACAACGTTCTCTAAATCTCGTTCTCTATACATTAAACCCTATATTAGAAACGTATTTTGTTCCAAATTTTTGTACGTACGTATTTATCATACCTCAAACGCTATGGACATATTTTATTTTTATTTAATTCAGTGTTTGAAACTTAAAGAAAAAATAGAGAGGAGGAGAGAGAATCTCTATATATAGAGGAAACCTGTAGCGTTCTCTATTTTAGAGGATCATTTAGAGAACGCTGCTGGAGCAATAGAGAACGGAATCTTCCTCTATATATATATATCGAGTACCGAACGCTTTACAGTTGCCCACTGGAGACAGTCTAACTACCTACTACCTGTGGTGATTGATCGGCAAGGCCAAAGGATGCATGCTAGCTAGTCACTGTAGCTCGTGCTGCTTAATTCTGTGGCAGAGAGAAGACAGGTCGAGTCAGATTTTCCGGCCGAGCAATGGACCCCCCGGGGGGGGGGGAGGGGGCGGCGAATGCTGAATAGTGTTGGGAGGGACAAGTTAGGCTCAGGGCCTGTTCGTTTCCTACCCTCTAAACTTTAGACCTATCACATCAAAAAGAATCTTACTATTTAGAAGTATTAAATAAAATCTGTTTACAAAACTTTTTCACAGCTGGGTGCTAATTCGCGAGACAAATTTAATGAGCCTAATTAATTCATAATTTACCACAGTGATGCTATAGTAATTATCTGCTAATCATGGACTAATATACCTCATTAGATTCGTCTCGCGAATTAGCCCTAGAGTTCTGCAATTAGTTTTGTAATTAGACTTTATTTAATACTTCTAAATGACAAGATTCTCTTTGATGTGACCCCTCTAAATTTTAGAATCTAGGAAACGAACGCACCCTCAGCCTTGGGCGGTTCTTCGCTTCTTCAGCCAGTACATTCCCTAATTCTTTTTTGTGCTGTCAAAACCTGTAGCAAGAAGTCGGCTGTCCGGACAGGGCTGAGGGCACAGCTGCGCATAGTGTCGGGACATGGGAGGAACAAGGTAGCCTCAGCCTCGGGCGCCTTTGGAAAGCGAAAACCTATATTTTGGTGGCGTCGGCAGGCATCCAGAATGCCAGATCCAGTGCCCTAATGCAAAACTCCGCAGATCTCATAATGCTCCCATGATCTAGCGAAATGGAGCAGCAATGATTCACCAACCAAATAAAAAGACGAAACGGGGAGGAAGAAAAGAGAATAGATCAGAGCGCGGTCATCATTCTTCTCCATGTCTGCCGCTCTCCTTTTCCTCCCTTGCTTGGCCTCAAAGCATGCGTGCGTTTTGTTTTGTTTGATGCGGCGGTGCCGCGATTAAATGACCCAACTAATTAGGCGTCGTTCGTATTAAATGATAAATTGCGATCAAAGCTACACTTACGCCGTAATCAAGATGCTGATCAACCCTGGCCCAACTAATCATTTGATCTACCATCAGCGGTGGTACTATAGATGACCGACCTGACGATATTGTATTGTTAAGTGCGTGCTTTCGGCAGGCCGGCTGGCCGGACTGAACATCGACTCCTTTCCCCTTTCTCCGTTACACAATCCACAGTACTAGCATGCATTCTTTTTCCTACCATACCTGTGCAGATAATTTTGAGCTGCGAAGACAGCTAAAAAGATGCAGGGTCACATTGATTCAAGCTGGGGAAGCTGTTGCGCTACTGGCCGAAATTCCAGACCCTTCCTGCACTGAAAAGAGGGGATGTGGCCGTCTGACCGATCATGCATCTTGGTCGTGTAACTCGCACTGCTTTGAGTCTCTGGAGAACGCGATCACGAAGGGTGGAGATCGACGCACGCGAGATCAGATCGCGCCCGTACGTGCTGGTCGGGATGTCTCAGCCTTAGTTGGTTGCCTCATCCTTCAGTGCCCGCGCACCTACTGCTCGGGAAGTCGGGATCAGCGCGGATCGGAGGCAGCAAACGCGCGCCCATGCCGTCTATCTGAATTGGCACCAAGCATGGGCACGAACTAGTACCCGTTCGCTTGGCGTCATCTCCCGCTCCCGCTCCTCGTCCGCCGACCGGCCGGGATCCGTCACGGAGCGCGCCGTCGATCGACCGGTGCGCGGGAGCGCGCGACGCGAACGGACGCACGCGTGGCGTGCTCCGCCACCGCCTGCCCGCTGTTTCCTGCTCGCCGGCCGTCTAGCAGCTGCTGGTTGCTGCCTTGCCGGCGCAGATCTCTCGCGGCCTCGCCTCGCCTCGCGGTTTGCACGGGCGGGGGAATGGATGATCGACGCGGCGTACGTGCTGCGCTGCGCATTATTACTGGCGATGGCCGGTGGGATGGGATGCTGTACGTACGCCATGTTTGGCAGGTCGTACGTGCACGTCGTATACATGAGGACGGAAAAGAGTACTATATTGTTTATAGACTAGTTCTAGCAAATCATCAGTTTAGTGGTCTTGCTAGCCGGGCTGGAGATTAATCTTCTGTAAGTCGAATTGTCCGGAGAGTAGAGAACTTGTAAGTTCAATTGAGAAATAAAAATATCGCACTGTAGTACCGTGTGGAGTTAATGCCAGAGAACTATTCTCAAACGCTACCATTGTCCATCGAGCTATGTCAACGGTAGCTGGAGCAAGTCCTATGTCATTCTTACACACTCGATGGAATTTTAGCAAAGCGTAATTTCACTTATGGTACGATGACGGTAAAAATTAAATTGCTCTCGCAGGAAATTTGGCAAAGCAAATGCAAATGCTCAGCGGCAGGGTCAGCTCAGCAAAGATAGCTGCAACAGCCAGGCGTTAGGAAAGGAAACGAAGCAACGCTGCCAGGACGCGGAAAGCTGAAACGAAAGAATCGGCCGCCGCCGCTCCTTGGGTTGGGTTTACGCCTTCTTCTTTAGTTGCGCGCACGACTTCCCTCCCCTCCCCTCCCCTGTCCCCTCCAGAAGAAAAGGAAGGGTGGCCGTGGCCGCTGGCCAGCTGCCTGCCTACCTGCCCAGCAAGCCGCGTCGCCTCGCCGCCACCGCCTCTCTTCCTCCACCGCCGTCGCCGCTTCGGTTGCCCTCTGCGGTCGCGAGGGCGGCAGGCTCCGCCGGGGGCCTCTGCCATCTTCAAAGGTATGATCTTGCCTTGCCTTGCTCCGGTCCGGTGGGGTTTTGCCGTCTTGGTCTAGGTTTGTGCGATCGCTTTTGATTCGTCTGGTTTCTTGGCGTTCTGCGATGCGGCTTGGTTCCTGGGGTTGACTAGGTGGGCACAAATGCGTGCGTTGGCCGCCGCTCCGATCGATTCTGTGGCAATTCTTTGTTTACGAAGAGTAAAATTTGACGAAGAAAGATTGAAGTTTCGATGTCAAGTCATTGCGTCCTGCGGTTTCTTCAATTTTTTCCGCCTCCATTTCGGCTTGTTTCCCTCGCAATTGCGCTGGCTCATGGCCTGATGCAGAAGTCTCTGATTATGTTTATGTAACTTGAACAATGATTCTGCTTGGTGTAATACGCGTTAAAAATATGATTTGGTCCTTTCTTCACTTCCTCCGGTTAGCGATTACTTTTCAAGTTCGATGTATTACCATGGTCAAGGTACCGCTTTTTAGATTAATGTCGTTGGTCCACTTGTTTCCGTGATTTTTTTAACGTAAATTTCCGTAGGGGGTTTTGGTTGGCATCTCGCGCTTTACTTATCAGTCCTTGCAGCCTCGAGCTGGAAAGACTAATTGTGGAGTAGTGTTTTTTAAGACAGCTTGGCTAGGAAAAATTTGCTTCTGTTTAAAGATCGGTTAGTTGGATGAAGTATCTGAAAAGATGTCGCCAGTATAGGTAGGGATTGGTTCAGCTTTAAACCAAAGGCTAAAGATTTGGATCCAAACAGCCCCTCAGACTGATTTCTTCCTATTATTTTCTTTTGGCCTAATAGTTGAGTACATTTCGAAAAAAAAAGTCGAGTGACCAAATCTCCTCTTCTCTTGGAGAGTAGTTCAAGGTACTGTGAGATAAATAATTCCTGACTTGGACATCTTTTCAGTTGCGGCCTTGTAGATTGATAATGATAAGTATTCTCTAGTATTCGGATTTTGTACCGTATCAAGTATGATAGAGACAGCTCGGTTTTGAAATGGTTACCCGTTGTGCCTTCTCGTATGCTAGTTTTAGACATGTACAGTTGAATTCTTATTTGGTGTTCTGTCACATTCTGGCTGCTCCATTGCTTTCATCCAGACGCTCGTCAAGATCTTTGTGTTCATCTCCTCCCCCTTCTCCTACTTCATATAGAAATTCTGTAATATATTGGTGATGGGCACTTTATTGGCTATAAGCAAACTGGTCATGATGGGCACATTTCAAAAATATTTAATTAATGTATGAGTGATGGGCTATGAAATATGCTATCTTGATGACCTTGTTTCCTTTCGAATTCAGGCCACCTACTCATCATGGAATTTGAATGCACTCTTTAACGATTGCTGATTGAGGAGAACGACTGCAGGAACCTGCTTTTAGGAGGTATGCTTCTGATGTGCCAGTATCTTCTCTAATCCATTTAATTATTTTTCATATGGTTTCAAATAATTTCCATTCAAGCTGTTCAAACTGGCAAAGTATCAAAGAGACAAGGATTCCTTTTTGTTGGTTTGAATAGTTAAGATCTCGTGGTGCAAATCCTGCACTCAATGTTCAGTTATCTAATGAAACAGTAGCAGGAAATTGGTCTAGCTCAATTTCTGTGATTTTTTAAAGATAGTTGGAACTAGTACAATTACGTGTTGCTCAAGTAAAATTTCAGCTCTTATTTTAATTATGTGAATTCTTAGTTTCTGGTCGTGCAAATCTCTAGAAATGACACATTTTCTTTATTGCAACAGCACCCTCTCAGCTTCTGGAAGACCTTAATGTCCAAAGCTTTGGAAAAGAGTTCACCTGATAGCACCACACCTACAAGTTCAGCTTCACCTCCAGAGTCAAAAAAGCATGAGAAGACCATGCCAAATTATCTCAGAGCTTCTAGAGGCTCATGCCATGATTTTTGCAAGTATGGACACAAAAATCCTTCTGAAGAGGAGCCGAATTTATCAGGAGGAGGAAGAAAGAAACTCCCTGCTCATTTGAAAAATTTGTCGTTGCACAGATCAGCTATCTTGGATAGGTCCAAGGATGTCAGGAACATGAGTCTTTCACTAGCCAAGTCGAGTATATCACTGGGTGTAGCTGTACGGGTTGCACCCAGAACAGCATCAGCAAACCGAAAAGGTGTTGCATCCAATGAACATATGGTTCCGCTGACAGCTACAGCAGCTGAAAATAAAACTTTGAACTCTGATGAAAGAAAGAAGTATTCAACTGTTGCACAGAAGGTCCCAACAAATTTGAGGTACTCAAATGGAGTTAAACAAATTGATAAAAGGGACACAGTGCCAGCCAAGGGGGCCATATTTCCTGCCAAGTCAAAGTTTCCAGAGAAGGCCTCACTTGAGAAATATATTACTGTGGGCAAAGTCACAACAGTTAATCAATCAAGGCATAAGAGGCCAGCTTCATCTCCCAGTAAACTTAACATGATTAAACAAGTCCCTTCTCCATCTCAGGCTTCTAGTCATTATCTACTTTCAAAAGATAAAAGTACTCCGAAGGGAAAGGTTGCATCTCCAGCAGCAACTATTACTAGAGTGCGTTCAAAACCCGGACAAAGTGCTACAAGATCAAGCGATGCAATTATAAAAGGGAAGCAAGCCATAAATATGTCCGGGTCATCCTCATCTGTGGAGCCCAAGCTAATTGCTTCTGTTGAAAAACAAAAGGATGATATGCAAATTAGGAGCTATTCTATTGAGTCAACAGTAGCAGAACTGTCTACAGATGCCACAGAAAACGGAGACAATTCTCAACCAGCACCAGAAGAAACAAGTAAATCCATTTCGAAGGATGATGGGGTACGAAGCACTGAAAAAAGTGAATCAATAGCAGGCGAAGGCGAAGCCCTCCTGGAAAGTGCCATCGCTCTTGAGCTGCAGCAATCATTAGATGGCCAAGAATTCAATGCTATGATAGGTGAATCTGATCTAGAACATAAACTAGCAGAACAGAATATCATTCATGGTCAAGCTTCAAAGGATGAAGATAGCCAAGCTGATGATGCAGCTCTTTGCCAATTATCAGAACATATAACAGTTGTCGAAAATGCAGATGTGTATGACTCTGTATTAATTGAAAGTAATTCAAAAATTGAGGATGATCAAGTTGAAGTTAATGCGCCTGTGGAGTCTCTAATCTCTGAAGGTAAGGACCAAGTGGCAGTTAGCGAAGATTTCGGAACATCCCCAGAACTACTGGTGGTTGATGAAAAACATGCTGAGGAGCCTGATTCTTGTCTTGACTTTGCTTCTGGAAATGCAGTAGAGAATGCCAAGGCTGATGAAATTTTTGATGCTAGGATGAATAACAATACTTCTCACTGCCAATCAATTTCAGAAACTTCATCAGATGGTGTACTTATGGAGGAGCCTAAGTCCATGCTAATTGAACCAAGTGATTCTGCTGTTGATGAGTTAGCAAACGTCAGTAATGAAAATACCTTTGAACGGGACAGACTGAAATCAGAGGTTTTTATTTCACAGTCACCAGAAGAACTATCAAATGATGAATTTTTTGAAGAATATTATTTTGAATCAAGTGAATCAGATGAATCTGGTACAGAAGATGAAGAGGCAACAATCAACAGAGATAGAGGTGAATCATTAAAATCTGGTGACCCAAGACGAAGAAGAATCTCCACTGTTGAACTGGATGATGCTAGTCTCACACCTTATAAAATGAAGTTTAAGAGGGGCAAAATTGTAGAACTCCCACCAGATAGCAGTGGCCCAAGGAGATTGAAATTTAGAAGAAAGTCTGCAAGTGAAGTTTCGAATCGTGAAACCCAACCAACAAGAAGGATTTACAAGAGGAATAGCACAAGTAATGTTGTTCCTACTAACCAAGATATGGAATCTCCCGGTGTGAAACTGCGGCATCAAGATGCACAAGAGAAGAAAGATGCACAAGGATTGTTCAATAATGTAATCGAAGAGACTGCAAGTAAGCTAGTGGAATCCAGGAAAAGCAAGGTAAAGGCTTTAGTTGGTGCTTTTGAAACAGTGATTTCTCTCCAGGATGGCAAACCCACATCATCGACACAACAAGCAGGTAGTTCCGAAGATTTATTTCCTGATGATGAGGGTAATGCACCTGAGGAAGCTGAATAGAATATGTATGTCTTTCGAAGGTTGCCATGTTTGGGTTCGACTTTTGGGCCCCTTTACTTTTATGGGCTCTAGAATTGAGCTGATAGAGAGGATTATGTATTGGTTTGTACAGCAGATTTATCCTGTGGAACAAAAGTTGCTAAAAGGGTTTACAGATAGTATATAGTTATTTGGTTCCATGGAATGAGTGCTTTTAAGTTTACTTAATTGTAAATCAATCAATACACTGTAAAATCAAGTGTGCTTTTGTTTGGCTTGGATTTCCTAAATGCTAGTATATTAGAAGAGTTGATTTTATTTGCTGCACCTACTTCTGGCATTTTTTGGTATGTCAGGCACTAGTATATCTCATCTTGAGTATCGATGCATAGATGTTTCCTATTATCCCTCAATTATACACCCTTCAAACATGTTGATGTTGCTTTCAGTGGGATGTTGCATAGAATTCTGTAGACACATCAGTTATCAAACCAAATATATATTACAATACATAACAATTTTCTGGCTTTTACAACCTTCAAATTACGTCCTTCATTTTGTTTCAAGTTTCACAGTACTGATCTTTTCTCAAAAGCAAGCACATGTGCGGGGAAGCTTTCCAGTGGATTGTATCTTGTACGCCTTCTCTCTGATCTTCTTCTCATCATTATATTTTCTTTCCTCCGCCATTGACCTTGCACCTCCAGCAACTTTGTTGATCCTTGTCATCTCCTGGTTGTATTCTTCCAGTGCCTTTGCTCTCTTTTTGTCTAACTCGGTCTGCAATTTAAGTAGTTCAGTTCTCAGATTCTTCAGCCCCATCAATTTAATCAGTCATGATTATTTCCTAATGTGATCTATTTGTGTCCAGACTCCAGAGTTTGTATCATAGATGTTCTCAAAAAAGGGAATATTGGATTTGAAGTGCTGTGTTCTTCAAACTATAAATTAACAAGAAAAACCTCTTTCTGTTCTTTTTGGCGTCTCGCCTTCACCTTCTTCTCGGTCTCCCATTCAGCTATGGTTTCGATCATCTTTTCATACCTGAAATGACGGCCATATCAGCAAAAATTCAATCAAATGGCAAGCATAATCTAGAATAAAAAGCATACTTACTCCTCCCTAACTCTTGCAAGCTTTGCCTTCTCCCATTCTTCAGCCTTGGTTCCCGTGCCACCAGTAGCAGTCACTCCAGCTGTGCCTTCTCCGTTCCGTCTAGAATGATACGATGTAGCTGGCCTGACGGTCGATGGCACTTTCTGAATCGCCTGTTGTTGTTCAAACTTCTCGCTCCCTTTCCTATCTGCTGCTTTGTTGGAGGATCCTGAACCCTTCTTTACACTCATAGAAGTTTCAAGCATCTTTGGTGTCACCTTATGATCTGGAGCTATATCTTCAGGCTTTCCAGGTGCTGGTTTCAGCGGCCTCCTCACAGATACGTTGACTGAAAAGATCATCCATTGCAGCATTGTCACAAAGAGATTTACAGGTTTTGCTACGGCACACGTGCCCAAAGGTTCGGAGTAAGGTGAACGTGTTTACACTACCTGGTCCGTCGTCATCATCTTCAACGGGCTCTTTGCCACTGAACCATCTTGAGATTTTGCTTCCTCCTCCAGGTCTTTTCATGCTTTCTGCTCTCTTGACTGGCGACAGGGCCGGCGGCACCGCCTCGATGGGTATAGGCTTCTTCTGCGTTGTAAGCTTCTCTTCTTGAGCAGCAATTGCGAATGCTGCTGCTGCAATTGTGGCTGCGAATGCAGCGTCATATTCCCCGCCACTGCTCATCTCAGCTGGAAGTTGCATCGACAGATTGTCAGATTTTCGCTTCCATTTTGATGGGTTTCTTTCTTCTGGAGAAACTATGACTGGTTTCTGCGCATCCATCTATGGTGTGTTTTTTCCTTATTCAGATCATCTGAATGTTTAAATGCTCTGAGGCTTCACCTCCACTTTTTACAACGTAAATTAACCATTTGATCATAGTGACTAGAAATGTAATACTATCTGAATACTAGAATAACAATGTTTTTGGATCATCAAGGCACCTTCTAAACTCACATAATTTTTGTGCTCCTCATGTTTGTAAAAGCTGAATAACCATATATTGATCACTTACATCTTCCAAGAGCTGCGCTTTGTTGTGGTGGTACTGCCGAAGTCTGTCTTCCAAAGTTATTTCCCTTTACTACTCCAGGAAACCGAACCCTGCAAAAGAATCGTGAAATCTTAACCTGCTACTGTCTAATGATCACAAGAACGCAAGATGGTGTTCTGAATCTGAATCCCTAACATGTGGCATATGAGCTACTTTTTCCTCTCTATTAAGCTATATAACCTTTTCTTTTCAACTCTTAAGGAGAAGGTTTAAGAACCACTAATCCCAAAAAGGAAGTCCAGAAACTTTTGTCTCGGTAAAAACATGAAGCCTTTTAACAAGAACAATATGGCATAAAAGCATTTTGAAGCTCACGGTTAGCCGGGCAAAAGGATGAAAGATCAAACCCTTCAGCAGATTGAGGTCTAGATACTGCTGCAGGCACCTGCTTTACCTCCTCTTCTTCAAGTCGCCGTCCATGGCGCGCAAAGTATTTGTAGAGAAGCCCAATAGCAGCTCCAAGGCGCAGCAAGCAGCTTCAGCACTAAGCGAAGGCCTCGTATTAAAAACTGCTCGCTTGCATACAGAGGGGGTGGAAGAGAGGGAAGGCAGAGAGCAAGGAAAACTGTTGTCTCCAAGGCAGGTAAGAGGAGTGGAAATGGGATCGCTTTGTCCCCCATGGAAGCCTTCAAGAATCCAGCCGCGTGTGATATTCTTCCCTCCGTCATGCCGCAGCCTCCGATCCTGCGTTTCCGCCGTTGGCTGAACTCTGAAGACAGCTAGCCTAATTCCTTTGAAACATACAGGGAATAACTTTCGTTGGCGCAAATCGGCATATTTGAGGGTTACGTTTGGTAACTGTTCGAGGTTCTTGTACTATACTACTATGAGCACAGCTAGTAAGGTATCATGCCAGACAGTCAGAGCTACAGATGGCAGTGCAGTATTCAAACCTGTTCCTTGCCATTTCAGTCTTCAGCTCGATCTTTGCCCTCCTTGGAATATTCAAGGAAGAAAAAAAATGTGCTTTATCAGCTATCACTAAGTGCTGAATCTATTCCGTAATGGTGCCAATCTAGATTAGATTTGCCCTTTTGAAAGAACCCACTTTATACCGTCTTAGTGCCCTAGAAAGGGAGAAGTTGATATTTGTTCTCCCCTAAAGAGATACTGATTTACAAATTTTTGTTCTTGCAGAAGTAACCAACAGGTGAGATAGATGAGGCGGAAAGTACCATGCAAGCCCGCAACGCATTGGTTCTCTTTGTCGTTTCGATGTTCAGTCACTCAGAATCAAGCGCCATTTAGCATGGAGTGTTCATACTATTGTCAAGAGCAGGACACTTTGAAGAAACTCAAGAGCTGGAGTGCAGGACACTAGCGTTTGGCTTTTGCTTTTACGCGAAAAAAAAGGAAAAAAATCAAAATCGCTTTGAATATGCTGGGCCAAAATGAAGTCTGGATGGACTAGGATTCGTGGGCCAAACCAAATATTCAGGCCCACGATAGTGAAGAAATCAGGCCCATCTAATCCATCCGATCATCATCTCTATTCTCTAATCACCTCATCCACTCAGCTCCGCCCACTGCTGCCTCGCTCTCTTCTCGCGGTTGCTCTCCCCCTTCTCCAATCCATCTGGAAGCGCAATTTTTCACCCAATTCCGTCGATTTCGCCTTTGTTGGATTGGGTTCCTCTCCCGTATCAGCTAAGAGAGCCCCCGCCTGTTGATGAAATCTTTGGATCCCGTTACCATTCGCCGCGGCCATGGCTACAGTTTGGAGCGGTTGCAGCACGAGCTGCGGCTCCTTTTGCCAAGAACTGCCCCCGCGCGGGAAACGGGGCGGTGGTGATGGCACGAGGTTCCGTCCACGAAGCGGAGGGCAGAGAAGAGTTGACGCTCGCCAGATACAAGCTTCAGGCCCCGCCATGGTTACGACCGGAGCTTGCATCTGTAGGGCGTCACCTTGCGTTCTTGAGTCCGAGGTTTCCGGCAAGGAGGACGCTGACGTTGCGGTTTGGGGCTTGGATGGTGATCCACGTGGAGCTGATGGCCATGATGGTGGCAAGAGGCGCGGGCTGCGTCGGCGTCCGGTGAGGCCGCCGACCGTTGGGTACAAGGGCGGGGTGGGCGCAGGAAGTGCTCCGCCGGCGATGGCGGCAGAGCGGGACAGGAAATCTGAGCATGGTGAGTCGAGGCTGCACTTCTTGGAGGAGAGGGATGAGGAGACTCTGTCGAGAAGGTTGATAAAGCTCAGCCAATCCAATAAGGTGAGGAGTGCCACTGACCTGTTCGACTCAATGCGCGCGTCTGGGCTGCAGCCAAGCGCGCATGCCTGCAACTCCCTCTTGTCTTGCTATGTGCGTAGAAGTTCGTTGGCTGATGCGATGAGAATGTATGAGTTCATGAAGGGGAAACGAATGGCAACAGGGCACACATATACCTTGATTCTCAAGGCTGTTGCAAACAATGAGGGTTATGCTTCTGCATTGGAAATGTTCAATGAGATTGAAGAGCAGGAAGATTCAAAGAAAATCGTTGATGTGATCGTTTACAATACAATGATATCTGTGTGTGGAAGAGCAAAAGACTGGATGCTTGTGGAGAGACTATGGAGAAGCCTAAAGGAAAGTTCTTTGAGTGGAACTTTACTGACCTACGATTTATTAGTCAGCATATTCGTGCAATGTGGACAGTCTGAGTTAGCTATTGCCGCTTATCAGGAAATGCTCCAGAATGGACTTGATCCGAGCGAAGATATAATGAAGGCTATCATTGCATCCTGCACCAAAGAGGGCAAGTGGGAGTTTGCCCTGGCCACGTTTAGCAGAATGCTCAGTGCTGGAATGGAGACAAATATCATTTTGTTCAATTCAATGATCAATGCACTCGGGAAGGCTGGTCAAGATGAACTTGCATTCAGGATGTACCATCTACTAACATCTTCAGGCCTTAAGCCTGATCAATATACATGGAGTGCATTACTGTCAGCATTATATAAGTCTGGGCGATCTTGGGATGTCCTGGAGCTTTTCCATGGAATTAAGGCCAAGCATCTGACGCTCTTAAATGATCATCTCTACAACATTGCTTTGATGTCTTGTGAAAGGCTTGGTCAATGGGAACATGGTTTGCAGTTGTTATGGATGATGGAAAAAAGTGGACTCAAAATATCGGCGGTATCTTACAATCATGTGATAGGTGCTTGTGAGGTTGCTAGCAAGCCTAAAGTTGCTCTTAAAGTGTACCAGCGCATGATTAACCAAAGGTGTTCACCAGACACATTCACACATTTATCTGTTATACGAGCTTGCATCTGGGGATCTCTTTGGAATGAAGTAGAGGATATATTAGAGGTACTACTTCCATTTCTCGCTATTTTGTTTCTGTTGAAGAGGCAGAAGAGATTTGAATTTCCGTTTGCTTAATTGTGGGTTGGTGTGCTGTTCTCAAACCTTGACCTTGAACGGCTGATACTCTGATTTTGATTCTCAAAGCTGCATTATCTTTGCTCGATTATCAAGCAATCTTCTAGGGTTAGTGCTAAAACCTTGTTGCCAGATACAAATATGCTATAGGCAATAGGCCCATAGTTCTGGGTTTATGAGCAAAGGTTTTGAACAAGATAATAGACCCGACTTTCCTGAATTTTGTTGGTACTATGAAAGCCTTCTTGTGCATAATTGCACTTTCATTTCAAGAATTTTTTTGAAAGATTATTCATTTCAAGAATTATAGTTACATAATGTTCCCAGTGTATTTTTGTTCTTTACACTAGTGATATTCAGTTTGAAGTGCATGATTAATTTGTACAACAATCATTTCATGTTTGCATTCTTTAGCCTCTAAAACATTTCAAGAATTAGTTAGAAGTTGTTCCCAGTGTACTTTTGTTCTTTACACTAGCGATATTCAGTTTCAAGCACATGATTAATTTTGTACTCCAATTATTTGGGGTTTGCAAGCCTCTAGATTGTGTGGTTTTGGTTTATCTACATTTGGAGAGAGAGAGAAAAGAGTTGCAAAAAGTTCCAGATTCTTCTCACCCTGCATAATATATGTACATTAAGGATTATGGCTTTGTAAATTACTGAATAATACTATGGAAATTTTAGAACAACAATATATTAATTATCAAGTATGGACACAACACCTGATAGCTGTCGAACTTCCCAAACAACTTATTATGCTGGATAATCTACAGAATTATCTCATGGAACTTGCTTGCAGATCTTTCGCTCTCAAATCTCTTTTTTTTTCATTTATGGTCTACTGATAAATTCTGAACCATCCGCAGGAGGTCGCTCCAAATTCTTCAATCTACAACGCCGTCATCCACGGGCTCTGTCTGCAAGGCAAGATCGGGCTAGCCAACAAGGTGTACACCAAGATGCGAAGCATGGGGCTGGTACCAGACGGCAAGACGAGGGCGTTCATGCTTCAGCACATTGCAACGGAGTAACGGGCTAGGCCAAGACTAGACTGCACTCCTGAAGAAGGAAGAGCAACGGTTTCGTAGCTGTGCAGTTCCGCAAGAACGAGTGCGTGTGCAGACAGGATCAGGTGCCTCCCTTCGTACAGAGCCGAATGGTTGCGCTGGATAGTACACGGAGTGTTAAACTTGTCTGTAAAGAAAATGTCCTGGTACCACGACAAGAAACGGACGCGCTAATCGGCCAGAGAAAATGTGCGTTGGCTGGTGATCTGGTGGTTTCAATTTGCCTCGGCCTTTCAGGATTTCGTTGAGGGCCGCCGCACGGCTCATCACTAGTTCAGTACGTACAGTTGTTTTCAGGTGGTTGTACGATATCTTTCGAGGTGGTAGTAGGCGTGCACGAGCTTTGCAAGTTTCCTTGAAAGGCACAATTAGTCGCCCTCGAAGCTCATAACCACCTTGATCACGGAATCTAGTCTGCAAAACCGCAGCAAAATCAAAAGTGACACTAGCTGCAGGATGACAACTGGGGTGCCTTCGGATCCAACGCTACCTTGGCGCACGACGCACCGCTGGATTCTTGGACTGAAGCTGAAGCGACAGGAAAGCATCCCCCAACCGCTCTCTTTTTGAGCCGCGGAAATGGAAAACTTTCCTGAAACGTGCTTGTGTCCTGTGTCGTGGTGATGAGCCAACCGGGCGCCCGGGGGGGGGGGGGGGGGGTGTGGTCAGGTTAGGCGGTGCGAAAGCAGAACGATTATGGTGGAACGAAACCGCCTTGTACGGCAGCAGCTAAAGAAATCCTTTTGACCCAGGACACAAGACAGCCAACCATCATCTCTCTGCGTGTGTTTTTAACTGCTAATTGCAGAAAATCCACAGTGAACAATGGGGAGTGGGCTGCTCTCGTGTTCGCCTAACCCCACCAATTCCCAAAAAGTACAACCAAATCCATCTCTGTTTCAGCAAAGCAGGTGGTTCACAGCTATTGCTGAATGTTCCATTTTTATTTAAAAAAAATCCTGAATCTTCACAGCTATTGCTGATCTATATGAATTTTTTTACAATAATAGAATTCACTCATGCTCGGATGAGTTTCATGGCGAGGAAATCGTAGTCATCGAGACAAAACAGGCCACCTGAATCGAAGAACCCAACCGCTCTGGCTTGTGCTGCAGAGAGTATCGAGACAGGCGTATCGAGGTATACTCTCCTGTCTTCACGTGGCCACGTTGCTCCGTGAAGCCGCCCGCCAGCAGCCTGCGACGCCCGGCCGCTCGGCTCTGCTGCCGCGTAACAGTAGCATCCCAAAAGGCAGCTCATCTGCGGTGGTTGGAGCCCGAGGATCGGCGCCTGAGCTCCCAATCCGCCTCCGGTACCCGGATCTCCGGCGCACCTCCCGGGGTCTCCCTCCCATACGGGGCTTTTCCGGGGCCGGGACTCCGGGAGCGAGGGGGAGCGCTGCGCCAGTGCGACCGGCGTCGGAGGATATATACCTCGATAAATCAGCGCTTCCTTCTCCGGCAGATGCGAAGTTTTGCTCGAGAAAGGTGAATTCTTTGCTTCCTTCCCCGGCTTAACAATGGCATCTTTTCTTGGCATAAGCAGACGACTGCTGCTCGTACTATTGCTGCTCTGAATCGTGAATCCGGTTTGCATTTTCATTGCCTAGTTTCCAGTGTTCAGTTGTTGGGTTCCAAAGTTATGTAGAGCTTAAAATTTGAATTTTACTTGTTTCTCGCATCGAGTCGTTATGTTCCGAGAGTTTGTTCAGGCGGAAATGGTGCGGCCGCTTGTCTTGCAGAGCATAAGCATAACACACATCTGGTTTGTGATTTGGCCTTCTAGGTAGGAAAACGAAACATGGAGGTGTGGCTGCTGCTTCTTGCGCTCATCTGCCTGCACGCTGCTCCTCGTTGGGCTTCGGCTGAGCAGCCGGAGGAGGCGACGGTCATAGTTAAAGGCTCGACGAAGATTGCTGAGACGGATGAGAACTATGTCTGTGCTACAATTGACTGGTGGCCCCCGGAGAAGTGCAACTACAATCAGTGTCCATGGGGCCAGTCTTCAATTCTGAATTTGGTATGCTTTATATCATTTTTCTTCTCTTGTTATTGGTGGCCTACAGCTGCATATTGATGTATGGACTAACTTTTCATGCCACCAACGGGTCCATTCAGGATTTGGATCACCCATTTCTGGCTCAAGCCATTCAAGGTAGGCCCTTGGAGGTGCAATCAGTGGTTGCTGGTTCCATACTTGTCATCCCTCGTAACTTTAATAAGGACCTAATAGGCAGGTAGATGGCCAGTTAATTTGCTCCATGTCTCAAACAGTCTTATTTAATTGTATCTGCAGCATTCGACAATTTGAGGATTAGGTTGGGAGGCTCTTTGCAAGATAGAGTTGTTTATGATGTGGGAACAGAAAGTCCATGCTCCCCGTTCAGAAATATGTCCAATGGCTTGTTTGGTTTCTCAGTTGGTTGCCTTGGTATGGATAGGTGGGACAAACTGAATGATTTATTCCAGAAAACAGGGTGAGACTTCTAAATTTAAGCTTCATTCTGTTACCATACTGTGAGAACTTAATTGTAGCCAGCATAGCTTTTTCAAATGTTAAAACATTTGAGCTCACATATTCCAAAACCATGTAATGTGACATATGGATTTTGTGGGTTCGTCTGGTAATTGAGAAAAATAACTAAAAGCTATCCCTTTCTAAACATCTTTGGGTATACTAATTTGTTAGCAGATACTGTAAGATAAGATAAGTTCAACCTGTCAGTGTAACTGCATGTACATGACATGTTAATAAATGGGCATCTGCATAAAGAGGGAATGTTCAAATTTATTTTCCTAATGGATTGAAAGCCTTATATGAGGTTTTCACATGCTAACTGCAGTTAGCTAATGGGTGAGCAAACATCTATCTGCAGAGCAATTGTCACATTTGGTGTCAATGCACTCTATGGGAGGTACAATGTTAGACGTTCCATCTGGGCAGGCAAATGGAACTCCACAAATGCATATGATTTTGTAAAATACACAATCTCAAAGGGATATCCAGTTGGCTCATGGGAATTCGGTAATACTGTAACTTGTTTTCTACTGAAACCTTTTGTACTACTCCTTACTGTGTTCTGCGAGTTCTGATGATAAGGGGTGATACAGTTTGAGAGCCACAATTTTACACAGGTTCTTGTTTTTCCAGGCAATGAGCTAAGTGGGCATGGAATCGGAGCAAAAGTTGATGCTAAACTTTACGGAAAGGATGTAATTGAATTTAAATCCATCCTTCGACAATTGTATAAGGCGCCACTGTCCCAGCCACTCCTGTTAGCCCCTGGAGGATTTTTTGATCAACAATGGTATTCTCAGCTACTTCAGACTTCAGGTCATGGTGTTGTTAATGCCTTAACTCACCATGTATATAATCTTGGTGGAGGTATGTGATTTATTGTTTTGACTCTAATCTCGTCCAATAGTCCTGTTTCAGTGTTCCAAAATCATTTCAGTCTTCAGAGCCTTTTTGCTTATTCTGAATGTATCTGAATAAATGGCTGGGCATTTTTTTTAGGAAAAAACGTACCTACCAAAAATCCATATATGATATGAATGCTTTTGTATTTTTTTAAAAAAACAAGTGATCATGCTAAACAAAGAAGTGCGCTATAATTTAATGAGATGCCAAATGATAAGTTATTTAATGCTTTCTGTTATTTCAGACGCATACTGTTTAAACTAATTGCTTATTTTTGTGATATAAATTACTCGTGAAAGAGTGAAGGAGAGGCTGCATAGTCATTAGAAGGAAAAAAACTTTATAAGCTACTCTATTGAATTTTTATCTTAAATAACATGGCATCAGTTCTATCCAGTCAAAAATATAGCTACAATATTAGCCAGGCCTTCTCATTTTATCATTAGCAGTGCTAACTAATGTAGTCAATAGACAATATGCATCAACAATGGCACTTCGTTTTCAGGGGATGATATTCACCTTATAAGGAAGATATTGGATCCAAAGTATTTAGATCGTGCTGAAGATACTTATAGAGACATGCAACTTACCATCCAAAGGCATGGAACTTGGGCTTCTGCTTGGGTCAGTGAAAGTGGTGGTGTTTTCAACAATGGTGGCCCGCTGGTGTCGAATACATTCATCAACAGCATCTGGTCAGCTTTCATTCCTTTTCATGGTTGACACAAGCTTTTACTCTGATGATGGGATCCAGTATGATGCGCGAGTTTGTAATGGACTTCTTTTATGCATGCAGGTATCTTGATCAGCTTGGAATGGCGTCCAAGTATAATACAAAGGTGTTCTGCCGGCAGACTCTCATTGGTGGGAACTACGGTCTGCTTGACACACAAACTTTTCTGCCAAATCCTGATTACTACAGGCAAGGCTTCAGTTATGAAATTCATAAGATGATTTAGGTTGGTTTGATAAATATTTTTTTTGATCATTTCTTTTGTTATCAGTGCTCTACTATGGCATCAGCTTATGGGCAATGGAGTTCTTTCGATTGATGTCATTGCACCACGTAGGCTGCGTGCTTATGCTCATTGTAGAAGACAACAGGTACGAGATGCACCTCTTTGTAAGTTGGTCACATACCTTTTCAAGTGAATTGCTTGACGAGTCATGAAGATTTTGGAATATTACTAAAGCTTAATTGCTATGGTTATTTTTGTTGGCTGTTCCTAGATAACAGATTTCGTCTTAAGAGAATTTGTTCCACTGAGATGTCAGCTTATGTCTAGTTTTCAGTCTGCTAGATTACCCATTCTAAAAATGTTCATTTCGAAATGCAGCAAGGCATCACTCTTCTCTTGATCAACCTAAGCAACACTACTGGATACAATGTCACTCTCCAGAATGACATCAACGTCAGCCTTGGTAAAAGACCCGACCTTGAGAAGCGCAGTTCCTTCACACAAAGGCTCAGGAAAGCAGTTTCATGGCTTGGAAGTAAGCCATCAAGCGACACCAAGAAGAGGGAGGAGTATCATCTGACGGCCAAGGACGGCAATCTCCAGAGCAAGACAATGCTGCTCAACGGCGTTCCGTTGGAACTGGGAGATGATGGCAGTGTTCCAGCTATGAATCCAGTGCTTGTTGCTGTCGATTCGCCGCTGTACCTAGCACCAACATCCATCGCCTTTGTAGTTTTACCCAAGTTTGAGGCCAAGGCTTGTTCTTAGGTTTAATCTTGAATCTTTAAATAAATATTTTTTTGCTGCAGTTTTCCTTGGAATGTTCCATCGGTTATTTTGCGGTTGAAATTTTACGACGTGCGAGTAACATCCTCAGAGGCTACAGTCCATGAGCTCGTGGGCCGGTAATTAATTGGCGATTGACCATTCAGTGACCGCAAATAATTCAGCAGCTGTTCTGTTTGGTCATACCCAAATGTTTTATCTGCGACAGACGCCAAGGCATCCAACAACGGCAATTTACAAGCTTCCGACAGGCAAACTGAGTTGCGTTCCTCGTCAGTCGTCAACATGGGAGTGATGTAAATCTGGATCTATATTTGTATCAAGTTCAGCTTCAGCACAAAAACTCTTGAAAGAATTATCTGCACATTTTTAATATGTCAACAGTTGTAACAATATCCTGTAGGTTACTCACAAACAACGGCATCTCTACTACAATCATCTCCAACCTACCAAAGCAATCACAAAACTACCAGAACAAAATTTCAATGACTCGAGTGTATCCAAGTAAAAAAAAGAATTAAATGGATGGATGGAAAGCATATAAACTTGTGCCCTAATAATATCCGCCTCCTTTCTTCGTCGTGATCAACCATTCAGTTCAATCTTCTAGCCCTTGTGCGTTATTCTGTGATGAAGGATCAGCCCAGTCCCAGAGCTCTTTTGCGCAGTTACAGTATGGAAAAGAATGATGCACCCATATGATACAGATGAAAAGAATTTGTGTTCCCCTATGATACAGATGAAAACTCCATGTATTTGCATGCCGGTCGATGCAGGGGATGGTCAGTTGTATCCAATGCCGATTGCTTTCCTGATTAACCAATATATTCCTATCCAACAGCAATCAGCCTCTCCAGCCAACAAATGAATCATGAACTATAATCACTCACTGTGTCCAGTATTTGCTAATTCACTCCTTGTCATACTGGGGCTCCAAAATATGGCAGTTTCTAACAAAGTCGTTGGAGTAATTTACATGCCTTGCCCAGAATGGCTGTAGGTTCTTAAAAGCAATGTCTAGCCATGGCTTGCACTGGCCATTATAATGGATCACTGCAGCCCTCCTGACACTCTCAATATCTGTCTTTTCTTGGTATCCTAAGCCAAGCAGGTGCCAAGATGGATCTATTCCATGCACATGACCCCTGAATGCTATAAGCGCAGGTGGTAAAGTACCAAATTTCCAGAGAGTAAGACCAGATTTTAGATTCTGCAGAAGAGATTGAATTGAAGTTATTGTAATGGCAAATAATGGCACATAGTGAACAACAGCGGATAGAAGAAAAAGAATGAAATTGAACCTTTTACATTTAGACCAGATTGTTGCATCAATAATTTTTCAAGATTTTGGAACGGTGGACACAGCACAAAACCAGAACATTTTCAATGCAGAAACATAGTCAATGAACTACATAATGGAACATAAATAAGGCTAGGAATGGAGATTCGTGAGGGTAAAATACATACCTCCTTCAACCAGAAATGATATGTATCCCTGATGTTTGTCTTCCTCCAAGCTGCCAGATCAAAGATATTCATCCCATATGCCCAAGCACATTCATCTGGGTCAAGACTTTGAGATATCACTGGGTGAGAGAAGTTGAAATATGTCCTGAAACGCTTAGACATCACCCAGTTGTCTTCACCTCTGCACGTTTCCACAGCTCCATTTACCTTCCCTTCAAGATTGATCTCCCAAAGGGGAGACAAGTCGCGCTGAACAACAATGTCATCATCAAGGAAGACCACCTTGTTGAGGTTTGGAAAGAGCTGGTTGAATAAACGGGAATGGATCAGGTAAAAAAAAATCCACACCACAAAGTTTCACGACATTTCTTATAAGTTATAAGTTAACTTGAAAGTTGTAAGGTGCCTATTGTGCAAGCCAGTTATCACCAGAATAAGGGAAAAAGATAATGCAAACTTAAAAAGGGAAAGTGGAATATAGCAGCTTGGCACATTTTAGCAGCATGCGTAAGTGCACAACACGACACGTGGTAATCATACAGAAAAATAGAAAAGCATTTGATTGTCTTCATTATAATCACATATAGAAAGAGAACTAAGCATGCATCCTAGTGGGATGGTTAGCGTGGGAAATCTGCTCCCACAGTTTCAGTATGCATCACGTGGTAATGATCTGGCTAGTAACCGTTAAGCCCATTCTAACAGTATCAAGTCAAATTAAATGCATGTAAATGTGGCAGATAAAGGTATATTCACTACATTGGAATTGGTTTGAGTATGTCCTACTTCATTTAACGGTAGACAATTCCCTCCATGACCATGGAATTTGTTAATGTGTTACCATTGATATGCTTGAACTGGTAAAAGACATAATTTTTTTTTTTGAAATACTACACAAAATACACCCACTTGTTAATGGAGTTGCCAGAGCACGTTGACTAAACTATATTAATTGAAAGAGCTGTGTAGTAAGTGCAACAGATTGAAAGCTAAAATAGAATGTTTCTGATGAAAAGGCACCTCAGGCAAATAAATGCGGAGATGGTTCAGCAGGGATATGTATTTGGGGCTTCGAGCCTGCAGCTTTGAAGCGAGCACCCTAGGATTGTCACTTGCGCTGGAAACTGTTCCATGATCTCCATGATAATGATTTCTGACTCCACGATGATTTTCTATAGCCTCTAGTACTGGGACATTTTCTCTTGTCAACCAGTCAAACTGGTGAACACCTTTTACTTCAACTATGGCGGGTGATATAGAATTAAGAGCAAACCATGAATGCATCCCAGGATATGTTTTCTTATCAGTAATAACATGAAAAACTACTTTCTCAGGCACTGAGGAAGATCGTACAGTTGAGCTGACAACAACTGAAGCAGCAAGAATGTTATCACTGGCTAGAATATAATGTTGGAAGGAATTATCAGAAAGCAAAGGTAACAATTCTGGTGGTGGCAACTGCTTCCGTGCATGAGCATTTGAGGAGTATTCATCAGTAAGACGCAGAGACAAGCAATGGATTCCTTTGGGAATAGCAGTTGCAGCATAATGTTTATACAGCTGTTCTGCCAACCGTGACCTCTTTACCTCCTTATCCATGTTTTCCATCTGCAAGAAAAGCATATGCATTAGAATACATATATGTTGAAGACACAACATAATGCACTAAAGAACCTTATCAGGAGTAAGAGCCAAAGTTCAATATTGCATTAAGCGGTGTACAACAAAAATGACTAATATAAAGGTGACCAACATGCTGAAAAAGATGATCAATGTAAAAGGTAAATTAAATTTGGAAAAATGATAAATTTATAACAATACTTGTGTTATTTAGAACAGAAATGGTATAGAGTATATACTCACTTATGCAACTGCCAAACATTACTGTAACTCCATTTATTGAGCGGTAATGTCTTGCACTTTTGTTTTTATTAAAAGAAAAAAGAGCTCGTATCATTCCTTCAGAGGATAAAATAAACCAAGTGTGTCTTCAAAATTTGAACAAAGCAGAACATATAATGCCACGCTATCAATATTGTTACAGAATAGGGTGGAGTTCCCATGTGCATGCCATTCTTGTACAGCTGAATTGGTTTTTTCTATGTGTATTTAGTAGCCCTAAACATGATATGGACTATGTGTGCCCAAAAACATACATAGTTAATATCATATTCGGGGCTACCAAATAAACATCACAAAAAGACTATTTCAATTTTAGGTATTGCTGATTTAAAGGCAAAAGCATATGTAACTTTTAAAATTTGAATGCAACAATGTGAGATTAAACAAGGAAAGTTAGTTTCATACCGTAGCTTTCAACCTAACAGCAAATGTCTTAGCATCATAATGGTTATCCTTCATCTCCAAAAGAAAATCCCTGAATGATTCTGGTAACTTTTCATTGGAAGGGAATTCCTCATTGTTAACTTGATCAAAAATTCTGTACAGATCTTGCACCAGCCTCTGTTCACATCGAGTAAGAACGATAAATAAATCTTGCTTCGCCTTTAAGAAAACCAGTGAAACAAAGAGTAATGATTTACTCGAATCAAATCATTAACTTACTGCAGAATCGCCTCCCTGCCTACCAAGGAAACTAGGCCCTATCCGCCTCCCCAAGCAATCTGTAAAACAGGATTACAAATGTTACAACACATGCTATAAGCCCTACGATGCAAAGTCAGTTCCATACACAGAAACTAGCTAACCATGGAACAGGTCGGGACACCTACAGTAAGCAGTGAAAATAATCATATAGCACCACTGCCATACCAAATGACTTATGACACATGAATAAAAACAATTGTCTCATTGTATCAGCAACTTACAGAAAACCATATCCTATAACCCTACTAGATAGTTTATTGCAATATAAATTTACAAACAAAAATTGATACAATCCGCCATCCACATACCATGGAGGCTATTCGGCCAAGATCAAGTTGCAGGTGCTATAAGTCACATTTTATACCATCAAGGGCGAACTTAAGCGCTAAGTCCCAAATCGTAGTACAAATATCGGGCTACAAGTACAAATATCCCTAGCATATGACGGTTAAGGTGCTCATAGTACCAAAACTGATATTCCTACTTTCAGGAATCAATCATAGTACAGTTTCTGCTACAGTCTCGCACGATCAGCTCAAAACTACAAGAAACCTTCCAAAGCCAACACTGCAGCTGATAGCACTAAATGCAGTCCCCAATCTAACCAAAGTGATGGCTTAAAACTATAGCATACGGATGCCACATTTTGGCCAATGCCAGGAAATTATATGCCTAAGATCCACATATTTACCCACCTGGAAACTGAATCATAAACCCAAATAGTCAACTCCCTTTATTTCAGTTCAAAACAACATATCGAGCAAATGAGATCGCCCTGACCTTGATGCCTGAATCTCAAGCTCGTGGGCGAAAAAATCACACGTTCTCGGCACGAATCTAGACCATAAGCATGTATACATTCCCACATTCCCACCGACACCGCGAAATCCTACGCCCAAGGGAGCTGAGATCCAAGCTTTACCTCCCCAAACGCACCAAATCAACAACTCAACCCATCGCATGCAAACCAAAAAAAAAACGCCGCGAGATCGCGCCCGTCGATCTTACCGATGGAGGAGCACTTGCTTCCGCCGGCCTCGAGCGCGGGGACGGCAGCGAGGATGAAGGCGAAGGGCAGGAGGCAGCCGAGCGCCACGACGGCCGGGAACGCGACCGCCCGCCAGTACCAGCCGGCGCCCCAGCCCCCTCCCCCGCCGCGGCGGCCGGGCCCGAGCGGCGGCGGCGGCGGTGGGGGCAGCTGCGGCGCGACGCGCACCTTCATGGAGTCGACGACGCCATTGCTGCTGGAGATGGTGATGCTGCGCATGCTCGGCGAGATCCGCAGCTGCATCCTCCCCCTCCCGGTCCCCCGCCGACGGGAGCTCCGACTCCGGCGGCCTAGGGTTCCGGCGACGGCGGCGGCGAGGCGGTGGCATTGGGCAGAGACATGCTAATCGCACGGGTGATACTAATAGGGAAGAAAGAGAGGAAAATAATGGAAGGGAATAGCAATGCGCGTCGCCGCGTGCGGGGGTGCAAATACGGGGCGGCGCGGGGGGCTATCGGCGAAATCCGCAGGGGATTTTGGGGGCGAGGGATTGGGGATTTCTCTTCCGGGACCGGGAGGCGGGCGGCTAGGCGATGGCCGGGCTGTGGCCTATGGGTTGCTTGCCTGCTTCTCCCCCCCCCCCCCTTCCGCTTCCGTCCGGCTGGGGAGAGAGAGGGAGAGCAGGGGAGGGAGGATTTTGTTTGGTTCTTATGTTTTTCTCTCTCTTCCTTTTTTTCTCCTTTTATAAATATTATTTTACCTTTTTTCTCTAAATTCGTGGGTTTTCCTTCCCCTCCAGGCAATTTTTTGAAAGTTTAGCTTCAAGACCATTTAATACTTATACTTTGTAGGTGAGTCGGTTATTGACAGATGTTTTTGTTCCGGTGGAATATATGTCGTAATATGATTTTGGGTTATGAAAATACTTGATGTATTGTACATCAAATTTTTTTCCAAAGAATATTGAATGTGAGCGGTGTGAGGTTTATGACTTGCACGTATACCATCGTTTTCTTGCACGTGTATTGGCTATTTCATCAAAAGGTGAGTATCCTTCTATTTTCACAAAAATCTCTTATATAACAGGGCATCTTTCCATTTTACAATGGCCTAGAGATAATTGATCATAAATTTTATATTGATCATGGAGTATATACCAATTTAGTTCATGATATTAATCAAACTCACCTCGTAGCAACAAGTGAAAACAGCTCGTGATCGTTGATTATTAACCTGGTTGAGTCTTCTTACGACGTAACCCTCTCTACTCGCACAGCTACCCCCGATGATCAGACCGTGTCAACCTTTTTGAACCCTGAACGCTCTGTAGCGCGAGTTTCTTGGAAGGCCAGGGAAGAAGCTAAGCCGAGAAGACGAGGAAGCAGACGGCTGAGCCCCCAAAAGAGACGAAACCAATGGGGACGTCGCGTGAGCAGGTGGAACTACACAATCAAAGCTTTGAAGCTGTCAAATTGACTCACCTGACAGCGATTCCTCATCGACCAGAAAGAAAGAAACGCTTGCACATATTCCGCGGCGATTAATTTCTGCGTAACGATACTTTTATTCTTCTTTTTCTTTTTTTTTCTGTCGTGCGAAAACGTGTCCATCAGCGTGTCAAAATGCGATGGTTGTTGAGAGGAGGAGACAAAAAAAAAACGGGCCGAGGATTTCTGCACCGACAGTTTTTTTTTCCCAATTGAAGGGCCTGGAGGAGCTCAGGTTGACCTGCAAACCAGCCCGCATTGGTCGAGGCTCCCAATTGGCATGTGAAGGGAACTTGTGACATAGGAGTACTAATAAGACTTGTGCAGGGTCTATGCATTTACCGCTAACATTTTACCAGTAACTGATGCTTAGTAAGTGCTTAACCGTACCAGTACTTGCTTTGCTCCGTCATCAAGGCAGAGGATCGAGGTTGCACAAGGTTGACCAAAGCACCTGCGACTTGCTCCCTGCTTAATTAACCACATTTCTTGATTCAACTCCATGACATTTTTTTCCTTGTGGATTAATCCTTCTATAAAAAAAGGTGGATGCCAAATATGAGCAGGATCATGGAAGCAAGATTCTACAGATTGACATGGACGTCTCCTCTCACTGCTGACCGCAGCTGGTGTGCACAGTGCAGGTGTTAGTGCCCACCCATGCAAATACAAAGATGGTCCAGGCCTGCCTCTGTTAGAGCGGCGCCTACATGACTACACGTCTACGTCTACTAGCGACATAGAAATAGAGTAGTGTACATATAGGTGCTCTGAAAAGAGGGGAAAATGTCGAGTGAAAAGCAGATATTTTTCATATTGCACTTGATAAAAATACACTGATGCAGCTAGTAGTAGCCATCAGCCATGCAGACGCAGAGGGTTGATGGGTGCAAGCTACAAGGTGGATGTTCCTCCGCTTCCCAGCACTCAGATCTGGCTGCTCACCAAGACTTGCCGAGCTAACCACGTGCCCGCGGCATAAAATACAGCGCCGCTCGCCTTCTTTACTGCCGCTAATAGGAACCCCCATGCACGCAGTTGCAGTATTCTGTTGCTTTCTGGCTTCTGGCCTTGTGCCGGCTCTTCATTCATTATACATCCCAATGGCAAATCTACCCGGTTAATGTGATGCGGTCTCTACCCTAGCTACTTACTACTGCTAAATACTAAAGTATGCTTACTGGCGTAGTGAACTAGGTCCCGGTAATGTCGAGCAGATCTGTGCTGGGGGCTTGGGTCCCTTGCTTTCAGTGAACTTTTGATCTAGTTCTTTTGGGAGGGAGAAACAACCAATCAAGCAGATGGGGTGTTTTAGTAGTGACATGGACCGAAATTCAATATGCTTCCCTGTCCGAGGGGACACCGGCCGTTTGGTTCGGTGGAGGAGGTGGTTTTGGTGGTCTTGGGTTGGTGCCTGGTCTTGCTACCTGCCACTGATGACTGACTAGAAGGAAGCAGGGGGTACTAGCTAAGACCTGAAGATAAGCAAACATGACATGGTGTCTGTTCACCTCAAAAGAAACTCTGATTGTTTGTTGCTTAATAATACATAATGTTTTTAATTACGACCATTCTCCAAAGTCCAAACCACTCCACGATCCAACCCTACCAAACCTCATACACCTCGAGCCCGGTCTTCAGAGAGGCAGTGCCAGTCCGGATACGCAGAGAAAATGTCCCCTGATCTTCTCATGCCCAGAGCAATGTCCAAACGGGTATCGTATCATATCACCAGATTCTGATGACGCCGGGACTCGGACTCTCAGACTCGCATCACAGCGCCGGGCCGGCCGGCCATGGCGTTGGCTGGTGGTGTTCGGTGACAAAACAACAAGGGCAAAGCTGCCGCGTGCTCCGGCCCCCAGGCGACCCCATGCGCGGAGGCAGACGCAGTGGCAAAGCTTTGGCCTCGCCTGCATGATTCGTTTGCAGACGTGGAAAGCAAGCGAGAAGACAACAACGTTGGATTGGGTTGGTCCCTCGGCCTGCTGCCGTGGCAACCATATCCAACAGGCGCATACAGTCGGACGCCACTCCGTGGATTCAGTATTCAGAAGTTTTCATGCTCCCTCCCGTATCTCTGCTTCTTCAGGAAATGAGTAGAGGCCAAAACGGGTGGTGTTTCAGATCTTGATTAATGTTTAATCCAGGAAACGTAAGCACATAATCCTAGGAAGCACCACTCGCCAAATTCGTGTCGGCAAACCCAACCCTCCGACATTTCCCTGAACCACGCAGAAGTGCAGATCACATGTCTCTCATGTAGGCATCGGTACAGTATCAAACAGTTGCGTTTTCTGCTGCAGGCTGCAGCATTTACTTCCTCTGAAGCTTTTTTACTGCTAAAATAAAGCTACAAGTGCGATGAAGCAGCTAGCTACAGTGCTGAGGAAAGCATCAATAGAGAGCCAGAGACTGCAGTGCATCACAAGCCCCAGCCAGAGTAGTCAGGCATTGGCTTTAGGGCTTTGTTCATAATTTGAAGGGGATTAGGTTTCTGCACATCAAGAAGTCGCTCCTATGCATTCCAATATGCCATTGCCATCGCAATGATGGTTGTCCTCCATGTGCCTTGGACAGCTCCATGCCTGAGATAACTCTTTCGATCCGGCAAAGAAGATAGCACTGGATTTGCAAGGGAACTGGAGAACTGGACCATTGGGTGGACGGTGACACCTAATGTGGATGAAAAATCTGAAAGCAAATGTGTTGCTAAGGCAAACGATCAAGAATGCCAGTAGTACTGCCATTACCGTAGATTGGGTTGCTTAGCATATTCAGAGTTCAGGGAGCATTTACAGAAACTCATATGGTGCAATGGTAATGGACTCCAAATGCAGGGTGCACATTTGGCAGATGAATGTAATTTTATCATTCGATGCCTCCAGTATCTATCTATTCACCAGATTTAGGCATATAGGCATCAACATTTGCAGCAGTGGCGACATCGATCGGTTCATGGAGTTCTAAGATGCATCCAATTTCTTGAAATGCACCAATCATGATACTACTGCAGTGTGAGTTCAGAAGGAAACACAGGATACCAAAAAAGCAGCATGGACCACTAACAACAAAGGTAATAGCGCTAAAGTAATAAATGGTGTGGGAAATGCATGTGACCTTGACAGTATTCTTTGATGCAGCAATCATCCAATCAGACTGCGCAGCATACGAATAACTGGATCTTCTGCACCCAAGTTTGTAGGAGACCGCGCATTACGTTTCTCCCGAGCATTAACCCAACTTCTGTTCGGAAATGAAGGGCGTGTTTGAAATGCAGTGATTTCGCATGAATTTCGTGTAAGTTTCATTTTACAAGAAACGATTCCATTATAGTAATATCGGCGAAAATTCCCGTGTTCTCCGCAAGGCAAAACTGGGAAGGGGATGGGCTGTGACTCGAGTGCCCCTTTTCTTGGGTAGATCCAGCCTGGCATTAGCAGATTCTTCGGTCTCCACCCCACATGCCCACGCTTTCAAGTACTGACTACTGATGGCACCAAATTTGCTTCCAAAAAGGCCAGATCATATCCAGTGGTGTAACAGGAATATCATTGGCCACTGGTTGCACCAGGACTGTCGGTGGCATTGCAAATTTGCAATTTGCTGGGGTTACATCTGAAGAGCATCTCTATCATACAGCAAAGACGCAGGGGTACGGGTAAACAATACAGCCTGTACACTCATCCAATGATGACGGGAGTATGACAGTGTCCTTTACTGTTCAGTGATTTTTCCTCCCTTTTTTTTTTGCAAGTGTAGATTTGTCACTGAACAGTACAGTGAGAAACATAGCTACATATATGCCCTAAAAGTAATTGTGGTGTCTGTGGCAGTCTACTGCAGGACCCCAAACGAGCAAGGCTAAGCTAAACTGTCAGCGTCAGGCAGTTCCAGCACCTTGTGCGTTCCTTTTGGTCTGGTTCCTGGTCTGAAGTGGTTTCCTTCAATGTACCTGAAGCAAGCACATAGAAGTATTTCAATAACTGTACAATAGAAGTAAAATGGAAATTCTTTCTGAAACTAATTTAGGTTTCCTTATAATTGAGATTCTGAAGCTAACTTACAGCTCCTTCAGATATGGATGCTTGTATAACCCTTCGGGTATTCTTCCAATGAAGTTGTTATTGTCCAGGTACCTGCCACAAACCATTGTAACATGAAAACCAGATGAACGCTAAAAGAACGACAGTGATCATTCCTACACAATAGAATTCAATAAGTTTCAAACAGCGAGACTCACAAATAGATCAGTCTTGGGATGTTAACTAGCTTCGGTGATATTGATCCGATCATCTTATTATTGGACAAGTGCCTGCAAAGGCATAAGGATGATCAGATGATCTGCTATTTCATTTTGAAAGGAAGTATATGATGAAAGGTCTTGATGCAACAAAATCCCAATGATGAAAGGTCTTCAGTTTCAGAGAACTTACAAAATCTCAAGGTTTGTCAAATTTGCAATCTGATCTGGCAGCACACCAGTCAATTCGTTATTGTTAAGGTATCTGAGAGACACAATTTAGCAGTCAGCAAAGGAAGACAGACTATTCAGGAGGGAAGGACGAATTTGGTAGCAGGTCTATATTTCTACTTACAGATTTCTTAAGGAGGGGAAGCCATTCCCGTTGCCAATAAAATCCCTGAGAGTGCCTGTCAAGTGGTTGTTGCCAACGTCACTGCAAGAGGAGAATTATCATTTGCTGCAATCCCACAACATCGAACAGGTTGAGGTAGCAAATATATATTGATTTTGTTTCTAAATATACTCCCTCTGGTTTTAAATATATGACGTTAGGACAACTTAATTAGTTTATTTTTGAAATAATTAAGTTGTCATGTCATATATTTAAAACAGGAAGGAGCATTTTCTTTTTCCTTGTGAACAAGAAATAGAAGGAACCAGGTACGATGTTTACAGGTGCCGTAGGTTCTTTAGAGTTCCAAGTTCTGGAGGGATCCGCCCCGTGAAGCGGTTCTCATGAAGATAAAGGTAACGAAGTTCTGGCAGGTTTGCAAGCTCCACTGGAATCTCACCTTTAAAATTGTTGAAGCTCAAGTACCTATAGAATTCCCAATAACACCAAGAAAAATCAGAAGTAAAGCATTTATCTCTCCAGACAAAATCCAGAACACACTAAAAATGAACTTACAAGTGTGTCAGTTTCTTCAGTTCACCAATTTCAGGAGGAAGCACATCTTGAAGCTTATTCCACCTCAGGTTCCTAAGATACAAACACACTTGCTTAGATGAAGAGCAACTATATTCAAATTAACCATCGACTAAAGGGCGAAAAACTAATAATAGTGCAGTATTGAATCAAGGGTATTCAGTATCTGAGGTGATTGTTGGATTGCAAAGAATAAGACTTATGTTCTATGTAGCAAAGTGCAAGATATTCCATACTTACAATATCCTGAGATGTTTTAACCGTCCAATCTGCGGAGGTATTGGCCCTGTCAACTTGTTATTGTGAAGATCCCTATAATTGAGTGATTAAGTTACATAATGGTTTGAGCATAAAATAAAGATGTTGTAGGGTAAGGACAAAGTCATATAGATGTTTTACTGCAGCCTTTCGCATGATCGTTCACTAATGAAATCGCTTTCAGTCTCTGATATTTTTTGGATGGGAAATGAAAGTTGCAACTCAGAGACAAAAAAGGAAACAGAAGCCGACATAGTTAACCAGTGATGATGGTTAAGGAATAAATATAGCTTTCCATTGTGGCAATGATCTCTCCAAACTAAGGGAGCATAGCACAGCAGAACTGGACCTTCATTTTTACAAGAGTATATAATTCTAGCAGATGCTTTGCCATGCACATGAAGGCTCTTACTATCAACAAGTATATGAAGAACATGAACTCAAATCAGGTAATATAAAATATTACAAAACATCAACATATTGTCATGTGCCTCAGGATGCTAATATTGAACTATAAGAATGAAGCAGCACTGACAAGGAAAAGGTTCTTACAATTTTCTCAGATCCAGCAGGTTAGTTACTGCTGTTGGGAAAGGACCGACTATAGATACAGCATAGACTTCCCTGAAACAAGATACACAAGGGCACTCAGCATGTATGCGTATGTATGCCAGGAGAGAAGGAGAAGGTACGATCAAGAAAATGACAGAATGGTTCTTACAGTTCAGTCACAACTCTGTAATCCCCTTGCTGTGAGCATGTCACACCAGACCAGGGTGGTAGATCACCATGCCCGCAAGGGTCATCACCGACCCATGAGTATACAACTCTCCAGCCCAGTGAAGACTTTATCTCATTCAAGGCTTTCACTGCATAAAACAGACCGATTTTAGTTCCAGCATTTAAGCACTGAGCACCTACTGAACAGTTTAGGAAACGTTGCTAACTCTGACTAATGTCTTCGAGTATACTACCTTTGTAAGCCCTCAAACAATTGGGAACCATAATATTCATTGGTGGCACTAGGAAATGACACACTAGGAACCATAAGTCCATAAGACCATAACCATTCTGTAACAAACTCCCCCATTATCATTGATATTACAGAATTGGGCCTTTACAGTAAAAGGGGGTGACTTGCAATGAGTGAAACAAATTTACATCTTAATTGAGAAACTACAGAATGGATCCCACTGTTGCGCTTATGCGAGAACAGTATATCACACGGCTCCTGAAATGCACAGCCGAGCCCATGAGTGCAAGGAGGGCCAATGCTACCAGCAGAGCAGACGCCCAATTCAGCGCCGCTGAGCAAGGAAGCGCATGGTCCCGGATGGAAGGTTGGGTCAGATCTCCAATGGCGCTGCCAAAAGAACCGATTTTTCTTTTATAACTACAATTCGCAGTGAGCAGCCAGGAGTTCACCGACGGGATCGGAAAGGTCCACGGGTGGGAGGAGAAAAAGAAGCATTCACGTACCGTCTCTCTTCACCGTCTTGCCCCGCGCCCCGCCGGTCAGAAGGAGGAGGAGGACGAGGAGAGGCAAGGCGCGGGCGAACGACGCGGCCGCCATGGACGGACGGGGAAGGAGCAGCGCGCTAGTGGTGGCGCGTCACGCGGCGGGGCACCATAAGAGAGGAGACGGGGAGCGGAAGGGGAAGGCGGCGGAGCACCGGGGTGGGCTAGTGGGAGTGGGACTGTGGGAGTGGGCGGATGGGCACTCAAGGTCACGGAGTAAACAGTGTCACATCTCACATGGTGCGTTCGCGCGTTTCACTTGCCGCGTCGGTGGGTTGGGCAGGTCTGGTCTTTGCGTTGGGCGGGAGCGCACCGTGGCGGTGCGGTGCGGCCGTGCTCGCCGACCGGATGGATCTCCGCCCGCGCCGGTGCCGTGGATGTGGAACGCCGCCGAACGGCCCCGAACCGTGGCGGAAATTCGCGATCGCCGCCCCCGTCGCGCGAGGAAGCCTATCCATCATCCATGGCACAGCCTGTTCCTGTCTCTGCTTATATGCTGAGGGTTTAAACTTCACCGCAGAAACGCATCTAAAAATCAGGGGTGTCAAAGTGTACGATTCTTTTCGCGTTGGGGAATTTAGAAGATGTGCAACACTGTTCGAGGGGCAGAGAAGGATTTTTTATTGGAAAGAATAGAGATGAAAATTGCACGTTGCAGTAATTTTTTTCAAAAACAACAATATAGGGAGTAATTTTAAGAGGAAAAAACCGTTAAAATTAAGTCGCAAGCATGCCCTATCTTATACATCTTTCGAAAGATGGATAGCTCACCCACTTTTCGATGTTTGAGATTCGTATGGAACTACACGATCTTCTTCCTCCGGCCGCCGCCGCTCGCGCCTACCTTCTTCCTCCGGCCGCCGCTCGCATGAGTGCGGGGGTGGTGGTTGAGGTGGCGAGGTTAGAGTTTCAGAGTTGACAGATATGTAACCTCCAATGGTCGTCGATATTAGAAAATAAGATTGTAGGAGAAATCAATTGGTGGTGGTGTGGGGATGGACGGCGAGGCGGCTAAGCGCCGTCGGGCGGGCTAGGTCCCGAGCGGGGGCATGATATCAGAGAGATTAGGGAAGGGCGGGAATGCGCTGGCGGCGGATGAACGGAGAGCGGCACGGTACGGCAGCGGCGGCACTGCCGGTAGGGTAGCGGAGGCGGCGGCCGGGTGAGAGGCTCGTGGGTCTAATTGGCTGGAAGATGGAGTCGCTATCCATCCTGCGGAAGCCAGGCCCCCGCGAGGAGTTCTCGGCGTGTACATATGGGCTTCCGCCATCAGAAAGCCCACAAGTCACATCCCACGGCCCAGCGCAAGCCCCTAGGCCGGAGCCTGAGAACTTGGCAAGGAGCCCAACGACCTCGACGCCCACACCGACACACCGTGCCCCGCCGGCACCGCGGTTCCGCGGCACGCGGTCAGCTGCCGTCTGCCGACTGCGCGTCCGCCCGCGCTGGCACGCATTGGCATGGCGCGGGTCGTCGGCGTACGACGCCCGGGGCGGAGCCGCGTGCGCGCTCCTTGCTCCTCGGTTCGGGCGTTCGGCCCGTCAGAACTGGTTGGCCGTCGCAACAGCAAACCACGCGGTTCGCGACAAACCGCATGGCATGCTAACCGGCAATAGTGCAATACAGCACACAGTGCGCACCGACACCAGTGACGGGGGGAGAGGAAAAGCGTTTGGTACTTCGGTTCGGTCGGATGTTCACGAGAGTCAAAGCGTGCTGCTTCTCAATTCCAATCAGACTTCATGGGTGTCGGGCCCAGTGCCGAACTTTTGGCAAGTAGTCCAATTTCGCATTTTTCCAAGCTAAAATTTGGCCAAAACTTGCCGTGCAGGTTAGCAGCTGCAGTGTCAACATACCCAAAATTTGGTTTAGCCTCCATTCGTTTCATATAAACGCAAATGAAAACGGAATTACGGAGCAAATGACGTCAATGTTGAGCTCATACCAATCAAACATAACGCACCCCACAGGCAAATGAAGAGTCTATCCTACACATTTAACTAAGAAATAGCACCTCATCTCTAGTCATTTTCAAGCTGGTGCCACGTGCCAGTGCACCATCTTTTTTGCCACCAGACTGGGCTGCACGCCATTGCCAGGGCGTGCGATAGAAGCAGTCGGACTCGAACATGGTTCTGGTGCCAGCCGGTGCGTCAACTGGCCCCACATCACCTCACCTCGCGCGATGTGCCGGTGTGGAAAAAAAATGCCAGAGAAATACTAGGCCGCGTCGCGTAGGCGTAGCGTCGTCGGTTCATTGCGTTTCAGCGTTCGCACGCCCCCTCCTATTTAACCCGCCCTTACATCTTCCCCGCTCAGAACACGAGTCCTCTTCCACTCCGCCCTCACTCCTCATTCCTCAGCGGCTCAGCCAGCCAGATCCAGATCCCGCGGCGAGGGGTAGAAGAGGCTGCCGGTGTCGGATTGGTCAGGACTTCAGGAGGTATGCTTCAGCCCCTCTATCTGGTCTCTGATTTCCCTCTGTTCCGGCGATTTCAGTCCATTGCTGCTCTGCGGGAATTCGTCTATTCGCTGTGATTAGCACTCAAATCCGAAGCACTGCTATCCGGGATGGGCGCTCCGACCACCATCCAGACGGTTCAGATGTTTTTTTCCCTGCGTGCGGTTTACTTCGTTTCCATTTCTCTTTGGGGGTGCGGGGTCAACTGTCTGCACCCCAGGTCCCCAACCCCTACAATCACCGAGTTTGGGGGGGGGGGGGGTAAATAATTTGGAGTCTTTGTGCATAATATATGACATATCAATGATTATCTTGCCCCAATTAATCGTGCTTACTAAGATAACTAATGTCAGTATTCTCATTTTCGACATGCAGTTACTTGGATAGTTTAAGAAAGATGGTGAAGATATGCTGCCTCGGTGCTGGATATGTTGGCGGCCCAACCATGGCCGTCATTGCACTGAAATGCCCTGCTATTGAAGTTTGTGTTGTCGACATTTCTGTTCCACGCATTGCAGCATGGAACAGCGATCAGCTCCCTATTTATGAACCGGGCCTTGATGAAGTGGTCAAGCAGTGCCGTGGTAGGAACCTCTTCTTCAGCAATGACATTGAGAAGCATGTTGCTGAGGCTGATATCATCTTTGTCTCTGTGAACACACCAACCAAGACCCGTGGTCTTGGGGCTGGCAAAGCTGCGGATTTAACCTACTGGGAGAGTGCAGCCCGCATGATCGCAGATGTGGCCAAGTCTGACAAGATTGTGGTTGAGAAGTCCACTGTCCCTGTCAAGACTGCTGAAGCCATTGAGAAGATCTTGACACACAATAGCAAGGGAATCAACTTCCAGATCCTCTCAAATCCTGAGTTCCTTGCAGAGGGCACAGCAATTGAGGACCTTTTCAAGCCTGACCGTGTGCTCATCGGTGGTCGGGAGACTCCAGAAGGCCAGAAGGCTGTTAAGGCCTTGAAGGATGTATATGCCAATTGGGTCCCCGAGGACCGTATTCTCACAACCAACCTATGGTCAGCTGAGCTGTCTAAGCTTGCTGCAAATGCCTTCTTGGCTCAAAGGATCTCATCAGTTAACGCAATCTCAGCTCTGTGTGAGGCCACTGGTGCCAATGTCACAGAGGTGGCCTACGCTGTCGGCAAGGATTCAAGGATTGGACCCAAATTCTTGAATGCTAGTGTTGGTTTCGGAGGTTCCTGCTTCCAGAAGGACATCCTCAACCTTGTGTACATCTGTGAGTGCAATGGACTGCCTGAGGTCGCCAACTACTGGAAGCAGGTTATCAAGATCAATGATTACCAGAAGAGCAGATTTGTGAACCGTGTGGTGTCTTCCATGTTCAACACTGTCTCTGGAAAGAAGATTGCAGTGCTCGGCTTTGCCTTCAAGAAGGACACCGGTGACACGAGGGAGACTGCTGCCATTGATGTTTGCAAGGGACTCCTTGGAGACAAGGCCAAGATTAGCATCTATGATCCGCAGGTGACCGAGGACCAGATCCAGCGTGATCTCACGATGAACAAGTTTGACTGGGATCACCCGATCCACCTGCAGCCAATGAGCCCAACCACTGTGAAGCAGGTCTCTGTGACCTGGGATGCCTATGAAGCCACCAAGGGGGCACATGGTATCTGCATCCTGACTGAGTGGGATGAGTTCAAGACACTCGACTACAAGAAGATCTATGATAGCATGCAGAAGCCTGCGTTCTTGTTCGACGGTCGCAACGTAATTGATGCTGAGAAGATGCGGGAGATCGGTTTCATTGTTTACTCCATTGGAAAGCCCCTTGACCCTTGGCTCAAGGACATGCCTGCCGTGGCTTAAATGGTAGAAATCTAGCAAAATGTTGCTGGTTGTTAGAGGACTCTACAGTCTGCATCCACATTCCCTGCCCTTCCATCTTCTATAGCGGGTCATATAGGTCACGGTGAACAGACGTAGTTTGCCCTGCGTGTTTTGATTGTAATGTACTCTATATGTATTGTCTTTTGTTACCTGATTACAGAAAAATGAATAATAGCAAAAGTTATCAGATGATTTCTGTATTCTAACTAACATATATACTAGTTCTCATGTCTTTGAAGCTGTCATAATAAAATTCAGAAAGAGCTATTTGTTGTTTTCCAGATTAGCAGGGAGTTACTGAAGATTCCAATTGTCATGTGTTTGATCCAGAACCAGAATATTGGCCTCTCCACAAACCAGGTCAATGACTGACCAGGATTTATGTTTACTTAGAAAGGATGAGAAGAATTTAATCTCTATTGTCTCTGAATACTTGTCTGCACCTAAGGTTGGTAGAGGCAAGAAATGCCATATGCGTGTCTTTCAGATAACAAACTTAACTGACAGTCATAAAAGGACACCATCTTTGCGTTGCAAGGCGTATAACGCCTATATATGACCAATGCGCATTTGCATGCGCCATCCACTGTGCACACGGCGGCCTGGCCTGCACTCCCCTCTGCCGATCATCACTACCATCGAAGCTCTCCTCGCGCCGACCTGCGCCATGCGGCCGTCTTCGTCCGTCGCGTCATCGGGGGACACGGCGCCACCGCGCCTGTACTTCATCCCGTTTCCGACACCGGGACACGCGCTGCCGATGTCCGACCTCGCCCGCCTCTTCGCGTCCCGCGGCGCCGACGCCACGCTCGTCCTGACTCACGCCAACGCCGCCAGGCTCGGTGGCCCCGTCGCCCGCGCGGCCGCTGCGGGCCTCTGCATCCGCATCCACGCGCTCACGCTGCCAGCCGAGGCGGCCGGGCTCACGGGTGGCCACGAGAGCGCCGACGACCTCCCCAACCGCGAGCTCGCCGGGCCTTTCGCCATCGCCGTAGACCTTCTTGCGCCGCTCTTCACTGACCTCCTGCGCCGCCACCCTGCCGAAGCTGTCGTGTTCGACGGCGTCCTCCCCTGGGCTGCCACGGCTGCTCCCGAGCTCGGCATCCCGCGGTACGCGTTCACCGGCACGGGGTGCTTCGCCCTCTCGGTGCAGCGTTCTCTGCTGCTCCACAGCCCGCAGAACGGCGTGGCGTCGGACACCGAGCCGTTCCTCGTGCCGGGACTCCCCGACGGGGTGCGGCTCACCAGGTCGAGGCTCGCCGAGGCGACGCTCCCCGGCGCGGACTCGCGGGAGTTCTTGAACCGCATGTTCGACGTCGAGCGTGCCACGGCCGGTTGGGTCGTCAACTCGTTCGCGGACCTCGAGCAGAGGTACATCAAGCACTACGAGAAGGTCACGGGGAAGCCGGTGTTCGCCGTCGGTCCGGTTTGCCTTGTCAACGGCGACGGCGACGACACCCTAGAGCGCGGCCGCGGAGGGGAGGCCGCCGCCGCCGCCGAGGCCGCGCGCGTGCTCAAGTGGCTGGACACAAAGCCCGCGCGGTCGGTGGTGTACGTCTGCTTCGGCAGCCTCACCCGGTTCCCGCTCGAGCAGGTGTCCGAGCTCGGCATGGGCCTCGCCGACTCCGGCGCGAACTTCGTCTGGGTCGTCGGGGACAAGAACGTGCCGCCGCTGCCGGACATAGACGCCGCGGCGCCGGGCCGCGGGCTGGTGGTCAGGGGCTGGGCTCCGCAGGTGGCGGTGCTGCGGCACGCGGCGGTGGGCGCGTTCGTGACGCACTGCGGGTGGGGCGCGGTGACCGAGGCGGCGGCGGCGGGCGTCCCGGTGCTGTCGTGGCCCGTGTTCGCGGAGCAGTTCTACAACGAGGCGCTGGTGGTGGGGCTCGCAGGCACGGGCGTCGGCATGGGCGCCGAGAGGGGGTACGTGTGGGGAGGCGAGGCGCTGGGCGGGGTGGTGGTGGGCAGGGAGGCGGTGGCGGAGCGGGTGCGCGGCGCGCTGGCGGACGAGGCGCTGCGGCGGAGGGCAGGGGAGATCGGCGGGCGGGCGCGGCGCGCGGTGGAGGCGGGAGGGTCCTCGTACGAGGCCGTGGGCGCGCTGCTGGAGGATGTGCTGCGCCCCGGACGCCGGAGCCATGATGGAGCTGGAGCGAGCGGACGGGACACCACGCGGGGGCAAGCCTCCGTCTCTACTCACTACGCTTCAGAGGGTGTTTAGCTAAATTTCTCTTACTTTCAAACAGTTCATCAAAAAGCTCGATCCTTTGCTTTACAATGTACTAGTAAGAAGGGGGATGTAATGGTAGCGGATGTCATGGGCTCCATGCGTTTATGTAAATCAGGGGTCAGCGGAACATGTTTTGGTAGGGTTTAAACTTTAAAGCATGCGAGTTGGCTCGTGGCCGGTTTAGAATTTTTCGCTGCTCTAGATTTTTCGCTCAAAGAAAGATATTAATGTATGATTCCCTGCGTGCAGATATCAGCCATGGGGAGCAGCATATATACATTCGTATTGGCTCGTGGCCGGTTTAGAATTTCATTTCGGTTTGGATGGGCGGGAGCAATACAGGGCGAGAGCTTAATAATGTAGGCAATTTCGCACAATATACGTCAGGAACCAAAGTTGTGGTTGTTGCTTATTAATGTAAATACGATTTGCTATCTCATCCATTGCTTCCTTGTAAGAAATAGAATGATACTTAAAGTATGATATTTACCTATCACTAGTTAAGTTGTTTCCCGAATGCTAGGTTGTTTAAGATCACAAAAATATTTACAAATTTCTATTTGAGTTAGAGACTACTTTGACTTATGTAATATCTACTTTGTAAGAACTTGTTTGCTCTTCTTTCTTAAATGACATACCAGTGCTCATGCAAGCTTTTTTTTTAAAAAAAAAGAAATATTTACAAATGGTAGACCAAATAAAAAAATAGGAAGACTATTGAAAGACGCAATCCAGTACAAAAAATAAAACATAAACTATAAGATACATCATGCTGAAAAAATGTTAAATGCCCATTTCACAAGCCAGAGACCAATGGTTTGTATCAGTTTGTTACAGACAGCACGCAAGCGAGTGGATATTTAACAAATCAAATACTAATCAAGAGGCATCTAGCCATCTAGGGAGGTAGCTAATCATTAGCGAATTATAGCGCGACGCGGCAACGGGACGACGACGTCCGGGGGCATGCCAACAACAGAGCAACAAGCACGACCCCTTGTGCTACTAGAAGCGTGGGGTGGGGTAGCGTCGTGAGAAATAAGAGGTCGTGGCTAGCGGCGAGCACACGGCTTGCAAACCTGACCGCCGCCGCTCCTCCTCGCCAGCCGCTGCAGGCTACTGGCGACGCAAGGGGCAGAGTCGGTGTCTGTGGAGGCATCATCACCAGCACCCTCTGATCACCTTCCGGATCTATTGAATCCACTCGCTGCATTTAGTAAAATCTATATCACATCAATCACACGCACAGTTATCATCAGTGCAAAATTGGATCTAGCTAAGAACAAACAAAAATTAAAGTATCGTATTACCCAAATCGTCAGTGGCGTCAATCGAGGAAGGTTGCGCAGGAGGTCAACTAGCGACGCCTCGTGGCGTCGAACATCTGCAGCCAAACCTTCAGGGTCCCAAGAGTTGAAAGCTATGACAAACAGTGCCGCTTCGTCGACGGCAGGAGGCGGGCCAACACGAACTCGTACCCAGACATAACGTGGGCTTCTGAAGGAGAGGCCGTGCCAAGAGAGGGCCACCCCGTCCAACTCGCGCAGTGAACTGCTCAAGCCCCCTAGGTCGACGTCGATGAGCAGCCGCCCATCTGAAAGTCCATCCAGAACCTTAGTGGATTTTGGTGAATAGAACGACATCACAATTAAAAATCAATAATCTTGTTAAGTATATGAGCAGAAATTTATTATTATATCAATAGAATATTTATGATGAAAAATATTAATAATAAAGATAAAAGATTTATATAACAAGATGTGTGACTAGGCTATAATTAGACTATGATTAAAATGACAATATTGACCAGCAAATGAATACTATATGGATTGAGGTACATGCTTGATAACAGCTATCTATTCTTATATCCAAATGAAGTTTGTTGGCAAAGTCATACCACTAGAAGGGAATTTCTTGTAAAGAAATGGACAATCTATCAATAGAAGATATAAGTTACAAAGAATTATGAAGAATGGTTTTCATTGATGATTTAATTATAATACAAATCTATATGGAACTCTATGTGATACAAGGATGAAGAGTTGGAATTCGGAATAGTGTTTCGAGGGACTAAGCTTGGCGAAGGGCAACTGGTTTGTGCTGAGGTTCCAACGCTAGGATGAAGAAATTTTCTTCGGATTCAACTTGAAGAATCTTGGTCATGTACAGTGTTCATATTAGCTCTCTAAAATCTTATTGTGAAGATGGTGCTTTGAATTAGAAGTGGATAATGGTTCAATTCACTAGAGCTCAATTAAGTTGTGCTCAAATTAAAGAAACCAAATTGGATGCACTCCTCAGATTAAGAATGATCAAGGCACGATATGGTACACTTATGATTCAAGGCACGATATGGTACAGTTTTATGGTACACTTTTGAGAAACTCAAATGGTTGAAATGTAATCTATCCTTGATCTTAAGTATAGATGTGCCGTAGTAGAGGGATGCATAACATTGTGTTTTGGTTTACTCTGTGCTCAAATAACCTAAGTAACTTAAGAGAGTCACAAAAGCCTCAAGTGTACATTGGGTGGAATTAACAGGGGCAATCCGGAAGTCCCGGGTTTTCCAACCCAGAAGTTTTGGGTTTTGCATACGTGGCACTAACGGCTAGTAGGTTTGAAAACCCAAAAGTTCCGAGTACGAGAATGCGGAAGTTCCGGATTCTAACCGTAACATGACGGCTAGTTTCTTTGGACCTAACTATTTATACCTTTGAAGCTCCTCCTTGGTGGGCTGCTATTTCAGGTATTTTCTGCTACTGGCTGGTCGTCTTAAGAAAGTTTGGTAGGCTTGTTAAGCTCTCCCCAACCTCTCTATGTGAGATTATGTGATTCTTATAATATCTTTGAGTTGGGTTTGAGAGAGTGAGAGCTTGAGAGCACTAGAGAGCACAACAAACCTTGAGTATTTGAGTTTGGCCGAAATCATGTGTTTTGCATTTGTTACTCTTGGAGCTTTTGCTCCTAGACGGCTAGGTGTTGCCCGGCGAACACCCAATTGTGTGGGCTGTCGCGGAAAGTTTGTAAGGGTCGGTGTCCACCTCCCTTAGTGGAAGGTCAAGATGTGCTTGTGTAGTGTTTTGGCTGGGAGGCTTCGCGGAGTTCCTCAATGGAGAGTAGGATTCACTGAGCTTGTGTAGCACATGCAGTGAATCCGAACTTTGGTAAAATTTCTTGTGTCAACTATGTTCAATTTTATCTTGTGAATTTGAGGAGCTCTCCATTGAACACTTGTGTTCTTGGAGAGATTGTTGTTTTTTAATTACAGAACTGTGTGGACCTACTCTACAAAATTTACTTAGCCTAGTCTAATCTAAATCTGGGATTTGAACTTGTATCCATGTACTCGTACTAGATTTATTGTCTTCACTCAGCTCTGTGTAAATCCGGAAGTTCTGGTTCGCAGAACTCGGAAGTTTCGAGTTTATCTACTGCCCTGCTCAAATTCAGAAGTTCCTAATTAAATTTTATCGGTTGCTTTGATACATTTATTCACCCCTCCTGTATGCCACATTGCGGTGCTTTCACCGTCGCCACCCCGTGGCCGAATCCCGTGCTCAAAGTAGACCAGAGAAGGTGTGGAGTCCAGCGATAGTGGCGGATCTTTGAAGCCTGTCTGTCGGAGGTTAGGTCGCACAACCCAAGCACGACGATCTTTGAAGCACCAAGCTCGTGGATAAGAGCCGATAACGTCTCCTTGGCGAAAGTGCACGCGGTGAGCCTCAGCTTGGACAGGCTAATGAGATGCGTGCCGTCGAGCGGCATTAGATCAAAGAACCCAACGCGAGGCTAATGACGCCACCCCTGCCGCTGCTTCTGGGTCCGGGGAGGACCGCACGCCACCCTCTTTTGCGGCGAGCTTCTTGTCCGACGAGAAAGCCAGGTCAGGTGGTTCTGCTGTACCTGCGTTGAGTCTACGACTCGAATCTGGATGAGCAGATTCCACTATAACGAATTTTACTAGCTAAGCTACGCTTAGTTCGCTACATTATCTCTTAACCTATAAAATTCAGAAGCATATGCATACGAATCTAGTAGTAGCGCAATTCAATAGCTGATTTGCTAGAATAACATCTAAAACGGACATCGATCGGCAATGAGATTTAACGACAAGCTGCAAGGTCGATCATGATTCATGAATGTCTCCAAAGGTCAGTTTCTGCATAAGCGATAACATTAGATGAGACATTTGCCAGTTTTAGAGACAAGTGTGTGGTCAACTGGTCAAACATCAAACTGATAATAAGGCCTCAAGTCTGATCGTCGTCGAGCATCTTTATCTTTGGTCCTTCTCGCTGAAGTTCTCTTCGAATCTCGGCATTTTGAAATTCGAATGAGCACTTGCAATCACGCATATATGAGGCTTAGGTTAAATTCTCTAGTCGAGCAATAGTTGATGAACCGATGCGTAAGCTCCATCTCTCTGAGCGAACTATCCAAACTCGTCGCATGCGCCATTGAACTAGATAACCCACCGGCCGGCATTAGAATCAAAATCTTTGCACGATTACATGACATGATATCAGCTGAACCGGTAAAACACAAAACAAAATCCCTGGCTCACTGCTCCATACGTCAACAAATACTAATGTAATTACATTTGTCTTTTCTGTTTTTTTAAGAGAAGGATCATGACAACCCACGGAGCAATACACGAACACCAATACTCACACCTATTAATGTTAATGGGAGATCTTGAGATTAACAAAATTATTAAAAATATCTAAGTATGATTACATATACCGCGTATCTCACAATTAACATGGTAATTTCAAAACCCTCTCAGAGAACATGGTGAATTCTTTAATACTATTATATATATTATGAAAATATATGGACGGACCTGCCAGGATTTAAATCTCAGTTCCCATACCATGTTTCTCAGGATGGTACCTCTGATTAAAAAAATGATGGAAGGCTTCAACATCCCTGGACCACCCGAAGTCCCTCCATATTTCCTGCAGGGGATTAATTGTTTAATTTCTTTGATGCAGAATCAACCTGATCCTGCAGTGAATTTAGCTTAGATAAATGAAGAAGCCACTAGAAGACATTCTTTTTTGATCTTTTAGGCATCTGAACAAAATAATGTTATGTTCATGAATTGCACGTACGCCTTTATATTTCCTTTCGTTTGTATTAACATACAGGTGTGAAGTATCATGTCCATCTCCCTTTCAGATTTGATTTCATTTTGTCCAAACAAATCACCTGGGCTTACAAAGTCATTGTAGGGTCCTCTCCGGACAATCTACTCAAACTGCTCTCATGTGCCATCCAATTTGATTACCCACTGGTCAACATTTGAGACAGAAAATCTTAACGCAACTACATGACATGCCATCATAATAGTTGCAAGTTAAGAGCACAAAAGTCAAGCCACCATAGCCGCCATCCCGCCATACATCAGCACACAGTGATCTTTCAGTCGTCTTTTGCTTTTGTATTGAGAGCAGGAACAGAAACCACCCTTGGAGCAGCCAGGAGGGAGTCGAGAGTCAAAAACTCAAAAGCATGCCCACACTTCTGTGACACCAAATGAATGTTTACATATCGCGTATCTCACATTTACACACGTAGTTAAGGTACGGTGGGATTCGAGATTTCCAGAACAGGATCTCGTACGTCCCGTTTGGTTGAGCACACCCGTCCAGCATGTCTGAGTACGGTATCTCTGGAACCTCCTCCTGGGAGGCTCTTTCGTAAATGTCATAGAGCATACAGTATCTGTCAGGTTTCTGTTTGATCAGGCTCCAAGTAAACCGAGGATGATTCTTGTCCTTGATGTCATCCGTGTACTCACCAAACAAGGAGACATTCTTTTGCAAGTACTGTCTTATCCTTGTGACAGCCCTGGACCAACTTTGAGTGTCGAAATGATCTCTTAACACCACGGCACCAATGTTTGCAAACAGGAATGAGCCTTGCATCAGACTTGCCATCTCCATAGCTAAGGACGCCAGCTTTGGATGCTGCCCTGGATCGTCGCTCCCAAAGACAGTCATCTTGAAGAAATACCAGTAGGCTTCTGTAGACAAGCATTTTAGCCTAAGAGCATCCGTCGTCCCAAACCTCACAATCTTCTCCGATCGACTAGTGACGATCATCCTACTTCCCTGTGCCATGCTTCTTTCGGAAGAGTACAATCTGTTCCATGTATCTTCATCCGCATCCTCTAATAGCTCGATGACTATCAACAACCTCTGACCTGAGGCCTTATTATCGGTCTGGTGCTTGATCGCGCACTTGTCTCTAAAACTGGCCACTGTCTCGTTCATAAGATTGTTCTGACGGTAGAACAGAATTAAAGAGAAATGGTTGCGCACCCTTTCATCGTAGCAAACATGTTCGACGAGCGTGCTCTTGCCGATGTGCGCTGGGCCAACGATGGGAAGGACACCCAGCCTTGCTGCGCCAGGAGGCTCCACCTGCAGCAAGAACTCCAGGACCTTCTCCTTCTCCATGTGGCGGGCAAACATGCACTTGTCCACAAACAGATGGGCACTGTAAGGCTGACGGTGGACGGGAGGATAATGGCTCGTCAGGAACACGACGAACTCCATCATGTCGCCGATCATGGCTTCCAGGCTGCGCACCGCCTGCTGCAACTCTCTCAAGCGAAGCGCCCTCGCCCTGCTGTCTTCTGGATCCCCGGAGGGGACACGGGCGCGCTTCGCCGGGTTGAACCTGGATAGTACGAACGCGCGGCGGCTCGCCTGCTCCTCCTCCTCCTGGCCACCACCATCACCGTTGCGCACGCGCCCATCTCCTCCGCCTCCGGATGCTGCTCGGCACCTGACGCCGTCGAGGACGTAGTATCCCCGGAACGTCTCGTTCCTCAGGGCCGTCAGGTGACGGAGCATCGTGGCCCGGTTGTTCGTGACGAGCCGCCGCTCGGCCTCCTCCACGACCGTGCAGCTCCTCAGCAGCAGGCCGCGCAGCCGCTGCAGCAGCAGCTCCTCCTGCGCGGTCGCCGCCGTCCGCTCCCGGCGCTTCGCGAGCAGGAAGGACACGGACCTGCTCACGAGCTCGTTCAGCACCGCGCTGTAGAGCATCTCCATTGCGATTTGCGAACGCCGCCCTGGAGGAGTCTGTGCGGGAACTCCGCGAGAGAAAGGGAGGGGCGAGCAATAATATACGGTGGCGACAGGCTGCTATACAGTAGAGGCTGCTATGAGTTTTGCCTGGTGGTTGAGTGCGCGCAGGATCAGATGGAAGCGTCAAGCCGCCGGTTGTTGAACTTTGAACGCTGAAGCCAGCAAACCAACAGGGCTCACTGCTCTATACGTCAACAAATAATAATGTAATTTCATTTTGTCTTTAGAGAGAAGGAGCAAACCAACCGGGCTCACTGTTATGAGTTCCTGGTGGTTGATCACACCCACCTTGCAGATCTAAAACGTGTATCTCTGGAGCTACCTCTTTAGAATCTCTTTTGTAAATATCATGTAGCACAAAGTATTTACCAGGTTTCCGTGTGATCGTGCTCCAAGTAAACCGAGGTTGGTCTGTCGCCCTGATATCATCATGGTATTTCCCAATCAAGACATTCTTTTGCATGTAGTCTGTTGCCCTTTTGAGAATCCTAGACCAACTTAGTGTTGAAATTATCTCTTAACAGGACAGCACCAATGGTTGCGAACATAAGAGATCCTTGCATCAGGTTTGCCATCTACATAGCTAAGGATGCTAGCTTTGGATGCTGCCCAGGATCTTCACTTCCAAATGCGGCCATCTTGAAGAAATACCAGTAGGCTTCGGTAGGCAAACATTTCAGCCTAAGCACACGTGCTGTCTCCAACTTCACAATCTTCTCTGATCGACTGGTGATTATAATTCTACTCCCATGTGCGCAACATCTGCTAGAAGAGTGCACCATGTTCCATGTCTCTTCGTCCACATCTTCCAAGGCCTGAACGACAATCAGTCGTCTCTCCCCTGAAACCGTATCATTCCGATGCTTGATAAAGCATCTGTCTTTACAATTGGCCTTCAGATCATTATGAACATAAAACGAGATTAAGGAGAAGTGGTTGCGCACCCTTTCATCATAGCAAACATGCTCCACAATAGCGCTCTTGCCGATATGCGCCGGGCCAACGATGGGAAGGACACCCAGCGGCGCTGCACAGGAGGCTCCATCTGCAGCAAGAACTCCAGGATCCTTTCCTTCTCCCTGTGCCGGCCAAACATGCACTTGTCCATAAACAGATGGGCACTGTAAGGTTGGCGGTACCAGAGAGGATAGTTGGTCAAGAACACAACAAACTTCTTCGAGTTACCGATCATAGCTTCTATGCTGCGAACGACCTGCTGCAACTCTCTCAAAGCTGGAACCACCAAACGCCGGGCCTGCCCTGATCTCTCGATCACCGGACGGAGAGTGAACGCGCTTGACATGGAGAACACACGGCGGTGTGCCGGTGTCTCGCCTCAACGTCCTTTCCATGGTCGTCATCCTTGCGCCCGTCTCCTCCTCCGGGTGCGGCTCGGCACGTGACGGCGTCGAGGACGTAACAGCCCCGGAACATCTCGTCCCTCAGGGCGTTGAGCTGCCGGAGCACGGCCCGGTTGGCGACGAGCCGCCGCTCGGCCTCCTCCAAGATGGTGCCGCTCCTCAGCAGCAGGCGCCGCAGCCGCTGCAGTTCCTCCTGCACGGCCTCCGTCTCCTGCTTCTCGTACTTGGCGAACAGGAAGGAGATCGACCTGCTCACGAGATCGCCGAGCACCGCGTTTGAGAGCATCTCCATGACTCCATCAGCGCGAAGCCCGCGCCTGCGCTCTCAAATGCAAGAACCCGGAACGAGACAGACTGATGAGCTACCTGCTGCTTGTTCAAAAAAGGAGACAAAGTTAGGGAGGTCAAGCCGCGTGGTTTGAACTTTGAAATGTTTGTCTTGGTGTCTATGCCATGCACTGCACGGGCGTACAGGGCACGCTTCGCTCTGGTCGTGGGGTCTCCTTTGTTCTGGACGGCGGCCGCGCGCGCCGTGTCGTCGCTGGCGGGGCGCTCCAAGCGACCTCACAAAGCCATGGCGCGGCCGGCAAGGGGTGGGGTGGATGCACGGCGACCGGGCACCCCCCGACCCCGAGGCCCGAGCACGCGTCCGTCCGCCAGTGAACACCGTGAACCGCTGACCCGCGATCCGCCGTGGCCTTGCTAGTGATTTTTCCTCTCTCTTTTTTTTATTTGCTACCGTGAAAGGGTTAAAATTCCCCGGTCAAAGCGGTTGAGCACGATCGGAACAACCTCTCTCCCCAGCAGTCATCGCGACTCACGGCGTCAGGGAGCGTTATCGTAGTAGTAACAGACTGCCTATTTCTCTGGCGGGTACGACGGGGACTGGGACTCGAAGAAAACCGAGACGCCAACCCTCGGGCCCACCTGCCGGCGAGAAGAGCAAGCCGGCGGGTCCCACTATGATTTGGAGTGCGGGGCGCCGTAGCAGTAGCAATCCGCATCGGTCCGTAGATCCCAACCTCCCGGCCTGCCGGCACCCGCCTCCCGCAATCCAAAGTCGCCGACGCCGTCGCAAGCGAAAAGTCCACGACCTTTTCCGCGAGCGAGAGGGAGATGGGTTGCTGCAGCAGCCGGAGCCGGAGCTCCGATTCGCCGGCCAGCCGCGCGAAGCGGTGGCGCTCCACGGGCATCGTCGCTCTCCGCGACGCCAGGTTGAAGGTTCGTCCGCTCCCCACCCCCAACCCTTGCCCGTCAAAATTGTGATGTTTCCTTTGCCCCGATTCTCCCAGCCTTCTGTAGGCTTCACTCAATTCTGCGCCCATCTAGCGATTCTGATTTTAGTACGATGCCTGGGGATTTGTAGAATTAATATGTGACGGTGAAAGAATTATGAAGGGGTCCTTTGATTGCTGGCCTCGGTTGGGGTGGATTTCCGTCTCAAACTATTAGAACTACTCCATCGTCATCAAGTTAGCTAAACCTGGGCCGTTCCTATAGATTTCATCTATGCACAAACATGTTGACACCAGTACATGTTCAGTTGTTTATCTCTGTATCTGTTCTATTATATTGCTTCACATTTGAGATATGCATGTATGCCAACTTATATTTGATTTGATGCCTCCTGCACGCAGCACGCACAAACATACTTTGTACGCTTCTATACCTTAAATATCATGCTTTTCTCTTCCAGTGTTATCTAATGTCAGTGTTACCTCTCAGGAAGTGCCAAATGAAGTTCTGCAAGTGGGAAATTCCTTGAGAACTCTGGATTTGACAAACAACAAACTAGGTAGTCAGATTTTACACATAGCTATCTGTTCCATTCGGTGTTCAATTGTTCCTCTGTCTTTTATTATGCACAGAACTATCAGATTTGAGGGCACCTTTTCTAAATTTGAATCAAAATAACTAAACTACCTATAAACTGCAATACTGCATGCTATTTCCTTTTTGTATTTTGGTCTTTATATTCTTGTGAGCAATACCAATTGATTCTATTTTATGTTGCAGTTGAGATTTCCCAGGATGTTGGCACACTTGTGAATATGCAAAGACTTGTAAGAGTTGCCATTATTAGAATTCATCATAGATATGTGATTAGAGATCCATATTGGCAATAAATAATTCTTCTTTCTGATGTTTTCTTATCTTTTAGATTATGGTGATTTGGAGTTAACCCTGTTGTTTCTTTCTGTTTATGTAGGTTTTGGCTGGTAATTTGATTGAAAACATTCCAGCTAACGTTGGACACCTGCGGAATCTTAAAATCCTCACCCTTGACAGAAATAGGATCTCTATCTTGCCTGAAGAATGTTAGTTCCTATGAACCTATCTTTCCTTAACGACGGACATGAAAATTGCAAAATGTTATTATATACTATAACTAAAATTATTGACGTTTGCCTAGGTGTTTACAACCTTCATCTTAGCAGTTAGAGATATATAACACCATGATACTCTATTAGTATTGCATTTCTAACCTATCCTTTTTTACTTCATCCAGTGGGTTCTCTGTCAAACCTTCAGCAACTTTCTATTTCTCAGAATTCTTTACTGTGCCTGCCTAAGAGTGTAGGAGATTTGCGCAATGTAAGTTTCTTATTTGACTCAAAGATGCCAAAATATTTATCTTGTTTCTGGAACTGCTTGAGCACAATAGTCATGTCTGTTTACTCAAAAAGTTTATGTATATAGTAAGTACTGATTTATGGGATATACAACAGAACAAGAATTTGTTACTTTTGTTTTTCACATTAAATAACTCTTGATTCTACAGTTCATTACCTGAAACTAATTCATCTTGATAAGTTCCATAAATTTTTCGTTCATTGTAAAATTTTCTGAAGTTTTTATTTTATAACAGTCAACGCGCAATTTGATCACTGGGGTGCTATCATTTTGTTGTCTGATGCAGATGTCAATACTCAATGTATCTGATAACAAACTAAAGGAACTTCCGGAATCAATTGGAGGTTGCAACTCCCTGGAAGAATTGCGAGCAGATGGTATCCATCACTTTCTGCAATTCTACATGATCTTATTTCAGTCCACTACCCCCTCCTTTGCCTTCATGTGCACATGCACTCGTGAATACTTTTGCATGGTTAATCCTATATGGTATTTTACCCGCTTACCATTTTCCAATCTACAAAAGAAAAGTTTGGAATGTCACGATCATATCCTCCTAGGATGCTCTTCTCCTTTATGATTGTAATAAAGGTGGCCCTTGCTCTGTTTGGAACAAACAGCATGCACTACAGCAGAACATGCGTGCTGCAGAACATTTCACTTTCCTATCTCCTGTACTAGCACCTATGGTCCAATTGCAAGGGAAAGCCATGTGCAGTTCTATGCACCTTTGGTGAAATCAAATAAGATTTAGGCATCTAGCCAGTGATATTGCTGGAAACTAATACAAATGTAAGATGCTTTTCAGTTCCTTTAGCACCTTCTACCTCTGGAACTAATCCTGAATTAAAATACGCAGGGAATTCAATTGAAGACGTGCCCTCGTCAATTTGCAACCTTGTTTGCCTTAAATCCTTATCACTGAATGGAAACAAAATTTGTCAGGTATTTGCACTTGATATTTGTTGGTTTCCGTTACAAAATTGGTGACAGCTTGACACCCAACTTCAACCCTTCATTTTCAGCTTCCGCAAAATTTACTGAAAGACTGCACGGCTCTTCAGAGTATATCGCTGCACGACAACCCAATCACAATGGACCGGTTCCAACAAGTAATAAGTTACATGAAGCATCTACAGTTTCCCTCCACCCTAACCAAACTTGTTTTGATCATAGTTCCTTTCAAATTTTCCTATTTGTTGCAGATGGATGGATTCAACGAGTTTGAGGCGCGCAGACGGAAGAAATTTGACAAGCAGATCGATTCGCGTGTCATGATGGGCTCCACGGCCCTGGATGAAGGGGTTGATTTCCACTGATTGTAGAGCTCAAGTGGCTTCCATTTTTTCTAGTTGGTCAGGGCCAATTGTAGAATTGTACATATCAATCTCTGATCCCGTAAAGAAAAACAGCAAACACACATAAATGAGCCAAAAATTCCTGATTTTTGCTTGAACATTCGCAGTAAGTGAGATTGCACATCTTATGCTCCTATGAGGAAACATATTGATTGCGTTTCGTACACATCCCATCTTTTCCGCTACTACTAGTGAGGTCCATCCTGAATACTGCCGTTGCAAAGAAATATCAACTGAGTCTGGAGTACTGGCCAACCCAGATTCCGCCCTAATGATGCAAGGGAGAAATAATTCAGACGTGAACAGGACATGATTGGTGCTGCTTTCACTTCTCCATCGTCGGCTACGTGAAGCGAACCTAGCACGTTCGCCTTTCTTCACTTTAGAAAGCTTCAGTGCATTCCTGCATACTGATGCAATAACTTGTAAACTGGGGAGTAAAAAGAACCAAAATTTCAGAAATCAAATGTGCTTTGGTGATTTTACTGCCACCAATAACTGGCCCTATTTCTGTCAAACTGATGAGCGGAGTGACAAGTCTATTGTTCATTTGCACGAAAATGACGGTGCAAGCCAAACGCATTGCTTACTACATGAAGCAACGGTTGGGCCTCTACTTGTCAAAGGCTGTTCACAAGCCAAGGATGGAATTGGGGTTTTCCTGCTTTCAACTACAAGGCAGGTTGAGATATGATGTGGGTTTTCATCTTTTACAGCAGCTGGATGGCAGGTAGATGGCGTTTGTAAAAACTCAGTGAATTTGAATCCAAATGATTATCTGCAAATAAGTTAGATAATGACAATTCATGCTTCAGAAATCAATTGTGCGAGCTCTTCGTGTAATCTACAGCATGAACAAGGCAAACAGAGCCATGTGCTTACTCTGAGCCTGACCGCTAGATGTAGCAATCACGCGGCCTCGCGCGCCCATCTCCATCTCTTTCCCCTGCTCCTCGTTCTGTGCAACCTCCATTCAACACGGCTTCAGTTCGAGGCTGTCTCACCTCGCCGTCTCCACGTTCTCTCCTCCGTCTCTTCCCACCCCACATAGCCAGCCATCACTCTCGGTCCCGTGCCCACCTTTTCCTCTCGTCTCTCTCGGTCTGTGCAAACCACAAGCTCTTGATCTTGTTCTTGTTCTAGTTCAGTTCAACCTTCAGACAACAAACCCCGTGAAGGCTTCAGTTTAATTTGCCACTTTTCTGCAGCTTTCTTGTCGATCCATCCACGGCCGGCGACCGAAGGCTAGAGAGCGGCAGCAGACTGAAGTTCGCGGCGAGGTCCCGGCTGGGGTTGGACGGCAACGGCGAGGCTCCACTGCTCCAGCTAGGAGCGGACGGCAGCAGCCAACAGGTTTGGCTCAGATCAGCCTCCACTGCTCCCATATGATACTTGAAACTCTGCATCATCTACCCCTCTGACCTGAAACTCTGCATTAGCTACCCTTCTGACCTGCTTTGTTCTTTTCGCCATCTTCGATCATCTCCCGTAGGTGGTAGCTACTAGCTACTTACCTAGGCGATTCGAGTACACTAATCCTATGCTAAGATATACGCATGTGTGTGCAGAGACGGCATGGAAGAGGAGATGGCAGGTCTGAGCCTGGGCGATTCCGAGTTCTTCAAGATCTTGCTCCCTGGGATGTACGAGGAGGCACTGGTAAGTGTCTTGCTGTTCGCTGAATCTGCCGGCTCGGAATAGCTTATGAGATGTGCATGGAATTATCAATTATGCCGTGCTGTGGCGACTGGCGAGCAAGTAAACTCTGCTGAGTTAGTCGGATCCTGCTCGCAGAGGCTGCCCGCTAAGTTCGCCCGGGACCTCGGAGCTCGCCGGGACTTGAAGCTGCGGCTTGCCGGCGGGGAGATGATGCCCTTGTGGGACGTGGAGGTCTTCGCCGACGAAAAGCGCGGCGACATGTACCTCGGCCGCGGGTGGAAGAAGTTCGCCCGCGCCCACGACCTGCGAGACGGCTACTTGCTCGTCTTCCGCTACGACGACGGCGCCGCCGCGCTCACCGTCACGGTCTTCGACCGGAGCACGTGCCGCAAGCAGTACGTGCACGCCGGCGCCGCTGGTACGTCTCCCCGTCCATCCAGTCACTTGTTCGCAGAGTGGTGAGACAACATAAATAAAACCTTGTGTACGTGTGTCCAGGCGGCGGAAAGGCCAGCCGTGGAGCCGGCGCCGGCCGACTCTCGCTGGCCATCGCCGAGCCGTCGCATTTCGCCGTGAGCCTGAGGCAGTGCAACCTGGGAACGAAGCAGAACCAGTACCTGGTGAGTCGCCGTCGCAGCCGCACGTCAATTCTTGCTCGCTCAGATCGCAATCCACCACTCACACAGTCACACGTCTCCGCGCGTGCGGGCGCAGAACGTGCCCGTGGAGTTCCAGGACGCGCACGGGTACGCGCGGCGGCGCCAGGTGGAGCTGCGGATGGGCGGGCGGTCGTGGTCGGTGAACCTGAAGCGCGGCAAGCGGGTGCTCGGGGACCGCACGGCGTTCAAGTACGGGTGGCACCAGTTCTGCGTCGACAACGGCCTCGAGGTCGGCGACACCTGCTTCTTCACCGTGATCCGCGAGGGCGCCTGCGTTGACGACGACGACGAGGAGTGGGAGGACGAGTGGGAGGACGACGAGCACGTGCTCAAGGTGGAGGTGCGCAAGAAGAACGGCATGATGCTCACGTAATCTAGTGTTCTGGAATCATTCACCTAATCTGGTGTGTTTGATGGATCGATATCGTGATCAGATGAACACCATAAATAAAGCTAGCAATTAGAGTGCATTGGCGATCATGGAATCGCCAGAATCAAAGCTGGGCATTGGTTCATTCATGAAAGGCTTAAAGTGGGTGTGTTGTTCGGACTTGAGATAGATTGTGCAGGAATCAAGATTATTCCAAGAAGATTTGTCAGGCCAGGAAGAGAAGAGTGCCGTCCCGGTCCTGCCCCGTCCGTCCATTTGGCAGTGCTGTCGACCAGGCAGCACGCTAGCACAGCACAGCACAGCAAGCATTTGGTCTGGGCTGACTGTCACCGATCGATCTAAACAGGAATACAATCCTCTAGGTCTTGACTCCTGTGATTAGGCTAGCTAAGGCGTAACACTGAACTGAAAAATGTGTTAATTCAGTTCGGGGGAGCGAGCATGGACAGTGGCATGCAACAAGTGGCAAACTCCGAAGGCGACCGGGACTTGGGTCTTGGGACTCGGTTTTCGTTGGAGCCTCTCTTGTCGACCGTACCGAGCTCAACCAACCGCACAAGTGCCATCCATGTCGAGTCGAGCCGAAGCTCATTTTATCAGCGTGGCAGCATCTTTGGCTCGTCTGGCCGGGATGTTGCACACTTGCGCTGCACTGATGGCCTGATGCCCGCAGCTGCGGCGGTGGCGGTCACATACTCGTATGGGTAGCCATCAACATTACTTTTCGCAAGGCTAAGCAAAGCTTTTTTTTTAAGAAATAAGGCTAAGCAAAGCTTAGCTACCGAGCTGATCTGCTGATGGCTTTTTCACTTTTTGGAGGCCAATTCAGATGCTTCAGCACCTTAAGGTACTCCTTTACTCCACGCGAAAAACATCCACCAAAATGCACATGAAAAATTCAACAGAAAATTATGAACGGATAGATGATGATGCAATGGTCTATGTTCATGCAAATTTTGGGGTTGAATAAAAGTTTGTGCGAGGAGGGGGGAAAAGACAAACCCAGATGAACGTTTTAGTGGAGTTAGCATTTAGCACGGGAGTACCTCAACTTCTCAACGTACTCCCTCTCTCGCCAAAAAAAAAAGGAACGTACTCCCTCTCTCCCCCCGACACCCCGATTGTGTGTCTAACAAACTGGGCTTATTCTATTCCAGTCCATGGGCCGCAGTCTGTTTGTGTGTGAACGGAATAGCGGCCCATAGTACCACAACGCGCGGTCGACATGGTCGGGAATCGCGATTTCGCTGCCTTTTTTCTTTTCCCGTTTTTATAAATAAATCAGCCCGAAAAAAGGACGCGGTCGTGGACCGAACAAACCTTTCCCCAAATTTTCCCCTCCCCCCGCACCGAACGAACTCTCGATCCGATCCCGATCCCTGCAGGGCGCCGCCTCGGCTCCCCGATCCGGCCCCAGATCTGCTCGTCGTTCGACGGGAGCTCTCGATTGGTACCAGCTTTCCCCTCTCTCCTTGATTCCGTAGGGTCCCGAGGTTAGGGTTTGCGAGGGTCGGTTTCGGGCTCCGATCCGCTCGATTGAGGCCGGATTTCGCACGGAAACGTCGGATCCGTGCGTGATCTGTAGATTTCAGGTGGGATTGTCGCGATTTCGAGAGTCAATTTTGCGTGATTTTTCTGGTGGGCGGATGCGAACCTAGGGTTTCGTTCGGTCCAGTGGTGTTTGATCCTATTCTCGAATTCGCTAGGTTTCAGGCCGCGACATTCGAGCCTATTGCTCCTCTTAATTGTTGCATGAACAAAAACGTTGTTACGTTTCTAAATTATTAGGGATAGCAATTCTTTTGTGCCCTTCATTTCGGCAGTTGAACATGCGAATTACATTTGGTCTGTTGACCTCCATATAAGGTGTTCGTGGGCCCTCTACATAGCTTAAATCATTTATTGCTACTCCCGAATCGGTGTTTTCCTTTCAGTCTTGTGCAGTGACTGTTTGCTACTAAGTAAACCATAATTGTAATTAATTTCGTTCTGTATCTTCTCAGGACAAGCATGCTGCATCAGGAAAACAGTGAGGCTTTTGTCAGGCACCACTCTGAACAGCTTGCATGTAGCAATATGAGGGGAGCAGATGGTCATCCAAGTTTCCTTCCTGAGACATGCCAGATTGCAGGTAATGACTGAGCATCTTTTCTCTGCCTTCTACAATATATGCTTGCTTGACTCTAATACATGATTAGTTTGTCCCAAAGTTTGTCAGAGGGATGAAAAGGTTTGCTCATTTGATGAAGACTCGGTGCATGGTGTTCATCTAGTAAATGCTTCTTTTGAGTCACTGTTGGTGGCAAGTGGTGTCAAAGAAGCGCCTACAGTGGATCATAACAAGAGACATGCATCCAGTGACATGACGGACATAGTTGAATGCAAACGGCAGAAGCAGGAAGATCAAAGTAAGAAAGTCAACTCTACCTCTCTTTACTTGTCTTTCCTGAAAGTTAGTGTATGCAGAGGCAGTTAGATAATAGATTCCATTTTGTTTTTTCCAGTTACACCTAAGGAGGACAACTATACAAGTGCTGATGAGGATGTTCATCAGTATCCCACATACACAACATATGAAAGAAGCTTTGACTCGCCGAGATATGAGAGTGAGGAAAGTGAAGATGAGGGTGTAGATTCACCTGTGCATTTTTCACTTGCTCATACGTATATTGAAGATGATCTGTGGCCTGCCAGCTTTCATCAATCTGTGGGTCCTTGCCCCCCAAGGAAACCTGTTCCTATTGGGCCAAATCATCAGGCTGAATTACCTGAGTGTAGGCCATTTGGTGGAAAAGCGGAAGATGATGAGAGTAACAAGTGGATCAGAAACAGTGTCATGCCAATGCCTGGTACTGGTGCATTGTCTTTGATGCTGAAACCTGTTCACTGCAAGGCAGGCTGTGATTGTATTGATGAAGACTCAATCAATTGTGTGAGGAAGCATGTGAGGGAAGCAAGAGAAAAGCTGAAGGTTTCTGTTGGTGCAGACACCTTCAGGGAGTTAGGGTTCTATGATATGGGAGAGGAGGTTGCCTCAAGATGGACTGAAGAGGAGGAACATCTGTTCCAGGAAGTGGTCTCATCAAATCCTGCTTCTCTGCGCAGAAATTTCTGGGATGAACTCCCTCTTGCCTTCCCATCCAAGTCCAGCAAAGAACTAGTTAGCTACTACTTCAATGTCTTCATGTTGAGGAAGAGGGCTGAGCAGAACAGGTTTGATCCTATGAACGTTGACAGTGATGATGATGAATGGCAAGCAGGTGGTGATGGTGACTTCGCAGTCACAGGAAGGGCTGATGAATACTTGCCAACTGAGTCCCTTACCGATCAAGATGATGTCGCATGCAATCGAGTTCCTCCAGAGGGGGATTTCTATGAAGATTCTGAGGATGAGGATGATGGTGCCAGTGGAGACAGGCATGATGGTGTGCAGAGGGGTGCCATGCCAGAGGGTCTTGCTGCCATTTCGTTTATGGATCATAATCAACAGAAGTTCAAGCTAGATGCAGATGCACAAGATGACTCATGCACATCATTTGAGGCTCATCAGGCTGGCGTTGAAGATGGGACACCTACTGATATTGCTGAAGACCACCACTACAGGAGTGATGGTTTTGCTGGTGATGCAGAACATGGGTTCTTCGGAGACCATTGCGACACAAAAGGTTGGGAGTTTGGTTTCACTACAGGGTGGGATAAGCATGATTTTCTGTCGACAAACAATGTCATTGAAGAGGTGTTTGGAAAGGGTTCTAGCGAAGATGGAAGTGACACCGCCAGTGGCCAGGACCTTATCTGAGCCAGAGGCGGAGGCTTCTTTTCAACTGTGAAAGCTTTAGCAGTTCCCCCAGCCTCTCAGAATCTGTACAGCAGTAGTTCGCCATTTTGATTTAATGCCTCACTTGTTCTTTATAGGAATCTCTCATCCCCTGTCCCTGGAACATCACCTGCTTGAGAAACCTGATTTTGGTCTCATGATTAATGTAAATCCGTAGGTGATATTTGTCATCGGTCGATGATCTGCTGTAGCCTGTAGCATGTACGTATTGTTGTTGTCCATCTCTGTGTTCGGGCCTGAGCATTTTTTCCATATGCTAGCGAGGGTCATGTAATAAAAGCTGTTATTGCTCCTTGAGCTGTGATATCCTTTTCATAGTGATTTGCCGCGTTGATGGCTCGGTGCAGGATTCCGTTCTTGTGTGGTGTAACCAGCACGTTGGTGTGCTTTCTCTTCTCCTTTTGAATCTGAAATTAGTTGTCCGTTTGGCAGCATGTACAGCAAGGGACCAAACAGTTCATTGCTGCGACGTCTGATGAATTCAGAAGTTTGTGTGTTAAATGAACTCGCAGCTTGTTTGGTGGAGTTGTTCATGAAGGCCGTGCCTGATCCTGTAATGATCACTGGATGATGCAACGGTGGAGCCGTTGTTGAACATCTTGGTTATTGTGCGCCTGTTTGGCCTCTTCTGTACATGCATTTGTTGGCTCTCTGAACATGTCCTCCAGGTGCAGCAGCAGTACTGAAACTGACTCAAAAAGGTCTCATTCACTACCACTTATGCCATGGCAGCAACTTCATCATGTACGTACTCATGTTTCAATCACACCTGCACTCTGATTTTGGTTAGCGGGGCATCGTACAGTGATAATAATTTACTAAATCACCAGATTAATAAATAAACGCCTCCGAGCAGGCGCAGGCAGTCGGCAAGAGACGAGATAGCGATTAGCGAAGCACGCCCCATATAAATCGCACGCTATTAGGACACGGCAAAAGCCCCCTCCCCCCTCCACGCGACCACAACGGTCATATTCCTCTCGGGCTCTCGCCTCCCACGCGCCGCCCCGCATCGCTTTGCGTCGTGCTTCCCCGTTCCCTTCTCCGGCGCGGAAGGGAGCGGCGGCTAGGTCCCTTCCTGAAGGCTGAAGCCATTGGAGGAGGAGGAGGAGGAGGAGGAGGCGGCAGCGGAGGCAATCAGCGGGCCCTCCTCTTCTAGCGCGTAGTGCCCAGCGAGTACTCCCCTAGCCCCCCTCTGGCCCTTTGACTCTTCGTCCCTATTGTAACTTGTCAAACTTGCAAGCTATCAGTGATCCATCGTCGATCTGTCCCAATCGGATTCCCAGTCGTGGGCGGGTATGGCTGTTGGCGCGGGCTTGATTAGATCAGGAACTCGGTTGATTAGATTCAGATCTTTCTTGAAAACGGATTAGATTCAGATCTTGAAGCGAGGGTTTCGTGGTATGTTTAGCAGTTAGATAGCCGACTAATCAAGTATGCAATAAGCCAAGAACGGCGTGCTATTGTGGACTTATGAGTTGGTAGTCTTGGTACTGGAACACCCCTTTCAATGTTCTGTTGGCAGATAGAACACCCTTGATTCATTGATTGCCCTGACCTTCCCGACTGTTAGTTGATCTGGTAAGGTCATATATTGTCAAACAAGTGCAGTTGGCCTGTTACTGATGATAATCAATTTCAAGGCCATAGTCTTATTAGGGATATTTCGCCCGTGATTACTCTTTCTGTTATCGAGTTGTAGCTTATTGTTACTACTTTCAGGGCTCAAAGCTTTGTAATTGGTGCACCAAGAACTAGATCTTTGTGTACAATGACACCTCATGTGGTCTTGTGTGGTGTAGTTGTATAAACTCGCCTAGGGAGCATCATTCCATGTTCTCTTATTCAATGTACTTTTTCATAACATTTGATTTGCGTTTTAATGATCAATTATTATTTCTTCTCACAACAAAATTCTTTAACAAACCATTTTCTTGTTGACATGATTGCACATCACCACCTGATTGAGTGACTGTTCTTCTGAATCCTGATACATTCCTCTTCCTTTCCTTTCCATTGCAGATACCTGCCCGTCAGTACAGTGCTTGAAGTGAACAAGCAGAGATGTCGGTGCCAATGTATAAGAAGCAAAACTCAATGGGCACTCCTGTCCACAAGACAAATCCCTTTGATTCTGATTCTGATTCTGAAGTGCCCTCAAAGCCATCAAGGGCCCAGTCTGTCCCAGTGCAACACACCGATCAATCCGTGCAAGAGTTGGAAGATTATGCTATAACCAAAGCACGAGAAACCACACACAAAGTAAATGATTGTGTCAGGGCTGCTGAAGCCATCAGAGAAGATGCTACACAAACTCTGCAAACTTTGCACCGTCAAGGTGAGCAGATAATGCGGTCGCATCAACTAGCAGCTGATATTGAGAGGGACCTTACTGTGGTAAGTTCTCTACCTGCTGATATTGTATAACTCAAGTATAGAATAATCTTTTTCCAGCAACTATTCTCACAAAATAGGTTTAGCTTCTGTACAGTATTAAAATATGTTGGTACGAAGATTCAGTCATCTTTGCTTAAAAAAAAAGATTCAGTCATCACTCATCAGCTACCTTGTCCAAACATTGCCCTTTCTTTGTAATATTTGATGGAGATACATAGATCTGTACAGCCCTTGTATGAGGACTTATATTGATGGACATGCACCTTTTTATAACAGAAACTACCCCAAATTTTCTAAGGATACATATACGTCTTTATTAATTATCACACTATGATCTGCAACCCTCTTCCACTTTCTAAGAAAACAACTCATCTGATTGATGCTGATATTTCGAATCTAAGAATTCAGTACAACTAGGCATTCATAGTGGTGTGGTTGCTGATTCATGGTCAATAATTTCGTTTTTGAATTTTTGTGTGGGCTCGACATATGTATAGAGCTATAGGAATTCAGTACTCTAGGAATTGTTTTCTTTGCTACCTTTTTATTTATCGAGCTATACTATGTGGTTGTCATCTGATCTAACTGCAACAATATGCAAAAAAATTATGTTGTCCCCAGAGTGAGAAGCTCCTGGGAAGTCTGGGTGGGCTATTTTCTAAGGCATGGAGACCAAAGAGAAATCAACAGATAAAAGGACCAGACTCAGAAAGTATGTTGTAGATCATAAATAATTCGTTAAGACATTTTTTTGCTTAGTTAATCATTTTGAGTTGTGGCAGATAACTGGCCTGCGAGGACGGCAAACCACACAGAACAGAGGTGGAGGCTAGGCATTGCCCCAACACGTCAAGAATCCCCCAGTCCTGTACAAACCACACCTGCAACTCCGATGGGAAAAATTCAGGTCTGTCTTCAGAGTTGACAGAATTGTGAGTTATGGACTCAATGATAACATTGAATTCTTTGTTTATTTATTCTTTATAGGCTGAGAAAGCAAAGCAGGATGATGCGCTTTCTGACCTGAGTAACACTTTGGGACAGCTCAAGGAAATGGCAGTTGATATGGGCACAGAAATTGACAGGTAATAATGCTGTAGTGACCATAGTAAAAGGGAAACGCTATGAGCACATCCATATTTGAGTACAACTCAAGTACTGCCATCCTACAAGTTGTACTTGAGTTGCATACGAACTGTGCTCGCAAAGGGAAATGGTGTGAATACACCACATCTCCCCTGTGCTCTCTTCTGTTTATACAGTTTATTAATGGAGACTCTTCTCTTGCTTTCAGGCAAAACAAAGCTTTGGTTCCTTTCAGCGACGATGTTGATGAATTGAATTTCAGACTGAAAGGTGCGAATCAACGGGGACGCCGTTTGCTGGGCAAGTGATACCAAACCAGGGTCGAGCAATGCTATCAAAGGCGGCAACGGCCTTGCCAAAGCGTTGTAGTTTGGGGACCCTCTTCCTGCACTGAGAGATTAAGAACCTTGTTGTAATACTTGTTTAGAGCAAATAGAAAATTCCTTTTATTGAATTGTAGTCTGAGAAACTTTCCAGTTCCAGTGTTGTACAACTACCAGGTCCAAATTAGTTGAAAGGAAATCAGAATATATCTGACGTTTCATGGGGTTTATTATCTCGCGATCAATATGACTGACGGTGATTTCTGTGTCGTTCAGTTTCATTAGCATCTAACCTCCAGGGGAGAGTTCGGCACCCTCGCCGCGCGGCGCGGCGCTCGTGCTGGATCCCGGAGATGGTGTTGGATAGGACAGGTGCCGCGTGCGGTACCGGCAACGACCTGGGCAAGGTGCAAGATGAAGCGGCCCTCGTCGAGTCCGTGCCGGTTGCTCACGGAGTCACGGGTGCTGTCGGGGTCGTGCGCCCCCATCGTACGTGCAAGCGCTACAAGACGGAGGTGAGCGCATCTATTTGTCGTATTTTGTTCGTTGATTAGGTGCCCGTGCCTCTTGTACTCAACGCCCGGCTGCGTACAAACCCACGCCCTCCCTTTGTGGGCTTCCTTTTCTTGCGAGCATCGACCCTGCACGGACAGCGTAGTATACCGTATATAGCTACACGTCAGCTGTATTATAGATCGTCTCATACAAGTTTATGTAGAATTTTTGACTAGGTGGCAGAGAGGTGACAGAGAGAAGAACAAGACAACTGTCTTATAGATTAAAATTTACAACTATGAGATTATTTTCTCATCATTGTACGAGTTTGACGTTGCATTACAACTTACAATATATTTTTATGTATAATTATGAAATTATGTATTTACTTTTATAAGATAGAGACGTTGCATTGCAGGTTACAATATATCTTTTCTATGTACAAATTATGAAATTATGTAAGACGGTTTATAAGACTGCGCGAGCGACGGGCTCTCCAGGTAAAACTTGCGGTCTGCACGGAGGCGGTAACGGCAGCGAGCGCTCGATCCGCGCGCGGCCGGCCGGGCATGTTTCCGGACGACGGCGTCAAGCCCCTGCCCCGCGGCGCCGCGGGGCGCGCGGCTACGCGGACGATCGGCGGGCGCGGGCGCGGCGAGCACCCGAGGAGCGCCGAGCGCGACGGCGGCGGTCTGGCCGTCGTGGCGGTCGGCGGGCAGCGCGGCACGCTGTACGACTCGTTCGAGCTCAACGCGATGGTGGCGCGGCTGAACCGGCTGCTGAACGCGAACGGAGACGGCGCCGGCGGGAGCGGGAGCGGGAGCGGCGGAGCGGGGCGCCCGCGCAAGGCCGCCGGCAGCTGGCTCGCCGCGCCCAAGGTGCTCTTCAGGAGGATCAAGGGCGCGTTCCTCGGCGGCCGGCGCGGAGACGGCTGACGAGGCGGTGTAAACGTTTGCTACTCTCCCTCTCCCATCTCTACGCGCGCCTGTGTGGCTGTGTAATTTGTGCTGGTGTCAACCAAAATAGTACGAAACTTTTAAGGAAAAATCAGTGTCCGATCAAGGATTTTACTCTGTTTTTTTCCTCTTCTCGTCCACGAAACCTACAATGACATGCGTAGCAATTGACGGTGTGGACTGCGAACAACAATCAAGTCCTCCTCCTTGCATCATACATCGTCGCTGAGCTCGTTCGTGCTTTTCACCCGCATCGGTGCACGTTCTGATACACAAAGCACGCAACACAATCTGATGTTCCGGAATCGTGTCGCGATCACTACTTGTCCACGGCAGCCTCCACGTCGACAACCCACACGATCCGACACGCACAAGACAAAGACACCCCGATGACAATGGGGTCCATGAGCCTGGAGCCCACATGTCAGGCACGTTGTGCAGCCAATGTTCGAACGCCTCGGGCGGAGCGCTCGGAAGAAACTAGCCGTTACGCCCCCAACGTTCCCTTTTCCCATCTGCTTCTCCTCCCGTTCCCCGCTCTCCCATCCCCACCGAAACAATTCGCCGAATCAAAGCCACCCACCGAACACGCGGCCGAAACCCCCACGATCCAGCACGATCCCGCCGCGTGCCGAGCTCCAAATCCCAGGGATGGCGACGGCGGCGGCCGCGAAGACTCCGACGAAGCCCCTGGGCCCCGCGTCGGCGGCCAGGACTCCGACCAAGCCACTGGGCCCAGCGGCGGCGGCGGGCAACACGCCGACGAAGACGCCCTGCTCGGCGCGCGCGCGGCTCTCCCACGCGTCCGAGAACGCCCACCCCAACATCCCCGGAACGCCTCCTCCCCCGCAGCCGACCCCGTCCAAGCCCGTCCTCAGGTCCCCGGCGGCCGCGGGCGCCAAGTCCGCCGCCTCCGCGAAGAAGAAGCCCTCCACGCCCGCGCTCGCGGCGCCCCCGCCGCCTCCGCGGGAGCGGGAGCGGCGGTTCCTCGTGGCGAAGAAGGGCGCGCGGCGGAGGCGCAACGTCGGGAGCGTGGGAGGCGGCGGCGGGGGCGAGATCGACTTCGACAAGTGCCGCGAGGCCGCGCACCAGGCGCTGCGCGCGTCCCAGGAGGAGTTCTTCCGCAAGCAGCGCGCCGAGGTCGCCGCTGCCGTGGAGGAGCAATTGGTGGTGCAGCAGGAGGAGGAGGTGAAGGCCGCAGCTGAAGAGGATGCGAAAAGCAGCGCCTTAGAAGATGAGCTGGAAGGGAACGAGGCGGAACTGGAGGGGAGCAGCAAGGTGAGGGCGATGCGGACGAAGGCGATGGCAAAGGCGATGAGCAGCGTTCCAGATCCTGGCGCCGGCCGCGTCAAGCATCTGGTGCACGCGTTCGAGAGCCTGCTCACCATCTCCGCAGCCACCTCCGACGCAGAAAAGGCCGGCGAGGGCTCATGGGCGCTGCCCGGGTTGCAGCCGTTGAAGGATGAGCCCCCACCGATATCGGTGTTCTCGTCGGCTGATTTCCTCAAAGCAGGGCCTAATAGGCTCTGCTCGTCGCTTGATGGCAACACCGACAGGTGAGTTGACGTTGACAAACAAACGGAATGATTTGTTTTATCATTTTTCTGCAATGTTTATTGACCATAGTTTGTCCCTGATGTTAGGCTGAGCTGGGACAGCAGAACATCAGCTGGAGGGCGTAGGAGCAGGAGAAACGTAAGCCTGACATAGTTTTAATTTCTATTTGGGATCGGGCTTGTCTTATCATGTTCTCATATGTGAATGGATGCTTCTCTGGCAGTCATCGGAGTCGCTGAGGAGCAGCTGGAACAAAAAGCTCAAGGTCACAAGCCAGCATCCCTTCAAGCTAAGGACTGAGGTAATAACACATCCTCACTTTCCTTAGTGTTGTCAAAGTCATGTCCTATAAGTTACAGTTCATTTCCACAAGACCGTATTATATGGTTGCGCTCATTAGTCTAGTAGCAGTAAGCAAATGCTCTGCATTAGCATACATTAGTGCATATTGTACTGTGTAGCATTGTGATTGATTAAATGCCCTTCTGACCATCTTTATTGCTTGGAAGATCATAAATATGATATTTCTAAGTAGTTTAGTATGCCATGTTGTAATTTGTCAAGTGATACTTTTAGCTTGACAAATCTAAGCCTAGTTATTTCAAGATTATGCCTTGATTTCAAACTTGAGGACATCTTATTTTGAATAAGCTAATGTGTGAAAAATCGATCACTATGTCCCTTATGGCAGCAAAGGGGAAGATTTAAGGAACAGCAGTTCGTCCAAAAGATGCAGGAGATGCTTTTGGAGGAAGAGAAGAAGCGTATCCATATTGCGCAAGGATTGCCATGGACTACAGATGAGCCTGAGGTATGTTTTACTAACCTTTAGCTGATTGGGAAATTGCTACCTATGAATGCTCTTATTCTTTCTCATGGCAGTAGCTTATTAGGAAAATCGACATAGTGTCAAACTTCTACTGCAAATGTTGCCTAAATTTCATTGTTTATATTTCAATAAAAAAACAATGTTTTGATTCTCTCTTCATTTCAGTGCCTGGTAAAGCCTGCAATTAAAGAAAGAACTGAGCCGATAGACCTTGTTCTGCATAGTGATGTGCGTGCACTTGAACGCGCCGAATTCGATCAGCATGTAAGACTCTTTAAATTCGTTTTACATATTACACTGTCCGAGGTCTAATATCAATGGAACTAATTGATAGTAATCTGTTTTTGTTGAGAATTTAGGTGCTGGAGAGGAACAAGTTCGCTGAGCAGCAAAGACTGGAGTGGGAGAGGCAACAAGAGTTGGAGGAGCAAGAAAGGATAAGGCAATTGAGAAGGACAGAGCTTATTCCTAAAGCACAACCCATGCCATACTTTGACCGGCCCTTTATCCCGAAAAGGTAATGGCTTCTTGCTGGATTTTGATTCTTTACGGCTTCAAAAAGATAAATTTTCTGTAAACCATCCAGAAGCATTTAGGTACCAGTTCAGTGCGTCGCAGAAATTATTCAAAACTGTTGGTTTACTTTTGCAGTTCATACTAATGGTTCATATTTAACCCAGGTCGACAAAACCTGCAACAATTCCCATGGAACCAAAATTTCACCTGCGACCAGAAAAACTATCGTGGTGAGTTTTTACTGTCAAGGAAAACTAAGTTGGCATATCTGTGCACAAAATTTGTTTCACCAATCTCTATATTTATTTGGTTGTGCAAAGCATGCTCACCATGCTTGATTGTGTCAATGGCGGCTGACAGTTACTGTCGACAGCACTGCATGGAGCTTGGAAAGCTGAAGCCACCGCTACAACAGCCGTGTGAACATCAGCTACATCAGTCCAGAAATTCAGAGCATCGTCACACATGATCCAGATGTTTTATGTTCCCTCTCCTCTTCTTGATCCTTCTTGATTCGTCCTTCGCCCATATGTGAAGAATTTTCTGTCAGATTTATATTTTTAACTTGCTTGGAAAACCTCCAAGTTCTCTTCTGTATATGCATGCATATCACTGGCTCTGTGCTTCAGGTGCAATCACACTAAGGTTCAAAAATCTTTTGTACAAGAATCTGCGAAAGAAATTCAAAGATGAATTTCGGTTATGTATTGTTTGTTGACTTAACTGTTGATTCCCATCCGCTATTCATGAGACACGAAGCACTACCGGTGTGCTGGTTGTACGTGGAATAATCTAGTACTCTCTTCATGGGTTGTAGGCTTGCAGTTGCTCTTGCTGACTTAGTTTTGTATGTGCAGAAGAGGTCTGAACAAATAAACTTCTGATTGAATCTGGAAACTCGCGGTCGAAACGTGTGAACAAAAACTCTTTTGATGAGAAATGCGGATGATTGAGCAGGGGGCGTTGATGTATTTTTTGTATGAACTTTCCGTGTTTAATGTGAAAGGAATGTATCGCCTGAAAGCAAGAGATTCTCACAATGAACATTCATCTGCGATAGATAGGCCCGGCCCAACAAGTCTCCACAACCCAAACTTCCGAGGCATTCCGTGCCGCGTGCCCATTCCACGAGAACAACTGAACAACAGTGAGACACCCTAAAAAAAAAGAGTGAAAGACCCAGTAATTCCCAATTCCCACGCTTCAACAGCCTCCTCTCGATGACACGTGGGTCCCTCGTAAAAGTAAGCTACGCGCACCCAGCACTTCTCCTTCCCCCTTGGTAGCCAGGCATCTTCCCCACCCTCTCTATTTCTCCTCCCCATCTCTTCCCGATCCATCTGACTCCAAACCCTAACCAAGTCAGATCTCCGCCTCCGCCGCCGCCGGCGAGAGCACCGAATCAGATCCGCCGCAATGGCGTTCCGCCGCATCCTATCCAGCGCGGTGCGCCGCCGCTCGGCCATCGCCGCGGCGGCGGCCGGGAACGCGCGCGAGGCCTCCACGGCCGTCGCCGCGGGGCCTGGGGTCCTCGCTCCCGACGCGACCCCGGTGCGCCCCCCCGTGATGCCGTACGACCGCATCGCCGAGGCCGTGAACGCCAGGCTCCGGCGGCTCGAGCACCCGGACCCGCGCTTCCTCCGCTACGCCAATCCCGTGCCGACCCACGCCGACCACACGGCCATCCTCGCGGCACCGGAGACCCGCGTCACCACGCTGCCCAACGGCTTGCGCGTCGCCACGGAGTCGTCCCTCGCCGCGCGCACAGCCACGGTCGGCGTCTGGATCGACGCGGGCAGCAGGTACGAGAACGAGGAGGCTGCCGGCGTCGCGCATTTCGTCGAGCACATGCTGTTCAAGGGCACGGGCAAGCGCAGCGCCGCGCAGCTGGAGAAGGAGATCGAGGACATGGGCGGCCACCTCAATGCCTACACGTCTCGGGAGCAGACAACCTACTACGCGAAGGTGCTTGACAAGGACGTATCCCGTGCGATGGAGGTCCTCGCTGACATCTTGCAGAACTCTAATCTCGATGAGGCCCGCATTGAACGTGAGCGCGAAGTGATCCTAAGAGAGATGGAGGAGGTATGCCCCCCCCCCCCCCCCTGCTGTGTTGATATCTGTTTCCGTCAGCATTTCTCGTTTTTGTGCTGTGGAGACCTGTTCGAGTAATCAGGTATCTCAGATTAGTTGCAAATACATGTTCCATAGTGTTTGATGAATATGTCATTCTTGTTTGTTGTTAGCATTTATACTAATCCTAAAGCTATATCTGGAAAAGAAAACTAGTAATTCCATGATCAGCTTATTTCTTATTGGTACTTATTTTGTCATGGGAGAAGGGTTTGCAAATTTTAGAGTGAGGAAGGGAGGTGAACAGTCTGTGATTTGTATTGTTCTATTACCATACCCTTAAACTTGCTGAGAGGTTATACAAAAAGAGCACAGTGAAAAATGTTTTGCGAAGTATGCAAGTCTAGGCGATGCATACTTATACACTTCCACCCATGGTGTGATCAGTTAATTGTTTCTATCTTCTGCGAAGCCTTGTAGCAACTTTGTTTTGTATCCTTTGCTAACTATCAATGATACCTAAATTCTTCTTTTACTTGTTTGTGCTTAGCAAATCCTCATTTTGGTTGATTAGCCAATGCATTCTATAAGCACGATCTATATGTTCATGCTTTATGTAAAGTGGTTGTAACTATTATGAATAATAAATTCTTCTGTCTGTTTCTATATTGTGTAGGTTGAGGGACAATCCGAGGAAGTTATATTTGATCATCTCCATGCAACTGCATTCCAGTATACATCCCTTGGCAGACCAATCCTGGGTTCTGCAGATAATGTCAGGTCAATCACCAAAGAGGACCTCGAGAACTACATTGCAACTCATTATACAGCTTCTAGAATGGTACATGATATTCAAAATATGCATTTATCCCATTTTATGTTCCTGTTATTGCTTGAGCATGATGGACCTACTTCTGCGTGTTTTCAGGTTATCACTGCTGCGGGTAATGTTAAACATGAAGACATTGTGGCGCAGGCAAATAAGTTGTTCAATAAGCTATCAACTGACCCTACAACAACAAGCATGTTGGTTGCTAAGGAACCAGCCTCTTTTACTGGTTCTGAGGTGTGTTTTGCCATTTTCGCTCCATACTTATCTGTGCTATTTGTAATGAACAAACGTTTATCTTAGCATTTTATGCTTCAATAGGTTCGAATCATTGATGATGACATGCCCCTTGCTCAATTTGCTGTTGCTTTCAATGGAGCATCCTGGGTAGATCCAGATTCTGTTGCATTGATGGTTATGCAATCAATGCTTGGTTCATGGAACAAGAATGCTGGTGGAGGAAAACACATGGGGTTAGTTCCTCCCTTGTTTGCGTTCCTCCTTTCTTTCTGCCATCTTCTTGTATAGCGATCCTTTTTTTTCTTATCTTGTCGTGTTCTTTTATCCCACTTGACCATATCTTTGTTATGTTATGCATAAATGTTACAGTTCAGAGCTTGTACAAAGGGCAGCGATCAATGACATTGCTGAGAGTGTAATGGCATTCAACACGAATTACAAGGACACTGGTCTGTTTGGTGTCTATGCTGTTGCTAAGGTTAGTGCTGCCTTCTACCATTGAATAGAAGTTTGGCATAAATTTCCCGAACTAGTATTTTGTTCCTATATGATTGAGATGGCAGGATAAATAAACAAACCCTAGATGTGTACTATCCGCGTAGATATATATAAAGTGTGGTTGTGCTATTCCTCCCCTGTTACTATTCCAGCATCTGCATGTTCTCAGCTCCCATAAACTTCTATCAAAGCTCCACACAAGCTGTAGCAGTTGGGTTTCTTGGTCACAACAATGTTGCTGGAAGAATGCTTGCACTTAATGGAAAGAAGTAATTTGCATATTGTATTGTCCTTCGCTCAGAACAGCTTTGTGAAATTTGAAGGACCTTTTTTCCATGTAAAAATTGAGAGCCCTTTGTTTCCTTTTTCCATTTTAATTATCAAGGCCCATGCCTGGCTGATAATGATCTACTGCAAAATAAATAAGACTTGATTTTTCTGTCGAATGCAAATCATGGATATATGTACTTAAGGATGAAGTATATACACATTTCGAACTATTCTTTTTCTCTAACTAGGATGATTAATCCGGAATCATGCATGAATTGTGCTTAAGCTAAAAAAAGACTATTTAAAAAACTAGTCAATTCAATGATGACCCTGATGGATTCACCCGTTAGCATTAATAAGAGCTTGAATGCCCATGCGTAGTGCATTGCACATAAATCAATTATAGTTCTCACTAATCTGCTGTGAACCTTTTCTTTCTCCTTATGCAGTAGTATTGTAACCCTACCGTTATGTTTCTCTTATGCAGTAGTATACTTTTTCGTGACACTTGTTCTGGTCATCTTATGTTAAATGCGTTCTGCACTACTGGTGATCTTACATGACCTTGATTTGCAGGCTGATTGCTTGGATGATTTGGCTTTTGCAATTATGCAAGAGATGAGCAAGTTGTCGTACAGGGTTACGGAAGAAGATGTTATCCGTGCTCGTAATCAGGTAATTGTTTGATGAAATTATGATTTGGTTTGCCTGTAATTGAATCTCGGTTTACTCAAGCACTTCATACTACTAATGTCCTGTGCTGTTTCCTTTTTTTTTGGGGGGGGGGTGTGTGCTTGAGAAAGACAAATCATTAGATGATAATAGTTTTTTCATTGATATATGAATCATCCACTGGATTTTTTTGAGGCAACCACATTTTCATTGCTTTGTTATGCCACTTTCAGCTGAAGTCCTCAATCCAACTCCATCTTGATGGTTCGACCGCTGTTGTCGAGGACATTGGCCGTCAGGTATTTTCAGGCTCTATTCTTGTGGTGTCTAAAAAATGTGATATCGCATCATATTATTAGTGGTCAGCACCTTACAAGTTATTTTCTGTTTCCGTCTTGTGCCAGATGCTTACCTATGGCCGAAGAATTCCTATTCCCGAGCTCTTTGCAAGAATAGATGCAGTTGATGCCAGCACCGTGAAGCGTGTTGCAAATCGCTTCATCTTTGACCAGGTATTGTTTTGCCAACCTACAGCATTTCATTATGTAGAATTTTCAGCATTTTCAAAAACAGTATGTTATGCCAGCATCTATGCGCTAGCCCATTTTATTGTTGTTTGCTCCGAGCCTTCATTTTCTTTAGGTGAACCCTTTCTATTGTGAAGCAGATGCTACCATAATCTATTGTTTGTTCTTCTAGACCTCTGGTGATCTTAGTTCATGGTTTCATTTTGTGCTCATATTTGCAAGCAATCAATTGGATTATCCAAGAGATTGTTTATCTATCTCAATGCTTACTACTTTGTTGCCAGCAACTTAGTTTGGGAAAATAAAATTGGAGCGTCAATAGTTTTTCATTTGAGTTAGTTGATAGCTTGAGAAAACAACATGCATAATAATGAAATTTTGTCTTTGTTTGCTAAAATTTGCTTCCAGGATGTTGCAATTGCTGCAATGGGACCGATCCAGGGACTTCCGGACTACAACTGGTTCAGACGCCGCACCTACATGCTCCGCTATTAGTTCGTGTACCGGTGTACCATGTTTACAGTCTGCAAAGACAAGATAAAATTGCCACTTTTGGCGTCAGTATATTATGGCCTCAGCATAGCACATTACGTGCTGGAGTGGAGGAATTTTTTGAGTATGTTTTATTTTTCAGATCTTGTCCCAAACCAACAAATCTGTCAATAATGATAGGCAGGCACAACTGACGTGGCTGACTTGAGTGGCCACCCGGTGTTTTTTTTTAACGATGAATCGTGACCCTTACAATTCCATCTTTTGTTGGAAGATCATTTTCTTGTGGCAAATAATTTTATGAAGCTTCTTGTTATATGTAAAGATGGTACAGTTTAGCTTCGTTGCCATTTTTGGCAGCCTCGCAAAATTTTACTGTTCTAATGGGATGTTTCTTTTCCTCAACACAATTGCTGTCTTCTAACTTTTTCTACAGTGGTTTGTATATGTCGCTGTACTCTTGAAGGATCATGTGGTCAGCCATCGTCATGTGTGATGGCTATGGCTAAGCTAAGCTCTATTCAATTTACTCAACTGCGGGTGCCCCGCTTTTCTATCTTCTTTCAAGCGTAGGCCAAACTCTATGCGTTCAGCTTTGCAGCAACCATCGAGAGGCCTCGGCCCTCGGCTCGTCACGCCTGCAGCCAGTGCCCAGTGAACGTGGCGCCCGCGAATTGTGGGCTCGTGATCGCGTGCTACTGCAAAGAAGGCAAGCCATATTTCCCTGCAAATGTATTACAGCAATCAAAGGATAGCAACGTTCGTCAGATAAGATAATCGGAGAGGGTCTCTCTGACATCTCTCTACAGCTGGGTCACTGATGAAAATTTAAATTTAGTCACCTAAAATTTTGTAGTCCTAGGTGATCCAAAGGTCGCCTGATTCGGCAGGTCCCCTGGAGACTGGAGTCCACATCGCTTGTGCAGTCGTCGTCCTCATGGTTGGTACAGAGACTAAGAGAGCGGGGGACGCGTGGACTCGGCGTTGAGGCCGCAGTATCTTCCCTGGCGAAGTGACGAGGGTCAGCTTCCCAAAGGGGATCGCGTTCGGCACAGCCTCCGCTTCACCGCTTGCCAGGTTTGTTCTTTTCCTACCACAGCGTGTGCACTCGCTCGCTGTTCTTCAGATCATATCTTTTGTGATTCTGTATATTCCGTCTCTGAATTACAAGGCTCAGCCACAGATGGACTTGGGCCCAGCACCAACACATTTTGTCTACATGATGATTTGATGGCCTGGCCTGAAGAAGAAATGGCGATGCGAGGACGAAGCAATGTACATCCAGCACCCTCAGCTACTACTTAGAGCTCAGCAGGGCCTTGAACCACTGCACCGAGCTCTTGGGGTATCTCTTGAGGTTGTCCTTGTAGTCCACGAAGTAGAGCCCGAACCTCGAGGAGTACCCGGCCGTCCACTCCCAGTTGTCCAGCAGCGACCACGCGAAGTACCCACGGACGTCGCATCCGTCCTCCCTGCAGCGGCAGCAAGCATCGTCACTATCTTGTTACCATCATGCAAATGCGAAATCAAGGAAAGAACCTAGTGATCAGCTCTGAGAGTACTTTATGGAGGCAGCGAGGTTGGTGAGGTAGTCGTTGTGGTACTTGATCCTCTTGCTGTCCTTGAGCGCGTCCTTGATGGAGGTGAAAGGGCTGTTGCCGTCATCCATCCCTGCACCAGCAGCAGTTCATCAGCTCCACTATCCCAGCAGGGTATCGAAGTAATCTAGCAAGGTAATCTAGGTTTCAGTGTACATGGTCTGCTGGTCTTACCGTTTTCGGTTATGTAGGTTGGTGGGTTGTTGTACCTTTCCTTGACGTAGTTCATCAGGCTCCTCATCCCGCTGGGCACAATGTACAGCCATATCGAATTGGCCTGCGCAGCAGCGGCATCAAAGCTTCACGTAAAACATTTTGATATGATCTGATCTTGCTTGTTATAATGCAAGAATGTGGTGTGGAAACTCACCCTGTCACCGATCGGTTTCCCGTTCCTGAAAGCTGCAGAATTGTAGAACTGTCAGCATGTGCCTAGGTTTCATATGAGCATGCTACGTGTCTGAACACTGAAGTACAATGCAGCTCGTTGCAATCAACAACAGTTATGCGAAGAGGATGGGAACTCACGGAGGCTGATGGTTCCGGTGTCGGCCAGAGTGTTGTGCAGCAGGCGTCCGATGATGTTGGTGCTGTTATGCTTGGTGTAGTAAGTGGTGTAGTGGTTTATGCCCACAAAGTCCAGCGCCCCCTTGACTAGCGCAGCCTCATCTGCTGTGAACTTTGGGAGCCTGTCCCCAACCCGTGATCTCATCGACGCCGGGTAATCGCCGAAGAAGAACGGATCCGCGAACCTTTAATTTCCAACCGACTTAGGTATCAACCATCCATGTACAGTTTTTTTTTATCGAATATCCACGTACAGTTTCAGAACAACGTTGCATGCCGAGCTGAAAGATACAAGGGACTTAGAATTGAGAGGCTCACCATCCTAGTTGAAACTCTTGCCCTCTTTTGGCAGCCTCAATGTCAATTGTAGTATTCGTCATCGGCTCGAACCACATGACGTCAAATGCTATCCCAAGTTCCCCATTCTGAGTAGCCTGTAATTTAATGGACAAAAAATATTAATTTCCAGACATCAATCTAGTAGCACAAAATGTTAGAAAGTCTAGAACTAGATCCTCACCTTGTAATTCCTTCTGTAAATGTCTGAAACCGTCGCATGAGCTAAGATAAAGTTGTGGGCGACAATGTAGGGCTCGGTGCCTGAATTCCCTGCCTTGCAGTACAGATGGAGCAGCAAGGAACAGCGCCCTGGCGCTTGAAGCCCATCGTCATAGCCCTGAATGGCAACCGTGTGCGGCTCGTTGAGCGTGATCCAATGCTTCACACGGTCTCCGAAAGCCTTGAAGCATATCTCGGCGTAAGCAGCGAAATCGTTGCTGCAATTTGAGCATGGAAATGGTTACTAGTTATGTCATGAGTGATCAATTAAGTTCAGCTGCAAAGTGTGAAGCTGAAGTGATACAGGTTAAAGGGCTCACACTATCTGCCTGTCAAGCCATCCGTTGTACCTGTCTTCCAGGGTCTGGGGCAGGTCCCAGTGGTAGAGGGTTACATAGGGTTCAATTCCTGAAAGATTTCACATTTCAGAAATTTCAGGCATTCTGTTTCGATGAAATATTGCAGGTCTTGTTCACCTTTCGCTAGCAGTGCGTCAATCAGTTTGTTGTAGTGGTCGATGCCAGCCTGGTTGACCTGGCCAATACCATCTGAAGAAACAAGAACAGTTGAAGGATGACACTGGTATGACAACAGTAAACCGAAGATATCTGAAACTGTTCAGATCAAAGAAGAAGATTCCTATGCAGCAGCCATCAAGATCAGTCCGACATCATGGGCACGCTGCTATTTCGGTTTGTAAAGACGTACTTGGTAAAATCCTCGACCAGGCAATCGAGAACCGGTACGCGTCCATCCCCATGTCAGCCATGAGCTGTATGTCCTCCTGACAGTAGCCATTTGGAAACATCCGAAAATATCAACTTTACAATAGGGCATCAAGTGCAGATAAGTGCACACGCACTCTTAGAGCGCACTGCTGACCTCGAAGCGGTGGTACTGATCGACTGCAACATCAGCATTACTGAAGTCGACGATCTTGCCTGCACAATAGAAAAAACAAAACCGACAAAGTTGAAAGCAAAAGTTTTGGCTGTGGCGCTTGTCTTGCTACAGCCTTCAATCACCTCTGGAGAAATAGCAATATAACTGGCACACGTGGAATCCAATTAACCGGCTGGTTCTAGTCCTTCAAATGAATGGACAAATTAAACCAAAACTGAATGCATCTTATCTGTTCCTCCCAATCACTGACGTACATGTGCTCGTTGCAAGTGGTGGTGGGATATATCACCTATCACGAAGCACAATCGAGATCTTGTTTTGCTCCACTATGTACCCAACTTTAGAAAAAAAGAAAAGCATGGTTGATGCATCTATCGGATATGTAGTGGCATGGTCAGAGGGGAACTATTGGCATGCCTGCAAGGCGGCAAGCAAGACACAAGCTAGGAGTGCAATGGGCCAATGATTGGACTAGCACAATATTCGACCACAAAAATATGCTTGGATTTTGGACGTGTTTCACTGATTCTAAACATGTAACTAACTCTAGCTTAAAATGGAAAAGATCTCGGCGTATCGGTAACAGAATCATGCATTAGTTAGTAATATTCTTGAGACGACGGAGACAGCTAGGTGCATGCTTGAAATGCAGTTGGATCATCTGTTGGAGAAGATAGAGAGAAATCCAGGCTACATACCAAAAGTGTGTGCAAACGTGTCCCAGGTTGTCTTTCCTCTCCCACCCTCCTTCACAGCTCCCTCGTACTACAAAACAGAGGAGAGGTCAATCCTGCCCAAGCGTGTCAGGTTGCTGTCAGCAAGCAGCAAACGCGGAGCTCGAATCTTCTAACGAGACGAAGCAGAATAGCAGATGATAAGATACGAGTTCTGCTTGTACTAACTACTATATCCACACTGGAGTTCTTGACCGAACAGCACAGGTAGAGTGATGCGCGTGGTGGGAAACGGCACGGGAGCCGCGGCGGGGCTCATCGGCCGTGCCGTCGTCGCGACGGGCACGCGCTCGTGAACGGGGGACGCGGCGGGGGATAGGTTGATGCGAGGCTGGCTGGGCACCATGTGGCGCTGGGCGGGGGCCCGGGTGGTTGGCTGCTGCTTGGCGGCGCCCGTCGGGGTGGGTCTCGGCCGCTTCCGCCGAATTTTCCAGGGCCGAACAGCGCGCCCCCTGGGCACAGTGCAGGCAGCAGCGGCAGGTTCGGAGAAAAGGAGGAGCGTCCCCGCTGGATTGGCCAATCCGCCAATAATCTAGCTGGTCGCTAGGGTACACGATCTGGCGGATGCACATGCCCGCCTGGTCAACCTGCCAATCTTGCATGGCTACCTGGACACCTTTTTTTTTTAAAAAAAAGCAATATACTGTACAGCAGGGCATTTCATGGCGCTACGCTGTTCAAAACTGAAAGTCCCATGCGGCTAGGTGTCCGTGCGCTTCAGCCATGGGTCGATCAGTGATCTTTCATTGCAATTTAAGCCCGTATTGTGCATAGTTTTGCCAATGGCCTAGCTGTTGGCTCAACAGCGCCGTACAGAGCCATAGAGATTGCACTTGGCGTCATCTTAGCTAGTATATACTCCTAAGAGATTACAGATACAATCAGGAAGGATGTGGAGATAGTAGTAGCAGGAGCAGCCAGTACTAACCTGGTAGGCCGAGGAGGCGGTGCCGAACACGAAGCCCTCCGGGAAGCTCCCCCGCGTGAGCGCGCCTTCCCCCTGCGCAATGCATCCTTGCAGCAGCCACGCGCCGACGACGACAAGCCGCAGCAGCGCCGTCCTGCATCGGCATCGCCCCCCACTCCTCTCCATCCTCGCCTTAAACACACGCGCGAAACACAGAAGAGAGAGAGAGAGAGGCTAGTACTGCAAGGAAAGAATCGCCCAGCAGTGGCGCCGTGGCGGTGTGCTGTGCGCCTGTGCCTCGTGCCGGCTCTATTTATAGATACAAGTACTGGGCCCGTAGCCCCATACGCCCCCACTGGCAGCTACAGGCTACGCAATTTCTTTCTTTCACAAGGAAGTTGGGCAGTGGATGGATCTGGGCGGCCAGTGCAGTGCTGTGGCCTCTTGCTTGGTTGAATCGAGGTTGGTTGGGGAAAGAGAGAGGGGCAGAAAGTGTGAACGGGAGTGCCTGCCATGGCTGGGAACCTTCACCTTCTTCTGGGTTCCTATGATTGTTCAAACGCGAAATGCGTGGAGCTCTAGTTTATTGTCACCAAGGAATCCGTCATCAGTGAGTATCATCGGGCTTGGTACCGACAGCCGCCTCATCAGATGCGAAGGACGCGAACGGCAGATTTGGAGCTCATGGATACGTACAAAATCCAAATAAATGACAGGCGAGGTGTTGTGAACTTGTGATTCGCGAAGATTCGCACGATAATGAAGAACACCTGGTAGATTCTCAACTACAGGTGCAGCAGCATACAGCTGTTGGAGACGCTCTAGTTCAAGATGCGTAACCATTAACAATCAACCCTGGACCACGGCGCCGGGCACACAGGGAAGCCGAGCCCGTCGATCGGTAGCGAGATGCGCGAGAAGGCACAGTTCAATTTGTGAAACAACTATATATACATGCATGTGTGATTTGAAGTCCACTGTTCATTTCTGTAATCTGTATTCTAGGATCCTATATGCATGTGCGTGTCGTATCAGAATTGAACAGAAGATTGGAGCATGTACACTGAAGCCTGACGCATTTTTGTTTATCCTATGAGCATGTGCTTGCGTGGAACATGATAGCTGAAGATGATAGAGGATGGTCAGGCCAACGATGATATGTGCCGTCTTCAGCTGGAGCTGAGCAGCGACTTGAACCACTGCACCGAGTTCTTGGGGTATCTCTTGAGGTTGTCATTGTAGTCCACGAAGTAGAGCCCGAATCTCGAGGTGTACCCGGCGGCCCACTCCCAGTTGTCCAGCAGCGACCACGCGAAGTACCCACGCACGTCGCACCCATCCTCCCTGCAGCAGCATTTTACTCGTCATCAGGTACCAGACATGTCTATGTAGGAAATTTTGCAGACTTTTTTTTGTGATCATGTCTATGTGAGATTAGCACATTAAGAGGCACAGTAATCTTCAGTACTTTATGGAGGCAGCAAGGTTGGTGAGGTAGTCATTGTGGTACTTGATCCTCTTGCTGTCCTTGAGGGCGTCCTTGATGGAGGTGAAAGGGCTGTTGCCGTCGTCCATACCTGCATCAGAATTTAGTGTTGCAATTTCAGAGCACTGATGTAATTAATCCAGGTTTCAGAGTAATATGATCTTACCGTTTTCAGTGATGTAAACCGGCGGGCTATTGTACCTCTCCTTGACATAGTTCATCATCTTCCTCATCCCGCTGGGTACGATGTACAGCCAGATCGAATTGGCCTGCACAACGGCAAAGAAATTTCACATGGGTTGATTCGCTATGATGTTGCTCTGCACAATGCAAGAATGTGGTTTCCCAACTCACCCTGTCTCCAATCGGTTTCCCGTTCTTGTCGAATGCTGTGAAAGTTGCAAAAATATCAGTGTCTATTTCCATTCTATCAGCTATACACAGACAAGGCTTATAGCATGCCTGAGCTGAAGCAGGCAGCATTTTACAGCCTGATAGTATCTGGCATGTTTCAAGTTTGAAGGCTCATTTTGAGTTGAAATGAACTTGCAAAGGCGATCAGAACTCACGAAGGCTGACAGTTCCGGTGTCGGCCAAGGTATCATTCAGCAGTCGTCCAATGATGTTGGTATTGTTATGCCTCGCGTAGAAAGTGGTGTAGTGGTTTATGCCCATGAAGTCCAGAGCCCCCTTGACGAGGGCAGACTCGTCTGCTGTGAACTTGGGCAGTCTTTCCGCAACCCGCGTTCTCATCGTCGCCGGGTAATCTCCGAAGAAGAACGGATCCGCGAACCTTCCGTATGAAACCGAGTTAGCAGTAATCCACGTATAGTTTCACAGCAATAACTTCAAGCTCAGTTGCTCACCATCCTAGCTGAAACTCTTGTGCCCGTTTGGTAGCTTCAATGTCAATTGTGCTATTTGTCATCGGTTCGTACCAGATGACATCAAATGCAATCCCAAGCTGGCCATTCTGAGTTGCCTACGATTATTCAGCGGAGAAGATAAAACTGACAAGTTAGCGTAGTAAGATATTAAACTGGAACTCCATGGTCACCTGACATCAAACAGCACAAAGATAGAAAGAGGTGCTCACCTTGTATTTCCTCCTGTAGATGTCTGAAACGGTGGCATGAGCTAGGATGAAGTTGTGAGCGACGATGTAGGGTTCAGTGCCGGAATTCCCTGACTTGCAGTACAGGTGGAGCAGCACTGAACAGCGTCCTGGTGCGTGGAGCCCCGCATCATAGCCCTGAACGGCAACGGTGTGCGGCTCGTTGAGCGTGATCCAGTGCTTCACACGATCCCCAAACGCCTTGAAGCATGTCTCGGCGTAGGCCGCAAAATCGTTACTGCATTTTTAGCATGGAGATGGTTACTAACTATGCTATGCGTGATGAATTGAGTTATGTGAAGTGTGTAGCTAGAGTGACATGGGTCAAGGGACTCACACTATCTGCCTGTCCAGCCATCCATTGTACCTGTCTTCCAGGGCCTGTGGGAGGTCCCAGTGGTAGAGGGTTACATATGGCTGAATTCCTGAAAAATTGAAAAGAAGTTCAGACCATTTATTTTGTTTCGGTATTACAGAGTCTGTTATCAAAGTTTCCTACTTGCCCTTCACCTTTTGATACTAGTGCGTCAATCACTTTGTTGTAGTGGTCGATGCCAGCCTGATTGACTTGGCCGGTACCGTCTGAAGCAACAAGAACAGTTCAAGGCCAAAATGAGTATAACAATAATTACTGACGACAACTGAAAATGTTCAGATGAAAGAAGCTGACATATATCAATGGAGCATGTCTATTCTGGTTTGAATCACATACTTGGCAAAATCCTCGACCAGGCAATTGAAAACCGGTAAGCATCCATTCCCATGTCTGCCATGAGCTGTACATCCTCCTGAAAAATAGAAGTCCCAAACGGTCATAAAAATAATTGGGCACATGCCATATATTGTACATACGCCACTCTTGAAGAGATCTGCTAACCTGAAAACGGTGGTACTGATCGACTGCAACGTCGGCGTTGCTGAAGTCGGAAATCTTGCCTAAAATTGAAAAAAAAAAGAAATCCCTGAAACTTTCCGCATTCAGGTTCTGAAACTTCTGCATTGACCACTAGAACAGTCACTAGAAGTCTGAAGATTTCCAACGGCCACATGCTGAGCCCATGCCATTCCAACCCACTGTTTTAGGTTGGATAAATGGCCATGCCAAAAGCACAAGCATCTCGCTCATTACTCCCAACCACTGGAGCACAGATGGATGGACCATGCACCCATTGCAAATGATGCAGGCGGGACATATCACCTCGCACGAGCACAAACTGCGAGTCTTGTTAGCTGCACTATGCATCCAACTTCAGCAAAACGGAAAGCATTCGCCACATGTATGCATGACAACATGGCATGAACCTGCTTCCTGACCAGAGGGGGTTAAGTGTCATGCTCATGCCTGCAAGACACAGGCAACAGCTGCTGCGGGCCACGGATTGTTGGCCTATCTAGCACGTACTACTCTGAAATGGAAGGGGACTTGTGAGCCCCGGTAATGGCGTCTAGTGCAGCTGCCGTTGCCGAGGCGTGTAGCCATGGCGAATGTAGCTGAACATCCTAACGAAGCAAAGAAACTTTTCTTGTGCGTGTGAAATTTTACTGTGAAAAAGGCAGGGTGTAAAGCAACGGTGCAGAAAAGGACGTAGGGGACTTGGAAAGGAGCGCAAGCGTGCTGGGTTGCGCCTCGCAAGTTTCTGAGACTGAAGTTTCGACATCCGTCTAGTGTGCCACTAGTGCTTATCTGCCACGTGTCACTTTGTTCCAAAGCGTGTGTAGTTTTAGCTTCCCCCCATAAATGGAACGCCTTTTTGGGTGCGATAAAGAACTCCGATCCTGAATTTATCCTGGCCCGATTGGCATGAAGAACCATGTGTTTGAGTAATTATTAGATGGAAAATTCGGCACACATACCGAAAGTGTGCGCGAACGTGTCCCAGATCGTCTGCCCTCTGCCATCCACCTTCACGGCTCCCTCGTACTACAAAATGTCAAAAAAGAAAAAAAGAAATTGTGTCAGGCTGGCAGTAACTAGCAAGAGAGCAGGGCGATGGAATCCTCTGAAATTTCCATGAGTTCAGTTAACAGATCATTTTTTTTTCAGAAACAAATCAGATGGAGGCGTCGGGCGTCTCACACTTCTCTTGACTGAACAAATACTGAAGAGCGTCGGGGTTTACCGCCTGATTCGATCATAAGGTCGATCGGCCGAGGCTGAGAACCAGCGACCTTGGGCGTCTCGAGCTTCGACGCCGAACTGGGGCGCGCTCTCGCTCCCGTTCTCGTTGGCAATTTTACCACGGCTGCTCAGAGTCCGAGTCCGAGTCCGATGACGCGTGGCTGACCATGCGGGCGGATGCCGTGGCGAGCCCGTCGCGCCGCGCCGCGCGCACCGCCAGGAGATGCGGATGTCTCGTACCCGCGCCCGCTCCGACGCAAACGGACACGGCTCGTGAGCGCTCGGGATTTCGGCAGTTTCCGCCGAAACTTCCACGACCAGCGCCGCTCTCCGTAGAGCTGGCCACCCGCTGGATTGGGGGCCGGACATGTGTCAACCGGGTGGGGGCTACATTTGTGCTGTGATCCTTCCAAAAATTAACATTTCTGCAGTGTCCGTATGATGACACTGGCACTGGCACGCTATACCTGCACAGGCCTACGTAGAGGAGTATTTCTATCTAAAATGTAGGTTGTTTTAGATTTTTTTTAGGTTTATAGATTTTGTTATGTATCTAGATATACATTATATTATATTCAAATACATAGTAAATACTATAAATCTAAAAATTTTAAAATAATCTTACATTTTAGAATTGAGGGAGTATTTTCTAAAAGCCTCGTGTTCACTACGCTACTTGATGAAGCATGGGTTCTGTGACTGCAGGTAGTAGTAATGTATTTTTTTATAGCTCATCGCGCGGCCGTATACTTGGGTGTATGCTGAAAGTTAAGTTTGAGGTGGATGAAAAAGACCGGTGGATAGGAGTAGTGTTTTTATGCTGCATGGACCAGAAGAAAGATCCAAAATGGCACTGTCCAAAGGCAAACGGGCAAACCCAACGTCACAAGACAGGAATACAACTTTGCGAGAAGGGAATGGATCGGAAGAACCCACTCCGGAAAGAAAAGCGCGGCCTTTTGTCCGTTCCAGGCTCCCATTACCCAGCTGGCCTTCTTCGTCCTCCTTCCGTAGTCATCCCGGAGTAAGCTGCAATTCATCTCCCTTGATTTTTGTAGCAGCAACTGATTTTTTTCCCAGCCATATCACCAATATTTAACCGAAGACTTCGCTAATTTCCTTGTGTGTTGAACCACGGCTAAAGAGCAAAAGGATCCGATCGGCAACGACGGCAAGGGCACCACACAGCATGTCCATCCAAGAGAAATGCAAATACGAGCCCGTGCAACTGAAGAACTCAGGATCACTTTAAAAAAAATTGAGCGAGAATTCTAACCGCCATTCTAGAGACAAACTAGCTACCTACCAGGGAAGAAGATGTGGGAGCTGACGAAAGGAACCACCACGAACCTGGTAGGCGGCGGCGGCGGTGCCGAAGACGAACCCCTTGGGGAAGCTCCCCCGCGTGAGCCCTGCTCCGCCTCCCTGCGCAATGCACCGCCCTTGCAGCGACGCGCCGACGAGCAGCAGCAGCAGTAGCGGCGGCGCCGGCAGCGCCGTCGTGTGTCGCCCACTCTTTATCCTCCCCATGGGCGCAGCACGCGCGCGCGAGAGGGAGGCCGAGGTGGGCTCCAAAGTGCGGCGAGGAAAGGAGGAACTGCCTGTGCCGAGTGGATGTGCGTCGGTGTGTGCGCCAAAGTGCCGATGCTTGATGAGCTAGTGGTATTTATAGGAAAAGCAATGGACCATGCACCCCCCACTAAGGCACTAAACACGATCTATCTCACAGGAAGGTTGGCCAGTGGGCCAGGTCCGTCAGTCAGTGACTCAGTGCAGTGCTCTCTTGCTTGAAGGGATGGAGCTATGGAGGTGCCGATGCAAATCTTGCTTGAATGGATAGAAGAGTGGAACACTGCCGGGGACCTTTTCCTGTTTATCTTCAGTGTTTCAGTCCCACGAGAGGCCACGATGGACCAAATTATTATCACTAATCTACTGTTGTTATTAGGGAATCCTATTGCGGATTGCTAATCACTAGGCACTGAATCCTGATAGCTGTTTCAGGTGCAGTAAAAGCTTTAACATGACAGTTGACTGGTAGGGCAGATGTCCGTATGCACCAACGAATTCAATGCTTGCTTGGCGTCCGTGTTCATCTCTCTGCCAGGACCGGCAACGGCAAGCCAATCGATCGATTGTTACGCAACCCGTGTCGCGAACTTGCATGCACGGTTCCCCTTTTCTCTGAACGGCCAACAGCGAAGAAGTCGAGAAGAGTTAGACCGGGCGACAGATTGGCGGTGAAAATATTCTGCGTTGTCGTGAACTATCAGCCGGGGATAATGTTTCTTCACCTCACCTTTTTTTTTAAAAAAACTTTAATCTGAATGATTCAGAGGAGCAATGCAGTTCTGACGTGTCCTACATGTAGCCACCACCTGTCGTGTCTGCATTATCTCCATTGTCCTTTTACAGAGAGAACCTCTCCCGTTTCAGTTAATTTCGAAGTTTGTTACTACTTGCATTGGGCGCCACCGTTCCAGTGTTTTGGCATCGTCGATCGGGCGGACCAAGCTTGCTTGTTCGTACTGCTCGTTCCTGATCACACATGGCTCCGTCCACTTGCCCTAAACAAATGCGCACCTGGTACCCGGCATTCCTTGCACGGATCATCGAGGGCAGATCGAGACACGCTACTATAAGCAAAGCAATAAGCTACTAGGTAGCAGCAGCGTTCTTGCGTTATCTGGACAGCAACGCGCGGACAGAAGGATCGCATAGAATTTAGGCACCCGTCTTCACCCCGAGACTGGCTGCAGTTTTGAGTACTGGCAGACGCGTGTGAACCCAACGCATATCTGCCGTTCAGCTTGCCAGCTTATTGGAGCCACGCATTGTACTAAATCTGACGGTTGTTTTGCACTGGCATGCTGCAGGTATGCTCTGATCTGGCCCCGTTCGGTGATTGGTCTGAACGGAAGCATGGTCTGCACTCACGCTCGCACGCAGCGCGCGCGGCAGTACGGCGTGATTGGTTGCCTGCTCCAGCTATCGAGCCAGGCTCATGGCATGCAATGCTCGGGGGGACGTGCCGTTTCGGTGATTCGGTCAGATCTGGCTGGCGCGGTGCACGCATTGGGTACCAAACATTGTTCCTGCGTATCCGAACTCTGGACAAACATGCAACCGATCGATGTGCCGAGTCTGGTTTGGGGGAGCTGGCTGGCTGCACAGCGACCCAAGCATCCTCATGTCTTCAGGAAAAGACTCCGGGGAGAGAGAAACGGGCGAACTAGTTAGGCATGCCGCGCTGTTTCGCATGCAATTAGGCAGGCAGCGAGATGCAGGCTAGCGCATTCATTCGATCCATCCCCCAGCGGAGAGCCGGCGCCGATCTCCGCGTCACGTTCTTCTAAGTCCACCATTCCGACGCCTTCCGTTCACACGACGACGACGACCGGATTCGCCCGGGGGCCGCGGGGGGGGGGGGGGGGGGGGGGGAGGGGGAGACCTCGGCATGCGGCGGCGCACCGCTTCCTGCCTGGACGCGTGAAACAGTGAGAAAGGCGTTAGCGCGTGTCATCCCAGATTCCCGGTTCCAAGCTCCGGTTCCATGGATGGCTGGTGCTCTGCCTAGCTTTGAAGTGTGGGTATGAACGTCAGCGTTGTCCTCGCTTGAGCGTGTATGTTCTGCGGCTACCCTGTTTTGTTTTGTTTTGTTTCGCCGATACATCATTCAGCTCGTTCAAACGTTGTGCGTTCAGCATGGAGTGATTGGTACGTACTTCCAGTTATTTTGAAAAAAAAAATGATGGAAGGTCTCAGCGCGTTGAAAATGTGCTCAAATCTACACAGGCTGACCAAGCATGTCAGCTCGTGCCGGTGATAACGTTGGTTCTTTTCTCTGCTCCGAGTACAAAATTTTTTATCCATCGGCCCACCCTGAGCAGGCCTGGCGGCCTTGTGTACATGTAAGCCCAGCCCAACTAAGTCAGGACCTGTTCTGCACTTCTGCCACCTCAGATCTCTCTGTCCTCTACTCTCATTGCAACTAGCAGGGTGGTCTGCGCAAATAGCGCGGGTATCTAACCTTTTTATACTAACATTTGATTTTTAATTTTTAAATTTGAAAATAAATTTATTTAATACTTTTGTTTTATTGTTTGGAGATCAAGTTGAAAGTTGAGAGTGCATCTAGACCTCTAGTAGGTTTTGGTGAATTGAATAACACCATAATTAAAGAACTAATCATCTTGGTGAGCATACGAGCAGGAATTGATTGTCATATCAATGGAATATTGGTAATGAAAGATATTGAAAGTAAAGATAAAAGATTCATATGACAAGACTTGTGACTACGCTATGATTAAAGTGACGATATCGACAATTAATAAATACTATATAGATTGAGTCACGTGTTTGATGATAATTATTTATCCTCATATCCAAATTAAGCTTGTTGATAAAGTCGTAGCGCTAGAAGGAAATTTCTTGTGAAGAAATGGACAATCAATAGAAGATATAAGTTGCAAAGAATTATGAAGAATGGATTTCATGGATGATTTAATTATGAAACAAACTTTTATGGAGCTCTATATGATGCAAGGATGAAGGGTTGGAATCCGGGATAGTGTTTCGATAGACTAAGCTTGGAGAAGGGCAATGGATTTGTGCCGAGGAACCAACGTTAGGGCAAAAAAACTTTATTTGGATTCAACTTGAAGAATCTTGGTTATATATAGCGTTCAAATTAGTAAGTATCAATCTTTCTAAAATTATATTGTGAAGATGATGATTTGAACTAGAATTGGATTTCATTCAAAGATGGTATTACCAAGTCTAATTATGTGTCTCCCTACCACTATAAGTCTAAATACCAAGGGAGTAGAGTCGTATCCCCTTACGAGATAGTGGAAGTAGCATTAGCAGTAAAAGTAAGCTCCTTTTCAAGCCTTGTTTCAGCCCCTATCTCTCCGGCAATAAGTAAAGATATTTCAAGCTTTGGATAGGCCGAGAAAGCCTTCAAACTATCACCAAGAAAAGGAAATCTGTCTCCCGAGCTTTAAGAGGTTACCGTTCAAAACAAGGTAGGTCTATATGAATTGATCCGCTACGAGATTGACATTATAACTGAATATGTGCTTAAAGAAAAGAAATAAAACTGATTGCACCCTCAGGCTGAGATTGATCAAGGCACGATTAAGTACATTTTTGAAAAGCTCAAGTGGTTAAAATGTAATCTACCTTTAATCTATAGATACGTTGTACTATCAAAAGGGATGCACCATATTATGTTTTGGTTTAGTCTCAGTGATCAAGCAACCCAGGTGAGTTGAGAGAGATAAAAAAAAACCTCAAGTGTATATTGGTTAGAACTAACATGGGCAACATTAAAGTTCCGGATTTGCTAATTCAGAAGTTCTGGGTTTTGCATACGTGACACTAACGGCTAGTTGGTGTGTAAATATAGAAGTTTCGGGTATAGGAATTCGGAAGTTCGAGGTTCTAACTGTCACATAATGGCCAGTTTCTTTCGACCTAGCTATATATACCCTTGAGCTACCTTCTTGGTGGGCTGTTGTTTCAGACATTATTCTACTACTTGTTGGTCGTCCTAAGAAAGCTTGGTAGTCTTGTTGAGCTCTCTCCAACCTCTTTTTGTGAGATTGCGTGGTTCATATGATATCCTTGAGTTAGGTTTAAGAGAGTGTCAGCTTAAAAGCACTAGAGAGCGCAACAAACCTTTGAGCATTTGAGTTGGGCCGAAATCGTGTGTTTCGCATTTGTTACTCTTGGAGTTTTGGCTTCTAGATGGCTAGGTGTTGCCCGGTGAACATCCAATTGTGTGGGCTGTCGCGGTGAACACCTCCGTAAGGGAAGGGAATCAAGATAGTGGAAGGCCAATGTATGCTTGTGTAGCGCCTTGGCGGGGAGACTTCGCGGAGCTCCTCAACGGAAAGTAGGATTCACCGAGCTTGTGTAGCACATGCAGTGAATTCAAAATACAGTAAATTTTTTATGTCAATTGTGTTTGATATTATCTTCTGAATTTGAGGAACTCTCCATTGTACACTTATGTTCTCAGAGAGATTATTATTTTTTAAGTGCAGGGACTGTGTGGACCTACTCCAGAAATTCCATTGAGCCTACTCTACATTATCTTGGATTTAAACTTGTATCCATTTACTTGAACTAGATTTATAGATTTATTATGTTCACTATGCTCTGCGTAAACACGGAAGTTCCGGATTTGCAAACCTGAAAGTTCCGGATTTAGCAGATAGTGAATTTTATCTGCTGCTTTGGAGTGAAAATTTGTAGATGCGCCTATTCAACCCCACTCTAGATGACATCATGGTCCTCTCTAGATGACATCACGATCCTTTCGCATGTAAATTTCTAGGCCATCGAAGTTATAACATCAAGGTAAATCAATGCCACTATCATAGGTTAATAAGGTAACTAAATCATCATAAAATTTAGTGCTATATGTTCCTTTACTTTTTCAACTAACATGGTAATTTCAAACCCCTCTTAATATTTAAAACTTATTTATATTTATTTATTGTACTGGATGAAAGTCTCATCCGCATGCTCTATTTTTTTTCAAATATTATATAGTCTAAATTCGCGCGATCAGTGGATCTATTTGTAGTTCATATATTTTTTTAGTTTGAAGATCTAATGAAATTAAATAGATCAATTTATTAATTCATATTGATCGAAGTGTTTATAAGCATTTGCGATACTGTAGGATCTTTTTTCTCATTACTAAACCATCATCCAGTTTGCAGACAATATCTTACCCAATACCGTCTAAATAGCATAGTGCAGGCTTGCAACCCTCGTGGGCGAAGCTTCACCTAGTCTTAGCCGCTCCCATCATCTCATCGAGATCCCATCACTTCCGGCCTCCTTCCTCCGGCGTCTCGCTGGCGGTGAGAAGGAGGCCAGCACACCTCCTTTTCCTAGTATATATTATGGTGTATTATTCCCCTGCTATTGTGGTCATTGTCGGCGCTGTCAACATCCTTGTCACCATCTCCGTAGCTATGGCTTGCTGTGGTAGCGAGCTCGAATAAAGGTTCCTTCCCTCCCTCTTCTTCTTCCTTTTGCTATGCTCGACCAAGTCTCGTTCCTCTTCCTCCGTTTCCTCTGCCCTGTGGTTTGGCTCTTCCTCCTCCTTCGTCCTTCCTTATTTTTCCCTCCTTTCTCTTGCTTCCAGATTTCTACATGGATCTGGTTGCTTTGGTTTTTGTTTAGTTTAGAGTCATGGTAGATATGCTTGCTTGTGCTACATATTTGCTTCTGTTTTCACAGGAGTGAATCTCTGCGGTCTTTGCTTGCTGATTTTTTGCTATGGTTTTGGTTTGCTTCTCCTCTCTCCCCCACTGTTTTTTCTACTGAAGCATCTCTGGGTCCCCATGGACCTCTGTCATTTGTTATGTTGCAAGCATTCCCCTGGATTTGAGGACTCTACTTTTCTACCCGTTGGCATCGCTTTCAACTGCGTCCTTGGGTCACCGATGTTGGTCTTCATCAACGAAGTCTTCTTCCTCTTCAAGCCTCCTGGGGAGGCTTTTCCACCCTGACTCCAAGCATTATTATGGGTTCGTTTGAACGTCGTGCCTCCAGTGGTTTTCGCCCCGAGCTTCGTGGAGGTGACAACGACGTTTTGCAGCTTGCCTGTGGATTCCTCTGGGTTCTCGCTTCTGCGATGCGTGGAGGTATTTACGTGTGTCTGTCCGTTTGGGTCTTGTTTGTAATTGACTTCTTTTTAAGAATGCTGCTTCTATAATATATGTTATAAGATTATTTTTGAAATTCGTTTTTGCATAGTGCTGTCGATCCACATCTTTATCAATTTCTTGTCACCGTCCAATGAGGTTGCGGCCGGATACCAGATACATTTGATGTCTATCCCGGTTATATTTCCCCTATCACCTAATTATGCTTTGCAATAATTAAGTATTATCTAATCTTTAATTTTTTATGAAGTGTTTATTAGATGTAGATCAATAGCTCATCGCAAACATGTTTGCTATGACTTTGAAGAATATATGCCACCTTCGATCAGCTCCTACATTTTTCGTACCAATCCACAGCTGCATAGCTTCATTGTGATTCTTAACCGCGCCTTGCCCGAAGTTTGTCTGACAATAACTAACACGTCGTATTATCAAAACTGCTCTATGTCCTTCCCGCCCTCATGTTGCCGGACCTGCTAATTCTTCCCTTCTCTAGCGCCAGCACCCTCCTCCCTTCTCCTTCTTTTATTAAGCCTGCACAAACTGCAAAAAGCAAGTCGTGTTGCTGTCTCTGGCTCTATTCCATGCTATTATCCGTCATCATGTAATAACCCGTTAGTTTCTGGGGTTAAAGATGCTGATGAGTTGAACCTCAACCTTTACTAGCTTCCTCTGTGCTGTGGTCAGCCGCTCTCCGAACAAAGCAATCACTGCTTCTCGACCAACAACTGATCTGTCTCACATTCTGCACTGCGTACATGCAGCTTTTGGTCATCACCGAGCGCAGACAGGATGCGTCCAACATTCTTATCCTCACCTCCTCAGTCCACCGATGAAGACGTCGTCAGTCATCGCCCAAGCAAGCTAGCAGTTAGTTGCACTTTCGCAGCGGTGGCCGAGGCGTTGGTCTAACGGTCTCAGCCATTGCGGATGTTCTAGAGCATAAAAGATTGCTCCCGTTGCCCAGGCCGTATTGCAGGTAGCAGTTGCATACAGCTCGTGGCATGCTTGATCAGTTGAGTGTGGTGGCTTCTTTTAATGTGGTGATAAAAAGATCTAAATCACTTGGTTGGTCTAAATCGCTTGGGTGTTCCAATAGATGGGCAATGGCCAAGGCTCATCTTCACCTCTGTTTGTTGCCCTCTCGCTAGTCTAACATCTTCCTCCTCCCATTGAAACTTGTCCCTGTCCACTCACTGCGAAAAAAGGTTCCTGTTCCGGCTGATTGCAACCGTCGTTCTCGAGGTGCGTGCAATACACATGAGAGTAGCTCGCGATGATCTTTAGCGGTGCTTTAACCACTACCATCCCTACCCGGCCTCTCGTCCAGGCATCCTCCAAGATATTTTTTTTAATATATTGATACGTAGCTTTTCTGTCCGTATGTTCGAAAAAAACCCTCTAGATAATCAGGGAATGCTTGACGCCCAAGCGGCCACCATCAAATGAACCAAGTCTCGATGTCCAGGTGATTGAGAATCCGAAGTGTGATGAATAAAACTTTATTCTTATTCTAAATCGATCGCATGATAAAAATGATCAATCTCCTTCGGATGCAAATCAGCGGATTCAGGAGAGGAGATAAATCTTCCCCCGGATGGCACGGGCATGAGTCGTGCGCCTAGGGGCCCATGGAGCGGAAGACGACGTCATCCAAGCCTTGTTGCCACACACGACATCACGCACGTTGCCGTCAACACGTGTTTTTCAAAAAGAAATAAATTGCTATTTTTCTTATTTTGATTTTGGTACGTGACATTATTTTTATGGAAACTACAGATGAGAAATTAGTAAAGAGTTGCTTATCTTATTACTTGTATACTCTTTTCCTTTTATATAATTTAACATGTGCACATTATTATTATCTTTTCTAGTAATAATCTAATATTTTTAGTTATATTTGATATGGACTCTTTAGATAAATCTAAGCCATTAGATCTCATAAAATCCAACAGTGTAAATTATTTTTTTAATTAACATGGAAATTTCTAGACCCTCGGTTTCAAGCTTCGGATTTGTGAAGCACACCACAACTTTCGTGCAGCTGCGAATGTTTCTATCATTCGTTCATGAAGCACACGACAACTTTCGTGCAGCTGCGAATGTTTCTATCATTCGTTCGATCATCATGACTATATGAGATGTCACTTTCACGCAACCCTATAAAATTAAATCGTTGTTTACGATATAATTGGCTGGCCATGAGATGTCATTTCTTCCATGCAACAGGACTCCAGGAGGGTTGCTTGTCTTGAATGATCAAACGGTTGATTAGTTCACTCGTGTAGTGTATTGGTTTCGGATTTCGGATGGTTCAAATAAAGTCCATTCCCATCTAATGGTTGCAGACAACAGGCATACCCTTCTATACGTTCGTTCCGATTCAGGCAGGAATACTTGTGTATTTTTCCTTTATATAATTTGTCATATGCATATTATTATTATCTTTTCTAGTAATAATCTAATAGTTTTAGTTGTATTTAATACGGACTCTTTAGATAAATCTAAGCTATTAGATCTTCGTAACATTCAACGGTGTACATTCTTCTACTTTTTAGATTAACGTGGGAATTTCTAGACCCTCTCGGCGAACGTCGTGGCTTTTTCTTTTAACACTCCCTTATTAATATAATAGATTTGCAAACACACATCAAAAAGAATTGTTGAGGTTTCCGTTCCTTTTATAGGGTTAAAAGTAGCTTCGAGCAAAGTTTTAAAACTAGCTAGGAACCCCACTCTAAACACAGTTTCGTTTACTACTTTAATCTAAGTTGCACATAAGCCTAAGTTTACTCCGTTTTCTTAAGCAAATTATTCTGTTCACGTCGTGCTGCCTGGCAGGGCAGGCACATAATTTTGCACGGCACGTAGCAACGGCTGGCCATTAGCCACAGGCCAGAGCCGCCGTATTGTCCTTGTTACCTTTTTGTTTTCTTCTTTTAAGAGGGTATTGTCCCTTGTTACTCAGTCGCTACTCGGTGCACGGAGCCAAATCCTTCCGCGATCACACACACGTACCGCGTACGACCAAGGGCCCAAGGGCCAAGCCGCCAAGGCCGACGAGTCAAATCTTACGAGTCACTCGGCGTTGGGCAACACCGCAACACTATCTTTTTTCATTCGTTTTCCTTGCTAGACGACTTGCAATGGGCAATACATCTGCAGCTCCGATGCTTGAAAACAAAAAGAAAAAAAAATCCGCAGCTCCCGGCCATTGACCCTTCACAGTCTGCGGTTTTTCTCGCTCCGAAAGAGATTGATAGAGTCTGACATGATGGAGTATTTAAACATAGCATGCCAGATTTATTTGAGCTTAATATGGAACACATATGAATCACACAGCACTAGAAAACCATCTGGAGAAACTCCAAAACATCCAAGTGGAGCAGAGTAATCACCTTGGAAAACCTCCAAAACATTTATTACGGACTCATCCGCAGCTGCGCTGCAAACCGAACCCTTTTTATCCGAACGGGCGAGTCCAGGTCATCCCCGGGCCGCGAAGCGTGTCTTTAATGGCCACGCTCGTGAGCCGTGCCTTGTGGTCGACGCGACCACATGCTTTCCGGCACCCGCTCCACGTCACGGGAGCGCATCCCGGCCGCCTGCTCCAGATCGCACGGCCGGCGACGCCGCCCGATGCCACGCGACCCCACATGCAGCGAGAGGCGACCTTGTCCCCGTCCCCCGTTCCCAGCTTCTCCTCTCTCTGTTAAAACCCCGCTGTTCGCGGCCACATTTCTCTCCCCCCCCCCTCTCTCCTCTCTTCCCTCCCTCCCTTGTCGCCTAGGGGTTCACGCCGTCGTCAGCGGCTGCAGCGGCGAAGCAGAGGCTACAGCCCTCCCCGGCGTCGGCTCTTCGTCGGCCAGGTAAAGCCTCCCGCGCCTGCGCTCCTTACCCTCCTCCAGCGTGGATCTCGGCTCTCGAGAAGTTTCAGATTCGGGGAAGGGTGGTTCGTAAGATTGCTACGATTCGCGCGGTTTCTGATGGATGCGAGTGATGGAGTCGACACTTGGGTGCTAGATTTGTGCTTTTTTTTAGGGATGGAAATTCCTTTTCTGGTGCAAGGTTAGGGGATCGATCAAAACGGATGGGACAAGTGCTGTGGTTGCTCATGCTATGCAGAAAGAGTAGAGTCAGCTAAATTGTTTGGGATCCGAGCTAATTGGTTAGCGATGAGAGTATTTGCCATGCCACACATGAGAACCAACTTGGCAGTCAGTTCTGTATGTTGATCGCTTCTGCATGTTGTTAGATCGCAGGAAAATGATCCTAGATATTTGCAGATCATATCCGTTCTATCTGAGTTCCTGTGGCCTGGGTCAAATCCAGCACTTGCTCCCTTTCAGTTAACTTAAATCTTGATGTAGAAGGAGAATTTTGAGTTGCTCTTTTAATTCTGATGTAAACTGAGCATTGTTTTGTTGAACTGCAAATCAATTTAATCGAACACAGGATCCTGTCTGCATATCCTTGAATAATGAAATGTGTGGTGATTCATTGTTTTATTATGAATTTTGTGCCTACTGCATCTGCATATTAAAGATTGTTAGCTTGTTAATCAGAATAGACTGTATGGTGTTACATCATTTTATCATTCAGAGGTTTTCAAGTGCATTATACAAAAGGTTGATTGATTTTCGTTTCTGAACACAGGAAGATGGCTGGTGGCTTTAGAGTACTGCATCTGGTCAGGCCCTTTCTGGCTTTCTTGCCAGAGGTGCAGAGTGCCGATAGGAAAATACCATTCAGAGAAAAAGTGATCTACACTGTTATTTCTCTCTTCATTTTCCTGGTGTGCAGTCAGCTCCCGCTCTATGGCATTCACTCGACTACTGGAGCTGATCCTTTCTACTGGATGCGTGTTATCCTCGCATCAAACCGTGGTACAGTCATGGAGTTGGGTATTACTCCAATTGTGACATCTGGAATGGTAATGCAACTTCTTGTGGGATCAAAGATCATTGAAGTTGACAACAGTGTGAGGGAGGATCGTGCTCTGCTGTAAGTACTAAGTATTACATCTTATTACTAAAATAGCATAATCTTCAATTTATTGTTGTTCGAAATGTTAGTGGATGTTTTGTTCACATTCCATATGCAGCCTTCCTCTATCCAGTGAACTACCATAAGAAATTATGGAGCCTTCTTATTCATACTTCTTATATCCATCAATTGTATTGTGACTTCTTTTCTCAGGAATGGTGCACAAAAGTTGCTTGGTATCCTGATCACTATTGGAGAAGCTGTGGCATATGTTCTGTCTGGAATGTATGGCAGTGTAAGCCAACTTGGAACAGGGAATGCTATTCTCATTATACTTCAGCTTTTCTTTGCTGGCATCATTGTCATCTGTCTGGATGAACTTCTCCAGAAAGGTTATGGTCTGGGATCTGGCATTTCTCTGTTCATTGCTACCAATATCTGGTAAGCATGTTGGATTCATTTCTTTTGTTGATGTGCTATTCTGTTACACTTTGGCTTATAATAAGATTGCTGCCATGTAGTGAGAATATCATCTGGAAGGCGTTTAGCCCCACAACTATCAACAGTGGCCGTGGCGCTGAATTTGAAGGGGCTGTCATTGCATTGTTCCATCTGTTGATTACAAGAACTGATAAAGTCCGTGCTCTTCGTGAAGCTTTCTACCGCCAGAATCTTCCAAATGTGACCAATTTGCTTGCTACCGTCTTGGTCTTCCTCATAGTTATCTATTTCCAAGGCTTCCGTGTTGTGCTTCCAGTGAGATCAAAGAATGCTCGTGGGCAGCAAGGCTCATATCCAATTAAGCTGTTCTACACTTCAAATATGCCCATTATTCTGCACTCTGCACTGATTACCAACCTCTATTTCATATCCCAGGTACACACGCCTCATTTCCAGTGCTGTAGTAAGTTAAATCTTCCGTGTTTGTGCAAGTGCTAATGTATTTTATTGCTACCACAGCTTCTCTACAGGAAGTACAGTGGAAATTTCCTTGTTAACCTTCTTGGGAAATGGAAGGAGTCTGAGTACTCTGGCCATTCTATTCCTGTTGGTGGTCTTGCTTACTATGTAACTGCCCCATCAAGGTGAAAATCTAGTCCTTTGATATGAAGTCCTTGTCTGTGTTTACAGTTTCTGCTACTCTTCACATGATTGGCTGTTCTTCTGACTGACCATGGCATTTCGGAATAAATGCAGTTTGGCTGATGTCCTTGCAAATCCGTTCCATGCACTGTTTTATGTGGTCTTCATGCTGTCAGCTTGTGCACTGTTCTCAAAGACATGGATTGAAGTTTCCGGTTCATCAGCAAAGGATGTTGCTAAGCAGCTAAAGGTAAAAACAATTCGTATCTATAATTTTTATTATCCTATTCACCGCCCAGGATGAGAGTAGTTCATCATAACTCATTTACATGCTATATGATTAGAGAAATTTGGAGGCCAGTATCTATATCAACAATGCATGGACATTTGGTTTTTGTGGTGTAAGATCTGTGTGTGTTTATGGTAGACTAGTATATGAAGTCTGGAATGGGAGAAAATGTTCTTAGTTGAGTCGAGTACACACCTCACTAATGTCCCGAGTCACCTTGTTATTCACATGCCATATGAAAGGATGTGTTTACAGTCTGGTTAGAAAACCATTATTCTATAGAAATCTGATCTGTTCTCCAGCCATTTGCTGGGGGGCATCAATGTCTTATCATTTCTAGAGCAGGCTTTTGAATGTGGTGGTCTATTGTAACTTATATGTTTAAGAATGCAAATTTACTACGCAACATCTACCTGCAATGTCTTGACATTGAAAAATTCAACAGGAACAACAAATGGTGATGCCAGGCCACCGTGAGTCCAACTTGCAGAAAGAACTGAACCGATATATCCCAACTGCTGCTGCATTTGGTGGAGTATGCATCGGTGCATTGACTGTCCTTGCTGATTTCATGGGTGCGATTGGTTCAGGAACTGGTATACTTCTCGCTGTTACAATCATATACCAATACTTCGAGACCTTCGAGAAGGAAAGGGCAACAGAGCTCGGTTTCTTTGGTTTTTGATCAGTAGCTGTGAAACCGTGTCTTGGCTAGAGCTGAATCGTCTTGTAAGTCACAGTACTGCTTGGCCAGCGGTTATGGTTGTAACTTGAGAGGCTACATTCTGTTTAGGTTGCCTTTTTTGGGTTGCAATGACAGTCATGTTGCAGAATCTGCATGTGTTTCAGTTCGGTGTGGTGGCATGTGCATTTGCCTAAGTAAAACAGGCATGCTCATCCATCCTCCATGCCTCCATCAGTCCCCAGCGGTCTGCTCATGCGGTCATGCCCTGACAATCGGATATTTTGCGATCAATTGGTTACTTTGAATGAGCATGTTCTTATGGTGCCATTTGCTTCAGTTTTTACTTTTGCAGAACTCTAGATGCTCATGTACGCAGATTGCAAATGTAATGTAAGCACGTTTTAAATTTTAACTGCCTTTCAGATCCATAGTTGGAAGGAGTATCTTGACGTGCAAAAGTCACTCATTAGACTCACGGTTAAACTCTATTCTGCTTCTTTGCTCAACTTACTGTGGAAACAAAATGCAAATCTGACAACATTGTTTATTTCTATTTTCTGTACCAGTCTCGTATACTCCCTCCGACTTGAAATATAAGACATTTTAGTTTGAAGTTAAAAGTAGTTTAAATTTGATCAAATTTATAGAGAAAAATATAAACATCTAACACATCAAATCAAATAAGTAAACTGTAAAAATATATTTCGTAATGGATCTAATTATTCTCATTTGATATTTAAAATATTATTATGTTTTTTATAAATTTCATCAAACTTAGAACAGTTTAAGTTAGAACAAATAAAAATATTTTATATTTTAGAATGGAGAGAGTAGTCTTTTAGTTCTTTTTGTTGATGTATATGAATTGGTTTGTGTAAATTCTGTAGTTGATGAATTAGGACTTTGAAAATTAAACTTCTGACCTATTATTAGCTAATTAATTATATGCATCAATGCATGATTAGTATATAAAATCTAAACGAATGGATTATATTTTAAAATTCTTCTAATATGGCATTGATTCTATAGCAATAGATGATATATTCTATGAAAAATCAATGGTCGAAATATAGCTTTGAAAACATTTAAAATATTAATATAGCTATTATAAATGGTAGTTCGACTATTTTCTCTCCCTTTCCATTTCCGCTTGCTTTGAGACAACATGTGCTACACACAAACAGTAAACAGTGAGTGCACTGAAAAACCGAATTAGATTTAATGAATTTATCTTACGAATTAGCCTATATCTATATAATAGATTCTATAATTAATTTATATTTTGATATTTTTAATTGATATCGGAACTAAGTTGAGTCGGAAGTAAACAAACACCCCTGACTACCGCAGCAATGACCACAGGTCCACCGCCTGCAACTCCTCGCTCCCTACGACTGCGGCGGCGTCCCTCCCTAGATAACAGCCGCCAGTCGGTTAATGCTCTGACTGACAAGCCTGCCTGAGAGCAATACGGCCCCACAGGTCAGAGAGCTATCATCGGCGACGTGCCGACACCCTACAAACGGGCTACTTTAGCGGTCCTGCGCCGTCGTCGCGGCCGCCTCGGCTCCTCCCGTGCTCCGCCTTCTCGACAGGCTGAGGCAAAGCTTCCAGAATGACGGTAAGTCCCCCCCCCCCCCCCCCCCCCTCTCTCCTTTTTTCGAGAATGGCTTAACAAGATGCCATAGTTAGTCTTCCATCGATTGATTTCAATCAGGCTTTAGATTTGTACTTGCGACTTTGCTAGGTTCTCGCCGCTTAATAGTAATCCATCCTTGTCCTCCCCATCTGCGTTTTGTTTCTTGGCACTCGAAGCTGCAGATCCTTTGTGCCTGAGCTGTTACATTTCGGATGGGATATTGGCATTGTTGTTGGTTTGGTTCAGCTGTTACTTGAGGTGCCTTAACCTCGCGTGGCGCTGAATTCGTGTATCCCACAGGGCTGGATCAGCGATAGCGACGACGCTGAGAAGTTCGAGTCGGACAGTGACGGCGAGGTTTTGGGGAGCCTCGGCCGAGCTGGCTCGCCAATTGCGCCCTCGAGGAACCAGCTAGGTGCTCCTGGCCCGTCACTGCTGGTAAGACTGCTAAGCGATTGGTACAAGCACGTAAATGCGTAGCTTAATTTGTTCATCTCATGTTAGCATTGCCTTGTTCTGCTTATGATCCTAATGTGGTGTCTGCCTGTGGAACTGTGTGGAAGCATGGTAATGGGAAGATCAAAGGAGCAGGGCCATCTGCCTCTTTGGTGGAGCATTTTGTAGGGAAGGGTCTCATTAAGGAGAATGGTGCATAGTCGTAATCTTTTTTCTCCTTTTTTTTTCCCTCCAAAGGATTTTCTCCTTTTCTTAGTCTGCAACTGTTTTTGCATACTCTTTTACTACTGATTTTGCTTTCAGGGGATGGTGGTGCAGAGTCATTACTAGAGCTTCTGCTAACGTACAAGGTATTTACCAATGCGCCTGCTTTTATCGACCATTCATTTTTATCCTCTTATTGGATGGTGGGAAAGATATTTCTGTTTTACAAAAGATATTTGAAATTCAGGCAATAAGCAGTGAACCTTCAGTGGATAACTGCTCCGCTTCTGGTTGTGGACCTCGGACTTTTGATGAGAACAATGGCATCCTTGCAAGTCGTGATGCACAGGGTGGTGGTAGGAGTAGCAACAGGGATCTTACATCAGATGATTCTGGTGATGAGGTACTTTCAAGCTCCCCCACTTGACAAAAGCTATTTTCACTGTACTTGAATTTTGACGACTCAATTAATCTAACTGATCCCATGTAAATTAATTTTGCACTTGTTTCATGGTAACCACGCCCTTACATTTTCGGTACTGTGCAAATCGGTTATGTATTCACATCCATTGCCTTTATGTTTTCAAAGAAACAGATGCTGCCGAAATAGCTGTAACCGAAATAGGGTGGGCTTTGTTTTCAATTTTATTTTCCTTTTATTGTAATCCAGGTATAGATTTCATGCTTCTTTCATCTTGATCGTTAATTTTTCCCTATGGTGACTGTATGGTGCGACGGCATTCATAGAAGTCTATTAGTTATTTTGTCTGGTAGTTTCCAGTGTTGGACTTTGTTAGTTTTGTATTAAATATATTTAAAATTAGATTACAATTGGACTTGAGTTGTAATTAGTGGTTAGGGATAGAGTTTGGACGGTGTTGTGTGTCCGGTGTCCCTGGGCCTATAAATATGAGTGTTGGTGCCACCATTGTGATGTGAATAAAGTTTGGCGGCTGGCATGGGTGGCAGTGACTTTTTGACTGCTCCTTCATCTGATGTGACCACGGGGGCTGCAGCAGGCCTTGCTGCCGGTGTAGCTGTCATCGGGAAAGGAGCGCTTGTAGCCATTGCCCCGGGGTTGTAGGCTGTGTTGGCTGAACCTTGCTAACTAATCATGCCCTGATGTCGTTCTCTTGTATGGTTCTTGAGATGAGCACTGTGTTTATGTTGTTGTGTGCTTCCACGTTCACCGATTTGAGGCTGCTGACATGTCAATATTATCGACGGTTTTCCTACAGACTTGTGTATCTAGAGTTGCACACAGCTAATTGGTTGAATAAACAAAAGGAATTTGGTACCTAGGTACTAAAATTTCATATTTCCCTAATTAAAATTTAGTGGTACCTGGTACCTTTCAAGGTCCATAAAAATGTTCTTCCAAAGAATTCAGGTTTCATCTTTTTTATTACTCTTGGTGCTTTCTAATCTGTGCTCTTATGCAGGATTTCCTCCTACAAGGCCTATCACTAAAGGAAGAGAAAATCGAGTCCCTAGTGAGAATGGGCTTTCCTAAAGATGAAGCAGAAATGGCTGTTGTTAGATGTGGTATGTTCTCCAGTGAAGTTTTTCCAAATGTCTTTTTGGTCATGCTCATAAATAAAATTCCTATCTCATCCTTGAGAGTGGTAATTAGGTTCTTTCTCTTGTTTATATGGGCAACAAATGGTATTTTGCATTTCAATCACCTAATTTCACCCACCTCCTTATTCCAAGGTTAAGTTTTAACCTACTGGACTGTTATGTTTCATGTGATTATCAATCTTTCTATTTCTTTCTAGTTTTCTGAGAACTTTCCTCAAGTGCTTAAACTTGAAACCAGTAGACTTGGATGCATTTCTTCAACTGAGGTAGACTGATCTGGCGGCTTTTTGCCAAGCTTGATTTATTGTTTGCATAAATTTAGGGGGCTGTAGAAGTAACTTTTTTAGTTTGAAGTGAAAGCACTAAGGGTCTCAAGCACTCACTTGCCATCAATAAAAATCTTTTTGTTTCCTGTAAGCAAACAAATCTTCTGCAAACTCTACTGTCTTGTCTAACTGAGTTGCATCCATCTTCAGAATTTATTCATTTAACTTTCCAGTTAGACACACTCCAAATTCCTTTATTCACTGGTTCTGTCTACTTCGGTTTAAAATTGCTAGGGCAGGATGCACCTATGTCTGTTCTGGTTGATTTGATCTATAATTCAGAAGCTTCAGAAGATGGTTACTATGGCAATTTCTCTGATCATGAGGTAACTTTTGGTATGATCCAGAAGCTTCAGAAGATGGTTACTACGGCAAAAATGGTTGGTTCTTTAAATTAAGTGGAATGGAACTAGAATTATGTTTGTACTTCTACAGGATAATTCTTATGGAGGAAGAAAGGAAAAGAGGAAGAGATTTGAAGGTGCCGAAGAAGGAAGTAGAGGCCCCTTAGATACTAGCAGTGACGAACCAATGCCTCTCCCAAACCCAATGGTTGGGTTTAACCTGCCAAATCAGAGGATGAGATCAGTGGACAGGTGTCTACCCTCAAAGGCTATCGGGCCACCCTTCTTCTACTATGAGAACGTGGCCATTGCTCCGAAGGGTGTCTGGACGGCGATATCACGGTTCTTATATGACATCCAACCTGAGTTTGTGGATTCCAGGTTCTTATGTGCGGCTGCCAGGAAAAGAGGTTACATACATAACCTGCCAATTAAGAACAGGTCACCTCTCCTTCCCTTACCCCCAAAGACAATATTTGAGGCCTTCCCCCGAACTAAAAAGTGGTGGCCGAAATGGGATCCAAGAAAACAGCTCAATTGCCTCCTCACCAATGTTGCTAAACCAAAGTTGATGGAACAGATTCACCATGCTCTTGCAAAATTTGAAGGTCTGCCACCTCGACGTGTTCAGAAGTATGTCTTGGAAACCTGCAGGGAGGGGAACCTGGTATGGGTCGGTCTGAACAAGGTTGCTCATCTGGAGCCTAATGAGATGGAATTCCTGCTTGGTTTTCCCAAGGACCACACCAGGGGAATCGGCATGACTGAGAGATACAAGTCTTTGGGAAATTCATTCCATGTCGACACCGTCGCATACCATCTCTCAGTACTTAAGGACATGTTTCCACAGGGCATGAACGTTCTTTCCTTGTTCTCTGGCATTGGAGGAGCAGAGGTAGCTCTCCACAGGCTCGGAATACGCATGAAGACGGTTGTTTCGGTGGAGATATCTGAGGTGAACAGGTTCGTCTTGAGGAGCTGGTGGGATCAAACCCAAACGGGCACTCTGATTGAGATTGCTGATGTTCAGAGCCTGACTTCCGAGAGGCTGGAGTCATGCATCAGGAGGATTGGTGGTTTTGACCTCGTGATTGGCGGCAGCCCCTGCAACAATCTTGCAGGGCGCAATCGGTTCCACCGTGATGGCTTGGAGGGCGAGCATTCTTCCCTCTTCTATCATTATGCTAGGATCTTGGACACTGTGAAGTCCACCATGGACAGAATGTAGAAGATTATTGCAGTCTAGGATCTCTGCTGCGTTTTGTGGGGTATTCGGTGGAGCAATGACTGCCCTAGCTCCCGATTTCATGGGTGCAACTGGTTCAGCAGCCAATACCATCATATATGGTCTTGATCTGTTTGGTTTCTTTGGTTTATGACCAGGCCATGGCTACATCGTCCTGCTAATCATGCCCTGACTGGCAGTGCCCTCTCTTTCAGACGTTATTTGTGGTAATTTCTGTCCAGTATGTTCTGGTTGAGCTGTTAATTGCAATAATTTCTGTCCATTGGCTTTGAGCTGTTATCAAAATGGACACGGGAAGGAATTTTTAGCAAGACAACGTGTTACTGTTACAGTTGCAGGAAACCATGCTTCTTGGATATTCATAACTGTCATTTTTTCGCCAAATTTTTTTTGTGAAATGAAATTAACTGAAACAATAATCCTGAATGTTTCCGGACCGTTGTGCGGTGCCCTTCTGAATTCTGGACGGGGCAAATCTTGGGCCACATACTGGGTGGGCCACGGCATACGATTCGGCCCATTGTTAAACAGAGGCGGAAACGATTCCTTCCCCCCGCTCGAAGCCTCCAACCCTCGTTTAGTCTGAAGTCTGAACAGAATAGTAGTTCATCTTCATCTTCATCGCTTCATCATAATCCATTAGCCACTCACCGTGGGAGCTGATGCACTAGCGCTACAAATATCTCTCAGTCAGGTCAACGACCACTTGAACAGTTGAACACGAGCACAAACATAGGAGTAAACTACCTAAAGTTTTTGCGAAAGAAGATACAATGATGGATAGAGGTGCTGTCAGTAATGTGTTACTTCACAGCAACGAGCTCTGACCAGCAGCCAGTCCCAACCTGGTTCAGGCACATGATGTATCTGCAAGGCTGCAACAAAACTCTTGATTCTAATGAAGCCCAACGTCACAGAACTCGCAACGCTTGGGAGTCAAGTCGACCACACGATGGATGGATCAAGTCGCATGTCCTCACGCTGGATTCATCGCACGGGAATTCTTGATGCAGAACAGCAACCCGCACACGTCGAAGAAGACCACCTCTATCGGTAACAGGATCCGGTAAGCTGCAACGACGGGCAGCATCGTCATCATCACCGGAATGGCGAGGACAGCGAATCTACAGAGGCCGAGCGAGGGAGCTCACCGTAGTGCATCCAACCGTGGCGTCGGAACGAACAACGGGACGCGCAGGTAGCAAGCGTAGCCGACCACCATCACGGCGTGCCCGCGGACTCTGGAGAACTGGCGCCCCTGCATCAGCGCCGGCACCACGAGCGCCGAGTCCTTGGCGCACCGGGAGCACTGGGCCTCCGTGCGGTCGCCCGCGCACTGGCTCCCCAGCGCCGCGGTCGGGCCGTCGCCGCCGTCGTCCGCGTAGAACCAGTTCGCGGAACGCGTCCTCGCGGGCCGACGACGCGTTGGTGTCCGCGTAGGATAGGAAGCACCCGGCGTGCCAGGCGGCGGCGCGGCGGTTGCCGCGGCACCCGCTGGCGACGTCCTGGGCGGGGTCGGACGGGCACGTGAGGCCGTCGCCTGGGGAGGAGAAAGGGGAGCGTATTGCAAAAATAGGGGGTCATTTGCAAAATAATCTTTGAGTATTTTTGCATAACCCCCCAAATCGGATCGCGATTAATAACCGCGATCCAAACTAGGGGGCAAGTGAAAACTATTCAGGGACTATTTGTTTAAAAAAAAGATTCGGAGGTGGGCTCCCTCGATAGCGGCGTCCGCGGCGCTCCGATGAGGCTCCGCCGTGGCGGACGTGGATGGGAGATTATCCCGGACCATCTTCCGCGACGAGCGCCGCTGGTGTCTCTGCGGGACTGCGGGAGGAGTGTCGTGAGGGCTTGCTCGCCGGAGGGGAGAGTGATGATTCGATCGAGGTCTGGAGCGGGAAGGGAACTGAAGGATCCATGGAGATGAATGCAGGCAGGTCTGGATCACATGAGAAGGGGTTCCAAAAAGAATTCGAGAAGGTTATCAAGATGAAATCAAGAAGGCAATACAGAGGAATGCACCCTCCAAACTAAGATTTCAGGCTTTGCAGCCAGGAAAACTAAACTGTCACTGTTCGATCTTCAGAAGCAGGGGAGCGACATGCGTGGCCTTCATCATTCACCAAAACGAAAATTGGTACTCCAGCCTATCTGCATGACGGCTGACCTTCCGGCGATATTCCCGTGACGATTGCCTTTTGGATGGAGCCAGACTCATGCTGGAGTGGACACAGTGCGCAAAGAAAACAAGGCTTCAGATGCGGTATGTGTCAGCTGATTCTATCCAAAGACGATGGATGTATTGCATATTTCGTGCTTGTTGACATCTATGACTGTAATGTAACTGCTCACTGGTTTTCAGGCTGCAACTGAACTCTTGGTTCTAATGAAGTCCAATGTTAAACAATCCTCAACGACTGGGAGTCAAGTCATCATGCTTTTGCCGATCGATGGATGAAGTCGCCTGTCCTCACTCTGGATTCATCTCACCGATTTTCTTGATGCAGAACAGCAACCCGTACACCTCGACGAAGACCACCTCTAGCAGCCGTAGCCGACCACTACCACGGCGTGCCTGCGGACTCTGGAGAGCTGGCGCCCTGCACCAGCACCAACACCGGCACCACGAGCGCCGAGTCGTTGATTTACCGGGAGCACTCCACCGCCGGGCGGTCGCCCGCGCATTGGCTCCCAGCGCCGCGGTCGGGCCGTCGCCGCCGCCGTCCACGTAGAACCAGTCGCGGAACGTGTCCTCGCGGGGGGATGACGTGTTGGTGTCCGCATAGGACAGGAGGCACACGGCGCGCCAGGCGGCGGCGCGGTGGTTGCCGCGGCACCCGCTGGCGACGTCCTGGGCGGCGGCGGACAGGCACGCGAGGCAGTCGCCAGAGAGGGGAAAGGGGGAGTATATTGAAAAAATTCGGATCGCAATTTTACACATACACCCCTATTTCGGATCGCGACTATTAATCGCGATCCGATTTAGGTGGTATATCGCTAAACTATGGATCAATATTTTACATATATACCCCTAGTTTGGATCGCGACTATTAATCGCGATCCAAATTAGGGGGTATATTGCAAAATGTCCTCCTAAAATTTACAAATGAATCCTCTTCTTTGGTAATGAGCAGGTCATTCTTCCCTCCGCCGGCGCCGGCAGCCTCCGTCCAGAGCGCAAGATCCAACCTATCCGCCTCTGTGCCGGGCAGTTGCCGGGGGAGGAGAAAGGGGAGCCGCGCCCAGCGTCGAGGCTGAAGCAGTGCCCGCACGCGAAGGCACTGTCGCGGCCGCCATACCGCGTGGCGGCGAAGCCCGTGGGCGCGGTGGCGGTGGCGGCGGCGGCGGCGAAGGGGAGCACGTGGCGGAGAAGACCGTGGGCGACTCCCGACCCCACACGGGGCAATCACGGCCTCACCTCCGCGGAACGCTTCTCCGCCTCCGCCTACCAATCTACCAGCTGCTGCGTGAAGGCTGAACCGCCCCGCCATCACCGTGAGACCGTGAGCATCGTCACTCCCCTCCTGTCTTCAGTCTCCTCCTCTGTAGAATGTACTCCAAGACTCCAAGTGGGCCAGGGGACAATAGCAACACAAAATCCTTCTTCGCGGGCAAAGCAATGGAGACCTCTGCAGCAACCCCAACCAGCCCGTCCCACCCACCCGCCGCTTCCCCATCGCCGTCGCCCTCATCGCTGAGGCTGTGGAGGTCGGCGGCGCATCGCAACGTGCGCAACCAATGGTCGCATATCCACGCCGCCAAGGAACAGTGGCTATCTGCCGCTTTTGACGGCCGCTCCCACACCTCCAACCTCGTCAACGCCCACCTCTCCCGCAGGTAGATCTCCACTTTATCTGTGTTCAGCGGCGCCTCGGGGTTTGAGATTTCGATCATGAATGACAGCATCATGTGGGGTTGGCTGTCAGGGGCATGCCGGCGATGGATTTGGGAGTGCTCAAGGACATGCCAGGGATCCGAGATAAGGCAAGCTCCAAGTTGGCGCGTAGAGAGGTAGTAACACCTTGACCAGCAATTCAATGTAAGATTTGCTTAGCCACATATTTAGCTTGCCATTACGCTGCTGATCTTTTGATTTTGTTGCTTCCTGCTTGGTTTAGGAGCAATACCAAGACATGCTTGTGTCGTCCTACAAGAATATGGTAATTTACCCGTACAAGGCTATGCTGATTCAATTCTTTAAGTTCATAACCCATAACGCGTTGTTGTTCTATGTGAACTCCTGAAGTAATATGTTTCTTATTTGCCCTGTTGCTAGGTCCATGCTCTGTGTTGCTTGGTTAAAGCTTCCCGTTCTATGCGCTGTTTTTCCAAAGTGTCCCCAAATAATTCTGTTGCCCAATTTTCTGAACGACAAGATGATTTAAATGATTCAGGGGATGGTGGAGGTGCCCCAGTATTCAAATGGTTTTCGATAATAGAGTTTGGTGAGTTACTTTTCTCTTTCCAATGCATGTTGGATTAACTTACTAAGTCACTATGACCTTTCCTCCGTTGGATATGCCAAGGATCTCCTAACCTATATCTTTACCTTTTAAAAAGGTTCAAGAAGTCAAATGAGTTTGATGTATTAACAGAACAACTCTTAGCTATAATACACTTTTCAGTGTGGCATGCTGCATTATCACATTGAACAAATTAACTGATTAAATATCTGGCTTATCATGTTTGAGAAAATGAAACACCATCCTGGTTTTTTCTTAGATTGCTGCTCAGATTCATGTCAGCATGTCTTTAGTCCACTAAAAATTCTAATGTTTAATTTATTTTGTGAACTATCTCAGAGAGTTTTGCCCAGGAGCTTGTTGAGATGTTTGTTTCAGACCTAAAGTTGAAGGTACATCATCTCTCTTTGTATGGTGATGCTTGCCACAAGAAGTTTTTGAATTCAGTTTTCAGTCTTTCTGTATTTTAGCTTGTGATGTTTGTAATCAGGTTAGTTTTTACTTGCCTGCTTCTTTTTTGGGGGGATGTCTCCTGACGATGGAAATCATTTGCATTTCTAGAGACTGCTAGTCTTGGAACTTCTCTCAGTTACTTTCAAGGAAGGTGTAGAACATCAGACATTATTAGATTGGGGTGATGAACTATATGATGGTGAATCAAACGAACTTCAGAGTATCGGCCTTGAGTCAGGTGGAACCTGCCCACTGCCTGAAAATTGGTGTGACGATATTTCAGGGAGTCGGCGACCTGGCAATCCCCCTTCATACGAAGTTTTACAGGTATTATAGTTTGCAAAATTCACATGAATTTGGTCTTTAAGGATCTTGCAATTTATCTAGATGCCTGCATGTACATGCAAACCATTTCTCTCCTGGTTGATGCATCGTGTATCTTCTTTTTGGTAGACTTAGTAAGTGTTAAGACATACATTATGAAATGGAGCACTAAGTTGTCAAGTTGAAAACAAAGGATTTATGGAAGGAACATCTTTGGATTAGATCAAATTTAGCTACCTTAAGCTGTAATGCTTCCCAAACAAGGGTTATATCTTGTTTACTTCTTCTTTTACAGGTTTATTTAACTGCTTGGCTTGCAAATGTGAACATCAACAACAGTAGGTAAGTAAATCTTGTATCTTCTAACTTTTGGGTTTATATACTAACAATATCAGAATTTACAACTTGAATTTGGAAGAACTAATGTGACAAGAATGATGATTCCTTTTGTTATCTCAGAATCGATGAAATATTTGAGCTTGTTGAGGAGGAGATGAAAATCAAATTTTCTTGAAGATTTTGGTGCATCTTGCTGGACCATTTTCAAGTAAGATGGAAAAGAGAAAACTATTATGTTACTATTCACCTGCTCTTCATCTAGTGTGTTCCCCTTTGCCTTATTAAGTCTTGATAGCTTATCTAAGCTCTTGGAATGTAGTACTACTCTCAAAAATGCTTGGGGACGTAAAGATTTAGTAGCTGAAAACCACATACAGGTTCACCAAGCCAGAACAAAACCATTTTATTTACCCAATGTAGGATCACCCCAGAATTGCATTGTGAGAATATCATTGAGCATAATCTGTTCTTCAAACTACAACAGTCATTAGATGGCTCCCGAGTTTTGATGCTAATTAGCCTAGCTTCAAGTTTGTAAATGTGCAATATCAATCTTGGTGACACGTGCAAGACATGCCTTGCTTTTGTTGGTTTTCAGTATATTTCTGGATTAGAGATTTTCTGGCAGTTATTAGTTTATTACCAAGTGCCATGTATGAACCCAGAGAAAGGAATGGTGGATTGGTCAATTCTTGTATGCTGTTGTCCTTAGGTCCCGGAAGAATTGGTGGGTACTTGGTAGCCTGTGTGAGAAAAAGGCAAAGCACGTTGCTGCCAGGCTGTGTTGCCTCTTGCAGCGTTTCCTTGGCCCGCTATGTCCTTTAACCAGGCTGGGCCTGTCAGCCCATCAGTGCCCCCAGATCCAAAAACTTTTGCCTCTCGTCACTTGGAAAAAAGAAAGTCTTTTTGCCTCTCGTTTTTTGTTTCACCCAAACGTGTAACAAGAGGTAGTGTACTTAACTGATTTTAGATACAGTATACACTATTGCTTACGCAAGAAAGTACAGCATGCTCTGTGTACCTTGGCAAAAAAATCACAACCTTCTCCATCGATGAAGAACACCTAAGTTGTGCACAAAATATTTCTGGGTTTTCTTGCCATAGTTAGGATTCATCCTGGCCCAAATTCTGCGTGACCCCGTGCCTCTCTGTCTGTGTCCATTTCCGAACCTGCCTCAGTCTCAGTTAGAGCCTGGAGGGTGTGGCCGTGCGGGTGTCAAGAGCTGGTAAGAGGAGCCAACGCCTCCTCTGCTGCCACAAATTCCAAGCGAGCACTTGATGCCGTAGAACCTCGATTCCACTAGCACTAGGGGACCCGAGCATGAAGCATGCCATGTCCTCTATCTGTTTCCAATGATTGGAACTTGGAAGATTCATAAAGCGATGATGATTCCTGCGAATTAAAAAGATGGCCCAGCGGGGTGTGGACCAGATGCTTCCATGTTCCCTTTCCCTTTATAAAAATCCAAATCAACCTAGGATTGCATCAGTACAATATTCTCATTCCCAGGACACTGGTCAAACATGTGCTCCCTTGAATTTCTCACAGGCTGAGGCAGTGCCACTGATCCTCTCAGACTCTTGTGCCTTTCATTAAAGAAAAACAAGCCCCGATTCTGAACCGGTCGGGGTCAGGCCAGGGCCAGCACAGCAGTGGTCGACTAGTTTCTCTCTCTACCTGATCTGTCTGTCTGACTCTCGGAGACCTGCGAGACACAGATAGACAGAGAGATAGAGAGACGCTGCTGCTACAAACAAATGAGTACTATAAAGCAAAGCATGGTTTTCGGCGGCCTCACATGAGTGTGACCTCCAAAACCACCCTGGCGACCACACGCATCCATCCAGACATTCCGTGACCCTGGGGGATAGAGTAGAGTAGAGTAGAGAGAGAAACGAGCGTGATGCTGATGCCGAGGGACGCGGCGACCTGCGGCAGGCAGCCGACGACGCACGGGCGGGCAGGCAGGCACACGCACGCACCCATCACGAGCCGGTCAATCGCGCCCGTACCACCACTAATCAATACCCGATTGTTCCTGCCTCCACTTGGCCCTTTTCAATGTTCTTTCGAAGAAAACAACGGCGACATCAGCAACAACCAGGTGATCTGCCGACGCCACGGGGGCAGGGCAGGGCAGCCCGGCACCACCTGCATGCGTCGGCGTGTCGCCGTCAGGGTCGGCGCCCAGATCCCCAGCCGGCAAAACTGGTGGCCACATCGAAGCCCTCCTGGAGTCCTGGACTCTCTCGACACGCACGCACGCACGCACGGGTTGCTGTGAGGATCCCTTTGTTAATTGTGACGGTTGCCTGCTTTAAAACTGGAAAGGTCCCGTGCTCGCTCGTATGTTGGTGCCTCTGCTGGTGTCCAAATCAGCAGGCAGGCCTTTTCGGGTGCTCGAAAAGGGCAGCTCGATCGGCTCGAGTCAACCTCAGAGGCGGTTTTAGTTGTGGAGGCAACTTGAGAGGATGCTGGCCCGGCTTGCTTCGCGCCAATGAAAGGCTGGGAATGAGTGGATGGATACTCTCCTAGATTAGATCCTCTCATCACTCGCGCAAAGTACAAAAAGGGTGGCCGTGACACGCGATGCGACAAGCCTATCAATCAGCGACCCACTTTGCAACTCCTCCTAAGCTCCTTCCCAAGTCAGCATTTTTAATGCTCAAGTACAGCAAATGCAAAAAGGGGATTAGAAAGGGCATCCACACGCTCGCTCGCTCACTACACATGCGAACGTGTGGGTGAGGAGCTAGGCCGGCCACGCCCTGGTTTTTCCGCGGAAAAAAGGCAGCATCTAGCGTGCCGTTGGCAGGTGTCGCTTTGCCCCAAAATCTTGGAGCGAGTGCGCGCGTCCCCTTTGGTCTTTGGCGGAGCTGAGCGTCATGGGGCAACGCGGAGTGGCATGTGACGCACACGCGCGCCGGGCGCGCCGCTGGCACCTGGCAGGGCGTGGCGTCGCGGCCGGCCATTGGGCGCCGAACGAGCCGCTGACCGGCTGCGCGTGTGCACGGTTTTTTTGTCCCGTTCAGCCGCCGCTTTTGTTTGCATTGGGCGCCGGACGGGCAGCAGTGACAGCGAGCGCGTGCAATTAAGCTTGCAGGGTGAGCAGGGATGGATGGAAGGATGCAACAGGCCCTGCCATGTCCTGCATCGGCTGAGGCATGCCTGTCTTGTAGCAGTGGCCTAGTACTGCCGCCACTGCCATCACCAACTGTTAGTAACTGACAGGCGCAGAAGGATGCTTTGGCCCCTGGCCGGCATGGCCTCCAGGGGAATGTTCCAAGTTTGCAGGCCAGGCCAGTACAGGCCTAGGAGATCCATCCCAAGTCCCAAGGTCATGTGGACGTGCGTGTGGGTAGCAAGAGATTTGATGACGAGATGGGAAAAGCGTTGTACTTTAGCAGGGGGCAGTACCCACCGTGAACTGCAGAGAGGATGTGTATGATAATAACTCTCCTCTCCCATTGGCTGCTTCTTCCTTCTTTGACAGATTGCATACGGCTTCTGCCGCTTCTGGTAGGAGTGTGAGTGTATCTATCATGAGGTCAAAGGCCTCGCTTTTGTTTTCATCTTTTCACTTTGGATAAGAAAGGTACGCTGGTTTTGACCTTTGAATCATTTGGAGTGTACTATATGCTCGGATGTGAACTAAGGGTTTAACGGTTTAGTGACAGCAAGTCACATGGAGGCTGAACAAAAGCTCACGTACCACCCGCTGTGTTACAATATATGGAAGGGAGCTTACCTGTGGGCTTTTGCTATACTAGCTCCTGACGTACTAAGAAAAAAAAACTTAGATCCTACGTTATCTTAGCTAAACAAATAATGACATTTGATGTACTCTCAGTTTCAAGATAAAATAAAGATGCTTCATGTGTTGTATTTGTTGTGTAACTACAGCAACAGACATCTATACATGTGCATTTTTTGCGTCGATAAAACTTTCAGATCGTTATGCTAGCTATACTTGATATAGTTATCGCATTTAAAACCATATTTTTATCGTAAGCTATTTTACTAATTCAGAAGCCAAACAAGGCCATCTCTTGTTTCCGCTAAAGGTTACTTACATGTTTTGCTCATTTGGTAAAGGATTTGTACTAATCATTGACTATATATTACATGATTTAATGCACCGTAAACTAGCCGCTTGACATCCACTACCCGCCTAAAAATCATCAAGCCTCAAAGTCACGTCCAATTGCCATCATAATAAACTTAGTGAATAGGGCACTGATCATGAAACACAGAGTAGTATGGATACATGATTCGTGTTCTGTTCAATGAGTTGATTTGTTCATGCACCTTCTTACCCAAGCAGGCTTGGGAAAGCTCCAAGAACTCTACACACAGAGTAGAGCAGTTGGAAATGGGCTAATCCCATGAACATATGAACATAACTTCACTATGTACTCCCTCTTGTCTCAGAATTTTGGCATGGCCTACAAGACAAAAATTGACTAAACATTAGGCTAAGGATACGACATTTCAAATAAAGATAACTACATATTATGGAAGTACAGTACTTTTTAATGAGGAATCTAGCAAAATTATCTTACAACTTCAAACTATGTACTCTCTTCGTTCCAAAATGTAGTTCGTTTTGCCTTTTTTAGATTTATAGGTGATGGGGTCACCGGTAACCGGTACCCCAAATAGCGGCCCTCAAGGGCCTAAGCGGGGATTAGCAAGGTGCCATCAGGCGGCACAACCCGGTGGAGTGCTGAATGCAACCGGTACAGGCCCAGCGGCAAAGAGAAGCCCCCTGGCCGAGAAGTAGCCAGGCGAAGGCCACATGGCGCCTCCCCGACCCCTCACCCCGTGGCGGGGCCGGGAGGGACGAACCGGCCTCGACAGGGAGCCCTGGGCGCAGGCACACCTGGGGAAGGCGCGGGGGGCCTTAACTCCCCAAGATATGATGGGACATGCGTGTATCCCTCCCCGGACTGCCAGGGTAGGGGTGCCGCCTATGGACTAGAGGACCGGCAGGAGACCCCAGGTCCAACGGGCCATCATGACATCGCGACCGGCGGACATGCCGGCCGCCCCACCTCTCCGTCAGTTCAACGTGGTGGATCGTAACGGGTCACCCTCCGCTATTAGGCACAGGGGAGGTAGGCCTGCCGAGCTAGCGGGCCCCACCGAGAGCCCGCGAACATCGAAGCCCGGGCGCCCGACCTCCCGACCAGCAAGGGGGAGGCGGGAGCCTGCCAGCTCGGTGAGAGGCCCACCCCCAGCGCATCGGGCGGCGGGGCATGAGGACGACGGCGCCATCCCCTGGCACAGGGATGGAGAACGAGGCAAAGGATGTGTTGGACGGCGCCGCGGACCAGGTGAACAGGATTTGATTTCGGCAAGTGGCGGAGCACGATCGGAAGTGGGCCCTGGACTAGACATGTATAGGGTAGCCGACGCCGGGGGAAGACACACCCTCTCTCTCACGCAATGTAAGCCCAGCCCACCATGTATATAACGCGGAGCTGGGCCGCTTCTTGAGGATAGAGTAACACAACTCGCGCGCACACTACTTGCAAACACCCCGTTGTAAGCAACCAATATTCGAACGTGAGGAACAGGAAGCGAGCCACCCCATACTGGACGGTAGGGCATTTGCCCAAACCAGTCTAAATCCTTACCTTCGATTGTTAGCCATCGAGCCACTGAGAAGCGCGGCGCAAATTACTAACCGGTAATTGAAACACCGATAATAGAATTTGCTATGCATCTAAATATAATATATGTCTACGTATATATTAAAATCTATGAATCTAGAAAAGTCAAAACGAACTAAATTTTGGAATGGAGGGAGTAATTTATTATATATGCATGTTTATTGTAAAAAGATTTTGTCTTAAAAGATACTCCCTCCGGCCACATTTTCTTGACGTTTCTTTAAAAACTAGATAGTAGCTGTATTTTTTTGTCCTAACATCAACTGATAGTAACTGGAGGGGGTACTTTCATAATTTTTCAATGAAGAAGAAATGATGTGCCTATCACCTCTTAATTTTGTTGGATTATATATTAATATGTACATACACACTGCATATAATACAGTTTATGGTCAAACGCACACGATAGAGGCCATCCTGCCCTGAACATGAAATATTTTTTACCGTACCAAATCTCCGTATACAGCGAGCACAGTAAAATGCAATGTTTTACATGTTCGGCACCATCAAACAACCTCCCCTCTTTTAAAAGTAAAACCAACCGGGCCCCTCATTTACTCACCACTTTACCCGCGGGCTCGCATCCCGATGGCTCTCACTCCTCTCTTTCCTACCCCCACCACCCCCATCCTCCCGTCCCTTTCCTCCCCTAACGCCGTCAGCCCCGCCCTCCCGATCCGGCCGCCCACGCCCCCGCCAAACGCAAACCAACGGCGGGGATCACCCGCTCCCGGTCCAGGCCGAACCGGGCCCACCCGCCGAACCGGGCCGGAGGCGCCTTCGTTGAAACCTTCGCAGGGCCAGTACGCCACGCTCTATCTTGCACCCCCACCTCCCCGAGCTACAGCTTTGTAGCGCTCTCTCTCCTCTCGCTTCGGCTGCGCGCTCGCTCTCTCTCTCTCTCTCTCTCCTGGCTCGCTCGCGTTCCGGAGCTCGAGACCCGCGCCATTCCGCCGCGGGAAACCCTAACCCTAGCTTCCGCACCGCCACGGGAGGACGCGGGAGCGCCGGGGCCGCGCCGCGCCGCCGATCCCGATCCAGACGCCGTCGCGCCGAGGCCGCGCTGATCGAGGTAGGTCCGCCCGAATCGGGCCGGAATTCGCGGGGTCCCTCCTCGGGTGCGCGTTTGCAGGGGGCGAATCGGGCGGGAAGGGGCTCGCGCGGAGGGCTCGTGCTGTGATCGGGTTTGGGGATTTTTTTTAGGGGGCGAATGCTTTGGGCTTTTTGCCCGGGGGATCTGTGTGGGTGGGGAAATTGGGAGCTCAGTGCTGCTCGATCTCCCGGTGTTTTGGTCGCAGGTGCTCGACCGGACACTAAATTTTAGGTTTCAGTGGGTAATTTGTGCGGGACGGACTGGGGTTTGGTGGATTCAAGCTTGGGGTTCAGGTCCCCGAGCTGAAGTTCTGGCCAAAGGTGTCTCCTGGAGCGTTGAAGCTTGCTTAGCTTGAGCTGCTCCTTGCTGCGAGCGCCGGGATTTGGTCGTCTCCCAGTGGGGAGGAAGCGTGGGGATTTAGGGATGCCTCTGTAGATGCGGCACGCTTTGTTCCTGTTTTCCCCTATTTTTTTTTCACGGACCTCTTTTTTCCACGACTCCTTTGAACTTTGAGCTCTTAATGTTTCGTCTAGTGGACGTGGCAGCGTTCAATCTGCTTCCTTGCTGTTTCTTCTTCGTCTTCGAAGCTTTAGCCAGCTGCATCCCGTGTTTATGGACGAAAAGGCTGGATCTTTGGCCTTAGCAAGTGTATGGAGTGATTTTTGTCTGCTATTTTGACATTTTCCAACTACACTTTCTCTTGTATTTACTTAATTTTGTGCACAAAGGGTAATGGGGGTCAAGTGTAGTCCATCGAGGTTATTGTGATTTGTAGTTTCCTTTTGTGTTTTTGAAACCCTCGGATGTAGCTGTCATGCTGCACGGGTGTTCCATTCTCTGTTTTGGTCATATGGGTAGTTTTGTTTGACATTTGGTTGCTAATTCAGTTTTCTAGAGTTTTGGCATGTCACGGATGCCTTTTATCTATGTTAATCATGAACATGCTAGATTTTATTGTGCTCTTGTCATATCAATTCTTCATCCCTGTTCCTGAAGTATGGTCACCAGTCTTGATGAGGAGCTCTAGGATACTCAAGTTGCTCATGAGTTGCTTACTACTGGAGTATGAGCCAATTTCCTTCACTTGCCAATAGCTTAATTGACAACATCAGTTAAAACATCTTTTAAATATCCAAATCATAATCTCATTGTTCCAACTGGAGTTGTACCACTGCATATTTTCTCCAACTGGAGTACCACCACTGCACATTTTCATGAACGTTCGCATCTGATCTGTGTGCGCTTTTGTGTGCACCTGCATTGAAGCAATTTCTCTATTGGCTATGCTTCTAAGTTTTAAGTGAGAGAAGATCCACTTTGCTGTTGATTTAGGATTGGGAACTTGAATTGTTTATCTTAAGCTATAGCATTTTATCTTATGCTCTTGTGGAGTTATCTTAAATTAAGTTGAATTTATGTAAACCAGAATATGGTTTTCGTTACATTTAAAAAACCGGCTGATGCAATGATTCTTCAACATTTGCAGTCTCTGGAGGCATAAAGGACCGACACTACTTCAGATCGCGTGCAGCTTGAATTTATACTTTTACCAGCCCAGGGTGAACTTCTGGGCAGTGTAGTTGTGGGTCTATCTTCCTCAGCATAGAAGCAACGTGATTAAAAGCTGCTTATAGTTCTATATGATATGAAAGTTTGGGATCTATCCACTGCAATCAGGCCACTCTTTCACGGGCATTAGACCCTTATAGGGACACTCCAGGAATGTCACAGTTTCACCCTACTCAGCATGCGGGTGATAATGATTTTCAGATGTGGCAACAGCAGATGATGTACAAGCAATTGCAGGAGTTTCAGAGGCAGCAACAATTACAGCAGTCTGATCATGGGGCCAGGATGCAGCCCTCTTTTGGACAGTTTCATGCCCCTGCAAAACCACTGCCTGCTGATCAATTGTCGACAATGTCAAATGAAATGACCAACAATGAGTCCATGAATTCTGCATGGCCACATAATTTTACTACTGGTGACCCAAGTTTGACAAGCAACTCTCAAATGTTGAATAATGGTAGCGCAAATTGGGATCAGATTGTTGGTGCTCCTGGTGTGGGCAATTTCATTAATGGTTCAATGTTTGCGAATGCTCAGAATCAATCGATGAGGCCAATGGGATTAGCTACCCACCAAGTGGACCAAACTTTTTATCCAATGCATGCCACCAGCAGCAGGGGGTCTGGAAACCAGTACTCCCAGTTTTTAGGGATTCCTGCTGATTCTCAGAGTGCAATGGCAAGGGTAGGTCCAGATCAGTCTGAAAAGACATCTAGGCCATTCAACTCTTCAATGAATGATCATGGTCTTCACCTGCAAGGTGCCTCCAGTTTGATGCAGAGTTTTCGTGGAAAAGGGGGTTTCTTAAGTAACAATCCAATGCAAAATCAAAGTGATAATATCAAGGCAGGCAGTCTGGTTACAATGAATCATCTACAACATGGTTTTCAAACTCAAGATTTTCATAGTAGCCCAAACCAAGTTGAGCTTCAAGTGGGTGTGCAAGAGAAATCAGCAATGCAGGTAGGGCAAGCAAGTGGTAGGGCTAGCCTTGACCCTACTGAGGAGAAAATCTTATTTGGGAACGATGAGGATAGCAACTGGGGAGCTTTGTTGAGGGGTGACAATGATAATGGTAATTCTTTGGACAATGATAACTATGGTGGTGCTTTCTCATCTCTACAGAGTGGTAGCTGGAGTGCCCTGATGCAGGAAGCTCTGCAGTCTACAACCAGTGAAAATAGTCCCAAGGAAGAGTGGAGTGGCTTGAGCTTCCATAAAGCTGAGCAAATAATGGCTAACAATTCATTGTCAGGCCGTGACGAGAATAAGCTTGCTGGATTAAGTGGAGCAAACATAGAAAATGCACGCCCTCCACCACCATCCAGCTATGCTGACGGAACAATGAATAACCCAAATCTTGCCAGTTTTCAGCATGCCATGAGAACACCCTATGAGCGAAGGGACCAGATGCCTCATGAATCTCCTAGTGCTTCTGTTAACAATCACCAATCAGCTTCAGAAGTCAACAATGGATACTTTCAGCAGAACTTAAAACAAGCTCAATCTGATGGTAGACAAGAACAGGCGCACCTAGCAAATGGACTTTGGGCGCATCAGAAATCTGAACTGCTAAGAAATAGTTTGCAGTCAACTGGTGCACATGCTACACCACCTGGTGCACATGGATTTTGGATGTCACAACAAAATACAGCTGATCACAACATCAACAGAGAGTCAAGTAACAACCAAAATGACTGGAAAGCCAACAATGCACTTGGACAAGACATGAGTGGTACCCAAAATGTCTTTAATAGCAATGAGAACTCTTGGAAATCAAGTGGAGGTAATGCAAATTCAGTCCAGAGACTTCAGCAGAGGAAGTCTGATATAAGCACTGCACAAATACCAAATGAAAGTTCAGATGGTAAAAATATTAGAATGATGGGCTCAAATATTCCAATGATGACTCAGGATCATTATCAGATGATCACTGGCCGGAGTGGTGAGCAAGCTGGAATGAACCGCAATATGGGACATAGGGTTCCAGAGACCTCCGAGTCACCAGGAAAAAGTGCAGACCAAAGAACAGGCGATTTCAACCAGGAATATCTAAATACAACCCCAAACGAAAGGCAAGCACATGTTTTAAACCATGGACAACACATAACAAGCGATTCTGCTCCCAGGAGGCATTCTGTCTTTTCTGGGAAGGAATCCGAAAACGTAAGTCAGTCCAGTCAGCAAGCAATGGCATCTTACATGTTGCAGAACCGTGCTATGGGGACCTCTGGAATGAACATTGGCACTTCTCCAGGCAATCCAATGTCAAATAGTCTGTTTCCACCTCAGTCGCATCAGATGCGAAATAATATGCAGCATCATTTTGGCACAAACTCCCATGTCTCCAATAATATGCCTTCAGTAAGTGAGGTACGTTGTCCTATTTCATCTCCATGATGGATATGACTGGTGTTTTTGTTCATTCTCTTCAGTTTCGTTACCCAAGCTTGCAATTCTTATTCATGAGGCAATTGTCTTGTTTCTAGAAAATGATGATGGCACAAGAGCAACTTCAATCTCGACATGGTCTCCCTAACAGCTCCAGTGCATTACATTTTGGAGGAACTGACACGGGTCTGTCTCAGAACAGAGCTGTTCAAAACAGGTACTTCATTTAACGATTTGAACTATGTGATTCCTTAATAAATTTTTAACCAGTTGAGAATGTGAGGTATCAGTTCCTGCTTCATTTACTGCACAGCTGCATTTAATTCTATTTAATGATGAACCGACTTGTATTAATAGGCTATTTGGAACCCATTAGCACTGGAAATGTTAACTGAAATGTCTGCGGCACTGTCACCTATTAACCAGCAGCCCATAATCTTAGTGGATGTACAACATGAGATATTCGTAATTTGTATTCCACTGGGAGGTTTTGCAGTCTTTAGTAGCCATCTGTTTTTCTATAGGAGTTCTTTCTAGGCATAACTAGTCCTTTCAGCATTCTTCTCTATAGCCATAGCATTAGGGATGCAAGTTATATTTATTTTGGGTCATTGGGTCGACCCAAAAACTTGATAAAATGAACTAGGATGGCATTGTGCGTAATTAATTTAGGAGAAATGAACTAGGATGGCATGCCATCGTAATTATTTAGTTGACCCATAAAACACCATTGGATACCCACTTGCATCCCTACATAGCATGCTTGAATTTATCCATGAGGAGCCTGATGAATATGTATTTTCTGTAGTCAACATATGCTTCAGCTTCTTCATAAGGTGGACAACTCAAGAAACAGCAATGCAGTTGCTGAAGTGCCCAACAATTCTCTCGGCATTGTTTCTGCCCAGCAACAACCGAACCATCCTTCTTTGCAAGGATTTGGGTTGAGATTGGCACCACCATCCCAACGGCAATCAAATTCGGGTAATTTATGGTCTGGTCAGACTAATGTTGATGCCAAGCAACCTGACCACTCAGCACAGGAGGATGACCGTTCACAGCTACCTTCCACCCCTAGCCAGTCTTTGACGTCTCCGCATACAAACTCTCAATCTTCACCATTTCACACTTCAGAAACAGAAAACACTGGGCAGCCAATTGGGCGTTTTCCCCAGTTAAGTTCAGGCCAGCAGTATCCTGCGACAGATGATAGATCTGGTCCTGCACCCATGCTACAGCAGCCTCAGCAAGGTAGCTCTGCAACTGTGTTCAAGAATGTATGGACAAATATATCAGCACAGCGTCTAGCTGGTATGCAAGCTAACAAGATTACACCCAATATCCTCCAGTCTATGATGTTTCCAAATAATGCTACAACTTCCAACTTATGGAGCTCTCAGAGGACAGATGATCAAGGGCAAAAAGCATCAACTCCGTCAGATATTGTGACAACTTCAGCGAACTCGCAGAATCAAGATTCGAAGCAAGCTGTTGACAGTGATGCAGGGTTAGCATCTTCTCAGAAGGCAAACTTTGAGTCGACTGGAGCTACTCTATCCGGAGGGAATGAATCTTTGCAGAAGCCTTCTTCCGATGGAAATTTTGTCAATCCTGTTTCATCCTTTGCACAGTTGCGTCAGCAAGGCATCATGGGTGGTAAACACGGGGAGAACCCAGGAGCTAATTTTCAGGCCATGAATGCTTCCTACAATAGTGCTAATAATAGTGGTGGCATTGTGTTACATGGAAGCCCAGCACCTTCAAACATTCAGCAGCAAAATTACTCTCTTCTGCATCAAATGCAAGCCTTGAGGCATACTGATATTGATCCAGGCAGTTCTACTGGAAAGACAATGAGACCTGATGTTGGTTCTGATGCTTCACAGATTGACTGGAAGTCCGGCCAAAGGTTTGCTCATGTAGCCAATAACTCAACCAAATCGTCTGCGGATAACATTGGAAGCCCTGGCGTCCCAGGGTCATTCCCTTCAGACATGAAAATGCTGAGTTTTGCTTCAAGAAGTGAGGAGAGAAATCCTAATGTGCCTTCTCAGCTTCCTTCTGGAGAGCGTCTATCTCATGGTTCGGTTACTGCACAGAATGATAGTCAAAATCAGGTACAGCCCATTGGCACAAGCGCAGCATCAAATTCTGTTGAAAGAAGTGAGAGACCGAGGATAAACCCTCAAATGGCACCTTCTTGGTTTGGGCATTACGGGAACTACAGAAATGGTCAGAGTGTCGCAATGCTCAACGCACAGAAGACCACAGCTTTGCCATATAATTTTCAAAAAGCTTCTTGGAATAATGACAATAATAACTCTGCTGAAAATAGAGTTGAATCTGGCCAATCTGTTAGGCCTGTGCATCATCTCCCATCAACAAAAATGGATGCTTTGGTTCCTTCCAATGTAAAAGCATCTTCAATGATGAGAAGGCCTAAGAAGCGTAAAGCTATGGAGTCCACGCTTGTTTCTTGGCATAAAATAATTGAGAGCCCACAAAAATTGAGGAGCATCAGGTAAACATTCTACCTTGCTGTGCTGCAGGTCCATTTTGACGTATTCCATGTTTAAGTCACTACATGTTATCACTAGTTCCTGTGACTTCCCCTTGTCTTTGCTTCTTGATTTTTTTTCCCCATTTATACGGTTCTTATGTTGCTTACAAACATGAAAACCTTTACCACAGCACATATGAGATGGATTGGGCTTGGGCAGCTAATAGGTTAATCGAGAAGGTTAGTACAGCTTTACTGTTTGTCAGTTCTTGTGCATATTGGTTAAAAGAGATTAATCTTGATGCTGAACTAATTTCTGGAACAGGATGAGGCAGAAACTCTTGAGGATGCTCCTCTTAATTATTTACCGCGGAAGAGGCTAATTTTGACAACCCAGTTGATTCAGCAACTTCTCCCTGCTATACCATCAGCCATTCTCAGAGCAGAAGCTGTATCCGCTTACGAAAGTGCGACATACACTCTATCAATGTTGACACTAAGGGATGCATGCAGCATGGCATCATCATCATCATATAACTCTTGCTCTCCTGTGGACGATGAAAATAAGTAAGTACCCCTGAAATGAATGCTTATTGTTATGCACTTTTACCCTAGTAAGCATGAAGGGCGAGCTTATTTGGACCACCTTAGGCCTTGTTCGGTTATTCCCGAGATGGGAGGGATTAAATCTCCAACAAGTCAAAATTCCCCTCAATCCCCTCCAATCCCTCCCAATCCCCTTGTGGAGGGGATTAACTGAACAAGCCCTTATTGTTCCACTATTCATTTTTCTAATTTTACTTCATCATGGACTAGCCCATCTGAACAAATGACGAGTGCCAAGAAAATGGAAGACAAAGTGTCAAAGGCCGTGGAAGTCTTTGTTGGAAGAATCCGGAAGATGGAAAATGACTTTATAAGGTACGAGATGGCTAATGACTGTCATGGTTCTCTGTGGCATATGATTCTTTAACTTTCCTCAACATTACTGCTTTGATGCATTCGTTTTTAAGAAGCCTGTTCTGTTACATCCCATTGACTGCTTGGAATTTCTGGCAGCACAATATTACTGCTTGAATTTCTTGCAGCCTTGGATTGAGACCTTGAAGAGTTGAAACACCATTTATTTAAGTTGAAATTTTGAAGGAATCAAGTGCAATCACTGTTCAGGCTGCATTGTGCTATCACTTTCGGCACCAAATCATTATGCTGGATTTGCTTTCGGCTCTGTCAGTAGCATTTGAGTTCAAATGGAAAAATTGTGGCAAATAGTAAATCAAAAGGAAAAAAACTAACAGACACATTATACTAATAACTACTTCTTTTCTTCTCATACTTTTAGCTTTGGGCTGAAATTTCCAAGGATTCTGTAATACCTCATACTAAAACTTCGGCTTTCCCACAGAATTTTCATGTTACTTTAGCACCCAAACTGAAGCTTAATGGCAATAAAAGTAGCACCTCGAAAGGTTTTTACAGTTGACTAGTTAATCAATTAATTTTTCATGCAGATGTAAGTTGCATAGACTTTAGCGTCTTGGTTGGCATTTCTTGATATGTATTTCAAGCACTTGACGCCAGTTCCCACTGCTCTTGGGATAACTAACTGTTGCACTTTGTATCCGTTGGAGAATTCCTAAATTAGTTTCATGTTGATACATCGACATTTAGCTCAAGTTTCTTTTATCAACGCAATTTGCCCTTGCTGCAGCTTGAACAAGAGGGCTTCAATGCTAGATGTGCAACTGGAGTGCCAAGATTTGGAGAGAATTTCTATTGTAAATCGTTTGGGAAGATTTCATGGCCGGAACCATGCAGCAGCAGTCGAGGGGTCATCAGCTTCAGAAATGACTCCTCGTAGAATTTTTCCTGAAAGACATGTCATGTCGTTTGCAGTTCCCGGAAATCTTCCTGAAGGGGTGTACTGTTTGTCACTTTAGTGGAATGATCTTCCATTGTTTCCTAGCCGCTCAGATGATCTTGGGTGCCCTGTGAATCCCAGTGCTCCTTATCCCATGCCAAAGCATGGCCGAACAGAAGAATACCACGAAGAGGCCAAGGGACGTGTTCCAGCCGATCAACTCAGTGCTGGCTGTTGTTGTCCCATATATCAAGTATAGGTCCCTGTATATTGTGGAAAGTCAAGGAAAAAACTGTGGATCTCCCATCATTTTTCTCTGATGACGAGTAATTAGCTTCAGAATTTGTTAGAGAAGTCCATGCTCACTAGCTTAGCACATCTAGCGGATTTCTTCACTATTTGTCAATCTTTCTAAGAAATCCATGTTGGCAGGCTAGAGTGGAAATAATAATGTGAGCCTTTCTCTGGGTTCTTTGGTTCCTTTAGGATGGGATGCAAATTGGCTAGTGTGTCCAATCTAACTGACCACCCCTGTTAGTCAGCAGTTAATTACTAGTTTTATGTAGTGCTGAAAGCATTCATGGAACAAGTGGCGGGTAAAGTGCTTGGAAATTCTTGTAACTTGTGCACCCGTGATGTTTAAACGCTAACGGGTTCTTGTAAATTTAAAGTGCCAATATTCCTGAGGTAATATTTTACTTCTCGTATTGTGTTTCATGTCTCCATCTGTCTATGCTGAGGCTGTCATAGAATAGCTGAAGCTGGCATGACAAGATTAGACACAGATTATGCTCACTGAGAAAAGTAAGCTCTTTGCCTTAATCCAGTATTACTACATTACATAGCTTTTGATGTTTTGAACAAAGTAGGAGTAAGAACACAAATGCCTCAATTTGAAATTATTGCTCCCGGTACATTCTGCAGACTCACGGCGCGGGATCTTATTCACCTTTCAACTTCATCTATCGAGCTTAAATGAAAATACAAGAATTTAACAGTCCAGCCCTGGTGAAGACAGTTGCTGCATTCTCGATCAGGACACTCGATGGCTTCCGAAAAATCATGTATACACTGGGAGCGGCAACACCCTGCCACCATCATAGAGAACATACAAAAACATTGTGGGCCACAGCTCCGAACCCTGAACAATGTTCTCAACGCTTGGTGAGATGCTCAAGAGAGTACTCCTGGTCAAAACCTAGGTAGGAATCTGACACCAAAATCAGTTTCGTCTCCTGAAAGAAAATTCCCTCGTGAGAACAGTAAAATGATAAAAGTTCCATATCATAGAGCAAATGGATAAGGCAGTTCGGTGGCTGGGTGTTGACTGTGCATTATGCAGAAAAGGTCATCAAATTCACTGTGCTTGTTATAAAAAAAGCTCACTGTTTAGTAACTCGTGGAATAAATTTTCCCAAGCACAAGCATCAAGTCAGCCAAAACGAGGAAAACATCTTCACACTTAGCTTAGCGTAGCTTAGCCAAGCAAAATTCATTTACCTGGATATTGAACATCTGTGGCAATTCCATGCGAGTGTTAACCACCCGATCTGCAGAACTTATTCTTTTTAGACCATACAGCTCTGAGCTTGTAGCATTCCCCAGGACCAGCCACCAAGCTTCTTGTTTTGCCTACAGAAAACATCAAAAGGTTCAATGAAAACAACCATCGGAGTTCAATAACACACATTAATCGGAACACATCAAATAGAAAACTGCTAAGCTGAAGAAATCTATATTAATTAGCAATTTTACAAAAAATTGTAAGTTCCAACAAGTGTGGAAGGCAGCGATGTTCTTAGAACATATCTACTCCAACTCAATCTATGCATATACATGGAACAGGTGTCACCCCAATTATTGTATAATCATCCAGTTAGGCTGTAATATGACTACTAGTGGGTGACAACCAATAAAAGCTACCGATTTCTTAGAGCATCGCAAAGCATTCATCGACAACTAGTGATTTCTATGATCATGATTCTGCAGTATACGAATTGTTATCAGTTTGTGTTTCCAATTTGCGTGAGTTCTAACACCAAAAGCATTGGATTATTCCACAAGCTTCAGGCAGTGGGTGTGTTTGGTCACTCCAACCCCTGGACTTGCAGGATCTGGTGTTTGTAGGCAAAAACGAGAAAACGATGACTCATGCAAAACCCCCAAATCTATCCCCAAACAATCCCATTGCCAGTTTGCCACCAGACTTAGGTGACACATTTACTAGTCAAACAGTAGTAACTTGTGAGGTTTCTGTTCCAGTTGCAGTAACGATTTCTTTCCCAGTGGCTCCATTTTGAAGATCACGACAAATGGCAACCAGTTTCAGAAGCAAACTAATAAATTTACCAAATATGAAAAAACATGAATTTGTCTATTCAGTCTTGTCATACCAAACACAAAATTTCTAGTTTATAACATGAAACAATTTATTTGTCAACTTACTAAGCTGCTACACCATGTATTAAAAAAAACTCAGCCCTGGGGGAAAGACCACACCCGGGTATTAACAGCAGAAGAGATTTCTGCCCAGGTGCATGCTACACCATGTATTATAAACCTATAGGCTATTACTATTTCTTGCAAACATCTAGGCTAGTTTCTGTTCAGTTATGAAATGGATTTCCTAAATTATCATGACAAAAGGACTAAATGTTTATTCATTTTGATTCCCTTGCAACGTTTTTTATACAATACTTTAAACAATGAACCCTCTATGTTACATTTGATCGTTGCATCTAATCCCATGGAAAATTAATTAGATACAGACCTTGGGAAATCTAGGGGCAAATGCTCTTGATGTTGAACGCCGTGAATTTTTCAATTGTACTCTGATGTTTAAAGTTGGAGATTTGGACCGCTCTTGTTCATTCTGAAGCTGAAGTTTCACATCAACACGAGGGAAATGTTGCAGATCCTGCACAATGAAATACAGTATTCAGGAGAGAAACAGAATGACCTCTGCACTTACAAGGAAAACTACTAATAATGAGCTTATCACTTTCAAATATATAATCAAATAGAAGGATCATTCATGACACATATTTTGTTGTAAATAGAATCTGCAGAAATTATGGACATTTAAAAGCACCAGATGTTGAGATCAACACATACAATATTGAGTATTATTTGGGGCCCAATTTTGTGTAACATGTTAGCTAGCATTTCCAAACAATCAGCTTGCTCGCTTGAATTTCTATAACTAATTCAAGGATACTGGACAGTTACGGACCAATTTACTTTGAATTAATATCTAAATGATTAGGAAAATAATTTGATCTCCCAAATTTAAGTGAGAAAAGCAGCACCTGGTACAACTCTGATGCAGAAAATGGTTGAAGGAGCCTGTGCAATTCTTCACGAGAAAAATCCAGCAAGGCTGAGACTGTTGAGACTCCTCTACCCTGGAGATGACCTAGAATATCATCATTCATGGATGGCAACATCCAGAGTGATGAGTCCCTCTCAAACCAGAGACCCTGGCAAGTAAAATGGATTTAGTTCAAGATAAATATTTGTTTTGTCAAACCCAGATACTCGTAATAGTACAATGCAATTCGACTTAGGACTAATTTTTTATATATATTAAAAATGATCTGAACAATGAAATTCACCTGTATGATCATCTGCAAGAGATGCATGCAAGACAATGCACTTGAAAGCCATCCACTATTGGCACATACGTCAATCATTGCCTGTATAATACGTATGCTCTGATCAAGAACTGATTTCAAGTCTGTGGCGTAATCGCTAATTGGTAATCCAGCTCTTGAGAAATGTGCCTGCAAGACAGATAGAAACAAAAATTACAATTACTATATCATTGTGCATCGAATACTGTTAAAATGAAAATACTGGTAAACAAAGAACAAAATGGCATTCCAATACTATGTTCAACCATATGAACCTGAAAGAGTAAGTTGGCTTTAACATGTGGATCATCAAGGTGGTGTTGATCAACTGGATATGGGACATTTCCACTGAGTGTTCGATTCAAGTTATCCTGAAACAGCAAAGAGCATAAATGCATAAACGATCACAACATGCCAAGAATCAAGTTCAGAGTGTAGTAAGAACAGAATGATTTTAGAAATTAGCTGTATGAATTTCAATTCCTCTCCTCAATCAATACAGTGATATCATGCCTTGGAAGGAAAGAAAATTGCTGACTCAATTATCTACAAATAAAAATGGCGTAATGCTTGGTTTCTTAACGAACGAGAAAAAAGAACACCTCATTGTGGCGTACAGGAAGCTCATCAAATTCTGCAGCAGCCGACAGTATGTGCACAAAGGCCTAGCAACAGAATCAAAGTTATTCATTATCTGCCACTCCAAATTAACTCAAACAATTAACCTGGGAACAAGGCTAAAAACTTACTTCCAATGATGTATTGGGGCCAATATTTGACCCAAACATTGAAACAGTGAGGTAGCTAAGGTAATACTGCGATGCTATTTTTCCCAAAATCAAGTACTTTACAGAGCGGTCATCTACTCTTATGCATCCACTGTCCTCAAGATCTTCAAATGTACTTTCGACTAACCTGTTTGGACAAAAATGGGAAGACACCATCAAATTGTTGTAAAGCAAGTCGAAACTTATGCTTAAATGAAGTCCTCAGTTCCCACCTTGAGAGATAAGAATTCAAGGTATTTGTTTCAGTATCCTCCAATCCATAGTAGGCTGGATTAACAACCTGCGATGTAGCAACAAAACATAGAGTTTACAAGATGTCTCTATCCCACCTATGAAAGATTCTTACAACAGTCTTGATCTCTTCATAGCAGATCACTTTGACAAGCCATAGATTTGAATCAGCACAACAATAAGACAGTTTATACAGTACTAAATCGACAGTTGAATATTTATCCATATGATTTCAGATTTTATAGTAATGGTCTTGGTTTCAGACCCTTTAATTAGGAAAATATACCAGCCAGTCAATGTGAGGATGAGTTTAGTGCAGGAAAATAAACAATGTGCTGAAAAGGATTTCACAAGATAAATACCAATCTGCGATATAGGTAAGTCCAAGTGAGATAAATAATCGCTTCCTCCTTGTTGCTGATGGTGCCAGAAACAATTTCTGCATTTATGTGATCGTGCAAGTGCTCCCTCAGATTACTCTCCACAGGAAATGGTTCGTAGAGGAACTGAAAATTATAATATTTAGTGTTAAAGTCAATATAAAAGATGCATTAGAGATTGTTCATTAGCAGAGAAGAAAAATGCGCGACCTTCTTGTAAAAGCTCTTTTTTGGTTCATGGACAAGAATAACAGCTTTGCCATGTTGGTCGTATTGTGGTCGACCAGCACGACCCATCATTTGCAGAATATCTGTGATATCATAATCGATGTATCTTTTTGTTTTGCCATCATAGTATTCAGTGCCCTACAAGATAGATATTAAATGAGCCCAGAAGTAAATCACCAATAAGGACCAAGAAAATTCATGCATTATGTCACCTTGATTATGACCAGATGAGCTGGAAGATTGACACCCCATGCCAACGTGCTGGTACATACCAGTACCTGGAAAAAACATCAAGCAACAAGAAATTCTGTTTAAGTTGCTTAAGCATGTAACTACAATGCTTAACACGAGAAGTCTATCAAAGAAGAACACACCTGAATCCTATTGTTTGAAAAGAGTTCCTCAACCAAGGATCTGTCTCTGTCATTTAAACCTGCATGATGCAGACCAATGCCAAACTGAAGAGTATGCCTCAAATTACTATCAGAAACTTGTGAAAGAACCATGTCTAGGGAGTTGTCCTCCATGCTCAGGAACTGCCTTGGTTTTTCATCTGACGCTGCAAGCTGCAGGCAAAGCACATTAAACGGATAAGATAGCAGCAATGTATATAGCCATCTAGTTGCACAGATACAAAGTAGCATTCCACCTGAATGATATCAAGGGCTGTAAGTCTTGTCTGTCGACGTGATGACACAAAAATGAGAACAGGTTTATTGGGTGAATGAGAGCATATGGCTGCATAAGCTGGTTTGTTCATACTATTCATTCTCGGACAGTAGAATTTCCCAGGATATCCCTGTTAAAACAGAAAAGGAAACATGAGTTACAACGCAAAGCTTTTTTATGCTGTGATCTACCAAACATGTTTCTACAAATGGCCATCTAGTATAGTATCTTTCCAGAAGGAAGGGAATTTCGAATATCATTATATTTCTCAAAGTAACTGCAAGTTCAAAATTACATTGCCAATATACTTGTTTGTGCATTTTCAGAAAGAACCACCCAAGAATGGATACGAGTTAATAAAATGATTCCCAAGCTTGTTGCGGTAAGCTAGAGATGAAACCCAACAAGAGCCACCAGAAATAAATAAATAACAAAGGGAAAAGCAACAAAGAGTTGTTCGTAATAGTAATAATAGTAAAAGGGGGCTACTAGCCTAGGCCATGATTCGAGCACATGAATTGTTGGTTCCATGCACTCCTAGCCAAAGCTAGTCCTTATGTTATGTTCCAACTGTTTAAGTTTCTCTTTATTGCTTCCTCCCATGTTATGTTTGGTTGACACCAGCTCATCTTATGTTATCACACCTTAAAATGCCGCTATGCACTGGTGCCTCTGTTGGATATGGCCAACCATCTCAACGATGTATTGGTGTCACCCCTACCCTATCACATATATTGTTATTTCACACCCTACACTTCCTATTATGACGACAAATCTATCCCAACAGGTGCACCTTTGCTATGCTTAGCTGCTGGATATGCCGCCATTTAGTAGGCCATAAAACATCATTTCGCCTAATCATCCTATAGAACTTAGCTTATATCTTTTGTGGTACCTTCTATCATGGAGGATGCTAGAATCTTGGCACCATTTCAATCCAAGTTTCAATTCTATGACAACCATCTTCATCGATCTTACCATCCCTCTATAGGTTCGATCCTAAATAAAGGGAACTACCTGTCCTGCCAAACTAACCACACCCTCCGCATGTACAGTATCACTGAAGTCACAACACATATGCTCAGTTCTAGTCCTACTTAGTCTAAAACATTTCGTGTCCAATGTTTGCCTCCACAACTCCAATTTCTTGTTAACCCCCATCCTACTCTCATCAACTAGCACCACGTTGCCAGCAAAGACCATACACTAAGAGATCTCTCCTTGTATTTCCCTTGTGACCTCATCCATCATCAAAGCAAATTATTGAGAAAAAATAATACTATAAAGTACTGGGTGCAGGCTTTTTCCAGCAAAGCTACTCAATGCAACCAATCTATGAGGAAATTAGCCCTCCCAAAAAATATCAGCAACATTCTTTGCGAACTAGAATAGGAATTTAAGGCAATAAAAGAAATCCGGTTTACCTGGATATGCACTTCAAGAGGTACAGGCCTCACACTAGGCTTGAAATTGAATAGACCGTCATCCGTAACGCCCAACCAATCAGCTAAATCACTGAAGTATTTGACAGATGAAAGTAGTCAGCCAATGGAGCAAAAGTACTGCAATGATCGTGTAGGTACACAGTACAAGTTGAAAACACGGTTTCGTGATAACTCCTACTATCTCAAATACATTGTGAGAGAATATTGCTCGCATTCATATCCTAGGAGAATAGTTTATACATTAAAGTGACTGAGCACAAGAAGCAAGAAGCAAAAGCATCACTTCGAAACATACCGAGCATTTGCTAATGCTGTTGATAAACCGACAAACCGAATTGAACGATCTGTTTGTGACGATATATATCGCATTCTTGATACAATGACCTGAAAAACAGAAGTTCCATTATGCTAATAATTGATAGTAAACAAATTTAAAACAAACAAACAAAAAAAGAACGAACACAACAAAAACATACGATAAAAGGGGTACCTCAAGGATGGGTCCACGGTCAGCTCCCAAAAGATGTATCTCATCCAATATCATGAGCCCCACCTATCAATAATATTGTAAGCAATATCTAATAACTGAAATGAAATTATCTTTTCTACATGATCTACTGAAGTAGCTAATATATGAAGGACAGATCTAGACCTTCATAACATAGCTTCTGCTATGCCAACTTCGACTAATCCCATCCCATTTTTCAGGGGTAGAAATTATGATGTCAGCTGATAATAGGGCCATCAAATCTGGAGTGAAGTCACCAGTCATCTCAACCTACCAAAAGCATTACTTCAATTAAGATATACATTTTGACGTATTGGAGAAATAAAAGTTGCGAAGTGTTCTGTACCATTTTCTTCCCGAGCTGAGTTACAAGACGTTTTCTCCAATCATTCATTCTTTCTCTCACTATAGCCTTTAGAGGGGCAATGTAAACTACCTAAAAAGGTATTGAAAGGTATTAACATGACATTATGACACAAAAAACGGTCTATATTCAATCTCAGTAAACAAACCTTCATGTCTGGTTGAGTATTGAAAAGATGAAGCATTGCTAGTTCTGCCGAAATTGTCTTTCCACTTCCAGTTGGAGCTCCCAAAAGTACATTATTATCCGTGTGATAAAGAACATGAAAAGCCTGAAAAAGATGAGACAAAAATGTAATAGTTCAGCAAGCTGGAGCAAACTGTTCGCAACAGTACTAGTTGTCTTTGGGCAATATACAGCAAGTGGATGCACACAGTAAGCATCTTATGATCCTTAGAAAAATGGATACATAACATATGTTGAGCACTTGGTAACTTCTACACTTGATTCTGCCATCTTATGTTCATCCAGAGTACAATTTTTTTCCACAGACAAATAACCATTATAAACAGACTGCTGGTCACAGTTGCATATAAAAATAAAACAATTTGATCAGAATAGTTATAAAAGCTTAATTATCAATCCCTAACATGCAGACCATAGCATAGACGCCTTAATTGAAAGATAAATGACCCAAAATGCACCTGAGTTTGTATCGGATTGAAATGTGAAAATCTGTAGAGATCCTCATATGTTTTGTTGCCAAGAGCACTCAGCGGAAGAGGCTTCAAGTCCAAAAGTTCAGTGTGCGTTATTTGTGTCTGTGTGAACAGATGCAGCACACTCAGTATATTATACAAATAAACACCATGGACCGGCAGTAGGCAATTGTGAAATTCACCTGTGGTAATGTCAGATTATGAAAAGAAATAGTAAAGAGTGACTCAGCATGTAACCATGAGTCTGATATGGCTCGTATATAGTACTGTGGTGGGTGAGGTTCAAATATTGGTACATTAAAAGATATCTTTGTGGGTGTTCCTCTTGCCATCTTCTTCGTCAGTGTGAATAGCTCAGAGTGATAGATGGTGTCATTTTCAGAATCCTGGAAAATAAAATTTATTGTCACTGACCAATGCATGCCAGCAATTGGAATCAAGTACGAAAAATTTAAACTGAAAACCTTTAAAGAGAAGGTGTAGAATTTATGTGACCATTAACAAAACCGCATGCACATTGCATTTGTGTAAGAGGTTCCTGAAGATGATCACATCTCATCTCTATGCAGTTGCTATCAATCTTTCAAGGTCATATAAATGGTCTCCTCAAAATGTCAAAAGCAAGTAAAAAGAATTGCATTACACATGGTTCCGTACTAACAGAACAGCATTTGGGGTGGGTGTGTGTGGGGGGGGGGGGTGGGGGGGGGGGGAGGGATAAGAAAAGAGGAACAGTTTCTTAACCCGAAAAAACATGTCATGGCAAAAAGATAATAAATAAGGTGGAAGACAGATGATATAAAATTTTCTCAATCCTGCTACATCTCTAAAATGATGTAGCTGCACATACATAACAATAATACATGTACGCTCACATACCTCAACAATAATCCACCATCGTTCTGACATGCCATGATAACGATCTTTCCACACAAAATCAGGCGTTATATGCAGGTCAACCTACAAAATTATCATAAGTGATTGCATAATAGTAGTCATAAAGAAACAGGAACAGGAGACAATAATTAATTGACATTAGCTCTTACTTTAAGAACCGTCCTAGTGATTGGGCTCACAATTGCAGATAAGTTGACATATGGGAAGTATCCAACATATTGCTTAACCAGCTTCAGTAAAAAGATGTTAATAGAATTAATAAGTAGAACTTTTACTAATAATCACAAAGCTTTTTAAGCCAAGGCATACCTTTCCCTGGTGAGAAAATCGGATCAGTGCACCAATTTCATTTTCCTCCAACTCATAAAGACGATCCAGATCAACATTTCTTTCCTCAAGTTTCCACAATATCTAATCCAGAGAGAAAGAAGTACATGTCAAAAATAAGGTAAACATGACAAAGTAGTGGTAACTGATAGCAAACCTGAGGAGAAAGATCCTTATCAAACTGCCTAAGTGGATGGAGATGAGGCCATATTTTGCGGTCCACGGCCTTGCAATATTCTAGTAATAAGGATGACATCTCAGACCACCCCCGACGCAGACAAATCTCAAATAGTGCCCTCATAATGCGAGCCAAACTTTGACTAATGTATTGAGCATCAGAATGTAAAGAGGAGCTATCAATTGGAGCACGGGAAATATAAACCTGCAAAAATTGACCAAATACCTCAATTAAGATATTGTTAGTTCAAACATAACGAGAGAGTATCAGTCCTCAACAGTAACCTGTATGAGAATTGAAATTTTCCCATGTTTGTCAGTCGGCCCACCCTTAATTTCCAAGGGGCATGCTTTCCTAGCAAGGGCTTCTAATTCATCCTGTTCTTCTTCTCTCACAACAATATTTTCAAATTCAGAGGAATGGGCGACCATAGTAATCACCTGAGGTGGTACCCAGACAGACAGGTTAGTAAAACTTCGCAAGCATCACAAGCAGTACTGAATATATAGGACAAACTAAATGTGTACCTCACTTTCACTCATGTGACGTTGAAGCATCTCATTGTAAGTCTCAACACTGGAGTACTGAAGGTAAAAGTGGCTTGCAATTCGACCAAGTTCTGTGCAGTAAAAGTTGCCACTCTTTTCATCATAGCGCATCATCTTAGCTTTGTCTAGTGCGCGTGCAGCATCAATAATGAATGTTCTTTGTTTCGCGCCCATAGAAGGATCTCCCAAAACCTGAAGAAACATATGAGGTAGAAATTAGAACTTAGAAACTTGTAGTCAGAAATCAATGGAGGATAGAATATCACATGGGCAATGAAGCACCCCCCACAAAGGAACAAAATCATCTTGTTTATAAAATTATAAAAGAACATCAGTTGGAAAAATATAGAGAGAATGCAATACTTCCAGATGTACAGTTTGTCTTTTTTTTTAACACAGCGATGTGTCAAAAACTTCATATTACAAAATGCATTCTTCTCAGACAAATTTATGTCATATTAATTTGCATTGAAGGTGTGAATGGTGGGAGAAAAGGTTACCTCTTCCCAAGTTATTCCATAAACCAGAGGATTAGTTTTCATCCTTATAAATAAGTATGTATAGCCAAGCCAGGCACAGGCCTCCCTGACATTTGTTACCGTGCCCAAGGCAACCTCAGCATTTAAATTATCTTTCAGAGATCCAAGGAACTGCAAGATTATATAGTTAACAAGAAATTAGTTGTGGTTTGTTAAAAGAATATATAACAATAAACCAACTTCAGGAGACCACAAGCAAATTAGGAAATGAAACTTGTCCCATTATCCAACAACTTCACGTTAGGATCACGGGGTATGTTATATGTCCATTTGCAACTAGAAGTCATCACGTCACAGACCCCCTAGACCAAATTTTTTTCTACTGTTGGAACATTTTTTTCTCTTGTGGAACATCTTTTTCTACAACTGGAAGCAGTAGAAAAAATGTTTCCGAAAAAATGCTCTAGCAGTAGGGAAAAATGTTCCAACAGTAGAAAAAAATGTTGCAGGAGGTGTGCTGTGATGGCTTTTAGTCACATATGCAGCAGATAATATTTCTCGAGGATCACCCCTACATTATGGTCTTATTTAACCCATAATTGAACAAGTTTCAGTATTGTTTCTAGTGTCCTGGTATGCTAACCTGGCTCTCTATTGGAAGCTGGCTTGTCAATAACCTTAAGTAATAAGCCAATTTGTCATGTGTTGTGATGATAATTCCTTCGCCACTTTTGTCGAACTGTGGCCTTCCAGCACGTCCAAAGATCTAACAAAAAAATGAATGGATGAACATCAGAAACTTAAGACTGTTTGAATGAAGAAATGATGAAGATGGTACAAAATCATGAAAAGTTCAGATAGGCACCTGCATCACATCAAGCATCCCCAGATCTCGCCACCCACCAGCTTTAGGATCATATAGCTGTGTGCCCTGTTATTGGAGTATATTATTTTACTTAGCAAGTGCATAAAAGGGACTCTGAGCAATGTGAAACATGCATGTTTTGAAATCCATCGATCAACCGGAGCTGCATGCAAGAAACCTAGGGGTTGCAATGCTCATCCATCTTATCAAACAGTAAAAAAACTAAAAGAAGGTCATGCAGAACTTGAGACTTTCAGTATGGCCTTCCAGAGGAACATTGTTAAACTATCTCCAAAAGTAGTTCTAGTAATTACCTTGTCCTAAACCTCAAAGGGAATCGTTAGATCAAACCAAACAGCATTTAATACCGATATATATGTCTCTATTGATGCCAAACTATCTCTACAAGTACTGATATATGGACAGGCACTCATTTCATTGTAGAAATATTAAGTCAAGAGATAAGGTATGATGAGCTGCAGAGGAAAATGCTGATTTCTCTCAATCAACCAGTATCGTATGCGTGCACCATCAATTATAGTTCAGAACTAAAAAAATAGAACCAAAAAATAAGCACAAACAGATACTAACCTTTATAACAACTGTGTGAGCTGGTAAGTTTACTCCCCAAGCCAATGTTGCTGTACAAACAAGGACCTAAATTGAAAGAAGTTAGCACAAGACTAGACAATACTGGAGTATGCGGGAACACTTACTTTCAAAAGCCCGTCACCAAACAAGCGCTCCATCAAACTTCTGTCAGAACGTATCATTCCAGCATTGTGTATGCCAAATCCAGATTCGAAAAATTCAACAACTTCACGACTTTTTGCTTTACTAACATCTTTCTGCGCCCATAAAACTAAGTAAATAACAGTTACTATATCAATGGTCAATGAAACCATAAGGTAACCATATACCTTGATTAATGGAAACTGGGGATGATCTGCGCTTGAAAATAATTCCAACTCCCCTGCTTTTGCAGCTAGGTCGATCTGAGAAGCATGCAAAAAGAATCAGAAACTAGAAATTATCTGATTAGTTAAGACACAATTCACATCATGAAAAAGATATAACATGAATGGATCTGAAACCTTGAATGGTGCCTGAAGAATAGAAGCCATCATTTTAAAATAAAATAATCTTGCCATTTCAATATATATATATATGACCTATTAGTCGGGAGTTATCCTTTCAAAATACTACCTCCATTTAAAAAATGAACTAATTGGGTCCTAAACGTCATAAATTCAAGAACGGAGGGAGTACAAGTTTATTGAGGAAAGAGAGTATACTTTGTGCGTATTTCCACTCTATACACCTAACTAATGGTGTGGAAGAGGTTCATAGCTGTGGCATGCTATTCAATAGGGGCATATGAGGTCATTACACTTATATCCTTGGTTTCTACACATGACCATTGTGGATTACTCCCTCTGTTTCACTTACATCCTTGATTTCCATAATGGATAAACATTTTGAAACATATTTTTTCCTAAGGCCATGGATCAGATATAGTGAAGCCTTGGAGCAGCCCCGCAGATCAGATCCACGAGTTCCAATGCACTTTCTAAATATTATTTTAAATAACAAAAAAAAGAATAAGAAGATGCAAGACAGTTCTTGAGTATATTAGGTGATGCCTCACACAAGAAAGGCACAAGGTATGGCATCAGAATTTGATGAACAGTAACATTTACGAGACATGACAGAAGCAAACAATAGGAAAACAACATTGTAATGCTACCACCATCGAGCAATTAGGTGATGCCTCACACGAAAGGAACAAGACGTACCAGGGTTCTAGCAGTCTTCCCAGTGTCCTTACGAGTATGAACAAAAACCAATGCTTGGTGACCTTGCTTAATGGACTCCACAACCTGTCAATTTGAGTATGAGTTATGTATAGGTACAAATGCAGAAATCAAGAGAGAACCGAGCTGTCCAAGAGAAAAGACCTTCTCATAGCACAAAGTATTGAATAATTCAGTTTTCTTAGTGTAATCCCTTTCACTGATCCCAATGTATTGCTGAGCAAGAGGAACTGGACGATAACTTGAGTCAAAAAAGAAAAGGCCAGTCTCCGGATTAACCCGCAAAAATTGTGCAACCTGAAAAATGTGAAGTTCCATGATCTTATTAATTGCAGTACAGGTAGCGTACATACATGATAGTTAACATAAGAAGGTAACAGACCTCTAAGTAAGTAGGCAGGGTAGCAGATAGGCCAACAATGCGAATCATTGATTGCATAGACTCAACCTGTTGCATTCAATCAATTCATAATGAACTAGGTAACAAAACAGCAAGTAAAGAAGAACAGACAATCGTTATGTCCTAACGACAAGTAATCAGTTTGAGGTCGCTTAAAAAAAACAGTTGAGGTATAAGCACCTCTTTTTCTCCAGCTTTTATAAATTACACTGCCATGATTCTTGATACCATTAAGGCAAAGAGAAATGAATCACAGGAAATTAAACAAGATGTAAAACAAGAAGAGACAGTTTATCAGTGCCTGCACAGGCATGCAATCAGTTTGGAGTATACCACCTATTCCTCCAATCTTTACAAATCATTATATAGTGATTTTTGCAAAACACCAAAGCAGAGAGAAGTTGCTCCCTTTTTGTGTAAGAACTTACCTGGCGGAGAGTCCGAGCTACCAGTGCCTCAATTACTGAACCTCTTTCATCGTTTAGAAGGTGCACTTCATCAATGATTATCAGCTTAACCAGCATTGAAAGTGACATGTCACTACTTTTGCGTGTAATGACATCCCACTTCTCAGGAGTAGTCACTATCATCTGCTCGATGCACCAAGTAAGTACAGCTCAAAAGCACTAAGTTAAGAGAATGAGGTAAGAGAGTACCTGTGTTTCTTCAATCTCATTTTTGGTCAACTGCATATCTCCTGTAAGTTCTCTAACGACCAGGTTCAATGGAGATAATCGGCGACTGAATGTCGCTGTTACCTCTGCAGCCAATGCCTAAATAACATTTTTTTCGGGTAAATGGTAATGGTCCCCAGAACATCCAAAAATAGTAGATTAGAAGACAATGCAAGGGAGAAGAATACCTTCATTGGAGCAACATAGACTATCTTAAACTCATTTTTATGTAAAATGCCATCCCTAAAGTGTTGTTTAACCTGCAAAAGAAATTTGTTACTCCAATATCCAAGATTCAATCACAAAGATTTATCGGGAAACTAAAATCTCAAGAAAACAAATATAAACTTGTAAAAATCAGTGATTTGTAGGCTTTGGTACAGCTTTTTCATGGTTTTGGTATACCTCATGAAGAACTGCAATCATTGCAATATTTGTTTTCCCAGCACCTGTTGGGGCACAAACCTGGAAATTTGTGTAAGTTAGCTATGTAGCAGAAGATAGTATGGGGTGATTGAGCATGATTGCATAGACAGTGAATTTAGTGACGCACTAGAATATTCTCATTGGTGTAGTATGTAGCTTGGAAAATGCGACTCTGCACACGATTGAGTGACTTGTATCCCTGGAAGGCAGCTTGGGCGAACTCATCTAATTCTCTTATTTCAATCTGAAAAGAGAGAGAGAGTGCTCCACAGTTATCGACAAAAAAAACTCCAAGTAATGATGCACAGGCATAGCAGAGGCAGCCAGATGTTACAAAACTGCTAATACTAAAGTAAATAGAACTGGTACTGATGCAGTCATTTTATCAAGTATACCAAGAAAAAATAAGATCAGAAAGAGGATAATTGTAATATTGCATGTATGAAAAAATGACTTTTTTTCTTATATCCACAGATTAAAAGTCTAAAATCAATAAGGTCAAACAGAAAAAAGGTCAAGCAAAATTGATCATTGTACTAGGTTTCACCATTCCACATTCTAAGGTCACTTAAAGAAATCTCAAATTAGAGAAGAGGTCCACTTAAGTTGGAAAATCATCTTAAAATAAATGTAATGCAGGACTCCTTATGTTCGATTGAAACTATTTTAGAGAAATGAGTTAGCACATTAACAGAGGAAAATAAAGGATAAGACCAATATGTCTACCAGCTTCTCATTGGGTTTCAGTGATGCCGTTGGAGTTGGTGGAATCTTCACTTCTTCATAGCCCTTCATGTGTTTCCTTGTGGTTCCTTGAGGAAGGGAAGTTACTGTAAAACTATCTGCCCCTTCTCCAGTACCAATCACATCATCAAATGGCTGCTTTCTTTCACTTGCCAAAAGGAGGGAAGAGAAATCATCTACACCAATATCACCATTGCCAGTGTCTACACCACGTTTGCCACGTTTTTCCTCTTTCCTCCTAATCTTATCAAGTTGGCGCTCAGACTCTGTTTGTACAGTTACCTGCAGGCATAATAGATGAACATCTAACAGGTACCCACAATACATGAGACAGCATACTAGGAAGTTACCATACCTGTGTGCCATAAGTTGGCATCTTTGGTTGATTACTTGAGGTCATTTTCTCAGATTTCAATATCGCCAATCCATGTTGAATTGCATCTACTAGCTCTTTTCTATGCTGCAGAGCATGAAATAATCAGATAAGTTTCCAATATTGTCATACGGTACAGAAAGAAATTAAGTATGCTTGAAGAACAAATGAGGTGGCCTTCATTTCCATGTTTGTTCTCGCAAATTCTTGCAAAGTCTACCATTACTGTAGAGCACCTTTTACACTTAGACAAGCTTCCGTAGACAATTCATGCAATTTTGGTGTTTAAGCACACTGGTAGAAGGATTCTTAAGTTCCTACTGGATCTACAAATATTTCTTTATGGTTCAGATACAAGGAAGTCATTGCACGAAGAACTAACAGCGCAGTTCTATTAACTGATCATGTATTTTAACTTTTCTGGAAGGAAAATGTCATAACCGAACTCTCTCATAGTGAGCTCTACGTTTGAGCCTCGCCCTTGAACTAGGGTTAACTGGTTGCTTGAATCATTATCATGGTGAAACCTTGCAAAGGAATGAAGAAACAAACCAACTAAGGATCTGCGTTAAAGTCTGAAATCCTCTTAGAAAATTAGAATTACCAGGAGTAAAGAATTTACAAGATTGTATCATGAAACAGCCAAGCAACTTCTGGTCAGTACAGGGATAGTGCTCTAGCAGATTATCGGTACAGGGATAGTCCACTAGCAGATTAACAGCTGTACTAATTTAGGTGTTCTCCTCTAATCTTCTGGTTTTCTCCCGTGACCACGCTGATACCTGAATCCTCACCAGACTGTAGCATTTGTACATGTGGATGACTTGTAGGTTTTTTATAAGTTATCGTGTTATTTCCACCAACTATCAAGTCTTTGTAGGCCTTGTTCGTATGCCAGAAACAAGTTGTAAATATGCAGGACTAAAAGGCGCAGCATAAACAGTGAAGACTATCTTCAAATTCTTTCTTTTAATCATCTGATTCCCATCCCCACATAACATGAAGGAATTGAATGCAAAATAAACTCTAAACTGAAGATAACAAGGCCCCTTACCAAAAGAAGATCCTGAACTATTTCAAAGGCAGTGTCGCCAACCAGGTCCAACAGCTCACCAGCTATCTGCAAGGTGGGAAAACCAGATGATTGCAGCAACAAAAATTAAACTAGAGGCCGTATTTGGTAGAACATTAAAAACCTCATCGCCTGCTTTATTTGATAGGAGCACTCTGCACAAGGCCATTGCAAGTTCATCTCCTGAGAACGAGCCATCACTTCTAGTTATCAAATCGCAGTGATCTTTCAGCCACCTCAAACTCACAGAACCCCTAATAGCAGCTGAATTACGAGTTGCGGATGTGCTCCAAGCATCATACTGCCCTTTTTCAAATGTTTCACTGCCCAATTCAGCACTTTCTAAGGGTATGTCAAGAGAAACATCAATAACGAAACGAGCAGGTGGCTTGAAATCAAAGTCTGCTCCAAATTCACTTCTCTCATTTTCATCTACATCATCTGCTTTCCTGTGGGCAAATTCATGGGCGCTTGCCCGTTGAAGGGAACCGAGCTTCTGAGCTAACTGAGCTAGCTTCTTTAGAACTGAGTCTTGTACAGTATAGCCCACAAGCCTCTCCAATTCATTCCTGATGAGATAAAAAAATATGTAATTATTGGAAATCCAGCAAAAAGAGCTTGCAGCATCCACATTATACAACAAAAACCATGCAGAAAGGTAATGTGCTGGGAAACTTATGTAGCCAAGTGCAAAGAATCGGCATATATATTGAACTGATTCAACTGGCATATCGCCGTGGGGATCCTAGCCATTATATGAATCATGTTAATGTGCTACTAGCCATGTGTGACATCAGCTTTTCCCTTTTAAAATTCCAATGCATTAAGAGCTCTCTAGTCGCAGGGCGCAGAACTGAGCCCCATAACAAAATAAAAAGTAAAAAGAATTACCAAGTTTAGAAGCCTCAGCTTAAAAAAACTTTAGACATGGCATGCTTGTTACTCCCTCCATTTTTATTTACATGTCGTATTAGGTTTGTCCTAAGTCAAAGTTAGCTAACTTTGACCAAGTCTATAGAAAAATATAGCAACAACTGTACTATCCAACATATGCACTATCAATGTATACTTCATGGTGGATTTAATAAAACAAATTTGATATTGTAAATGTTATTAGTTTTTTCTATAAAGTTGGTCAAGTTTGACTTAGAGACAAATCTAATACGACATGTAAATAAAAACAACAATGCGAGTACTACCTTTTGACAAAGGCTCTTTGGGGGGCATCGTACTCCGTGTCATCGCCACCAAACAGGGCATATGCAGTCTGAGCAACTTCACGGAGTTCTTCAGACACTACCTCTCCATTCAACATCTCCCCCACAGCACCGATAAATTGCTTATATGCCTGGCGCACTTCGCTGGAAGCTGCAACACAAGTTGCGATTTCGATCAGTTAAGCTAAAATCATAATCACACATAAACACGCGCACGGCCAAGAAAAAGGGGTAAAGAAACAAAAACAAGACATTGCAGGTCAAGCAACCCGGCGCGTGCGAGCGAGCTGATATGGGTTTGGAAACATTACCGTCGTCCCAGCCGGGCACGATCTTCCGGGCAAGCTCCCACTCGTCATGCGGCCTGCTCGGAGACAACGAGCAACACGAAATCGTCAGGTTTTCCCCCGCAGCGATTGGGGTTGGGGAATCGTAAGACACCAGCGATCTGCGGATGGGGAGGGAGTGGAACCTGGGGAGGGTGAGAGCCTGGAGGATGGTCTTGCGGAGGAGGTAGGCCTGGTCGGCGTCGAAGTGCCCGCGGAGCGCGCTCGTCAAGCGCGGAAGCGGCGCGAGCATCCCGGAGTCGGATCGCCGGGGGCGGGGGGGCACGATGGTGCGGTGGAGTGGAGAGGCGATGGCGGCGGGCTGCCGATGGCTTGGACAGTAGGAGTTCTGTTTGGATCGCGTCCCACCGAGGGCCGGACTTGCGCGGCACGGAAGCCGGGAAGTGCCGGCGCACGGTGGCGCTTGGTTTCTGCCCGCCCGGACTCTGGGTCTGGCTGGTCAAGCTGGTAACGGGGGTGATAAGGATAGTAGGTCAAACGGGCCGCACGGCACGGCACGGCACGAGCACGGGCACGGGCACGGGCGCTAACCGGCACGGTGCCGATATCTCGGCACCAGCACGACACCGTATGTATGTCAGTGGCCGTACCGGATCGTGCCACAGGTACGGTAGTGACTGTGCCGGTACTGCCACAAAGTAACTATTCACAGAACAGCTACGCAAGAGATTAGAGACAAAAAAATTATAAAATAAAAATTCATTAGGAGCTTAGTGCATTAGCTGCCTCATTAAAAATCTGACCACGTAAAACTCACCCTTCTGAGAAACCCTAATACAGCCAAGCTTCGTTTGGCTTCGTTAAAAAATTTATTGTCTTACTCTTACATCAGCAGCACTAGGTCCAGATGTAGCACCAGCGGACTAGCAATCATAAAATATTACAGTTTCATTACATAAATGTTCATGAATCAAATCAAGATAAAGTCCTTCAAATGCTTTTTCAAATTTCTTGTCCTCTACATTATGTTGCAGCTTTGCTTCTGCAGCTTCTTAGTCCTTGATGCAGGTGATCTCCACCATTTCGGGTTTCATCTTCCGTCGCCGCTCCTCGATGATCCTACCGGTCATACTAAAAGTAGATTCTGAAGATATGGTAGACAGAGTAACAGTTAATATATCTTTAGTCATGATTGAGAGTATTGGATATGTAAGTTTATGCTGATGCCACCAGTTCAAAATATTAAAGTCATCAGTTAGATGGTTGACAGCATCACAGTCCAAGTAGGATACAAGTTCAGAATCATTAGAAACTGATCACCTCAACGCATGCAGCAGAGAAGTTGTAGATGTATCTCTAGACATGTTAAGACTACCACGCAAGATACCACCATCCAAGCCAGCACCACCACCATCATCATAAATTTCATCCCAAGCAGATCTTGACTTACCGGATACAATAGGAGGGTTAGTCCTCCTCAACCTAACAGCATCATATTTCTCGTCATACTTATTGTACACATCAATAAGTCTAGCTCTAGTGCCAAGCAAATAAGCAACATAATATGTACTGATGAGACTACCTAACCTTCTAAGTACCCTAATAAAATATTTTATTTTATTTTAGCTCTAGGATCAAGATGAATGCAAAAAAATAAAGTAAAGGTATATCCGTCCAGTACTTATTATATTTGTCTATCATAGGTTGAACCACAGATCTGATGTGCACATTATTAGCATAATTTTTAGGTGTAGAGAAATCTTAACAACATAATAAATCATGGAGATGTAGGATAATACACATCAGATAATACAGATAATACAACTGTTGAATCATAAAACAGCTGAAGAAATGATAGCACTTTTTGTGCCACAGCCTAATGCTCATCAGTTAACAATAAGGGCTCACCTTCAACTCTAGGGTACTGACCATGAATGAAACTAGTGAAAGCGACCTTATGAGAAAATAGATGCTTAAGTATTAGAAAAGGTAGAATTTCACCTAACATCAATGTCCAGCTAGAACTTTCTAGGCATAACACCACTTGCAATGCAATAATTTTTATATGCAGCAATTCTCTGATTAGAGGAATTTAACGATGATATTACGGTTCTAAATATTTTTATCAAAGGCTTAAGAGCAGTTTGGGCCTCCTAACAATCAGATTGATAATATAACGTACACAACGCTGATGCAAGAATATAAAATTAACTGCATTAGATGATGCATACTCTAGTTCATCAATAACCTCAAAACCAAGATATTTAGATTGGATAGATCTTAGTTTTTGCATGGCTACAGTATTATATGATGCATTGTCTAAAATAACAGCAAACACTTTTTCAGTCAAACCATAATCAGCAAGCACAGATACAACACGATCCGTAATATTTTGTCCATTGTGGGACACATCAATAAGAACTAGACCAAGCACCCTCTTCTCTATTTGTCGGTTAGAGTTTATGGAGTGAGCAACAACACTAATGTAGTTCTCTTTAGCATTATCAGATCAAATGTCAGATGTTAGACACATACAATTAACAGAAGCACTAAAAGTCTCTCAACAAGCTTAGCCTTGCAATCAGTGAAGTACTTTAGTATATCTCTAGTGGTGCTTTGCAAAGACACTCTAGTATATTTATACTAGAGTTATGAGCAGTTTTAATATACTCTTCAAAAGCCTCAGTTTCACCTATAGAGATAGGAACATCTAAGTCTAGCAATCAATGGAACCAATTGAGTACGAGCAAGCAGAGGATAGTAGTCCCAACTACGCATACTACCATCATGATTAAAAGAGATTTGAGCTTAGACATGCGAGTCTTTTCACGCTTCTTAACGCAAACTGCAATATGCCAAGAAAGATAACCAGTGCCACCACTAGAGAGAGCAGAGTACTTCTTAGAGCAATGCACACACCTAGCTCCATACCTGACCGTCTTACCATTGATGTTCTTAAATAGTTTTTCATAGTCATCCCAAACAGGAGAGGTAGAGGGACGTGAGTGTTTGGCGCTGTTCCCGTACAAGGGAAGTGCAGATGGATTATCAATACCATCGACGTTGATGGGATCATCAGCGATACGGCCGAAATGGGCCTCGCGGCCCTCGCGCATGTCATCCTCGTTGTTATCTCCGGCCAACCCGCACAACCGCCGCTCTTTGTTCACGCCCACCTCAACCGTCTCGTCCTCAGAGCCGGCCATCGTCACTCGCCAGTGATACGGTTCCTCAACAGCTGCAAAACAAACAAGCTCTGGGTTAGGAAAACATTAGATAGAAGAGATAATCCTAGATCTAGGGTTAGGGTTGTACTCGTACCTTTGCAGCCGGAGCCCCAAGATCGCGGGCAATATCGATGAAGCACGGATCCAGCCCTCTGGTTCCTCAACAGATTCTACATCTGCAGAAAGAGTGAGAGACAGTGAGACTGAGACACACACTGATACACACACGGAGAGAGAGGATTCGAGGGAAGAGGTCTTACGCTAGATCCGAAGCACCAGAGTTGCCGGAGTCCGGCGACGGTGAGGTCGATGATGACGGAGATGACGAGGTGGACGACAAGGAGAGGAGGAGGCTACATCGTCTGTGCAAGATCGAGATGAGGGTCTAGATGGGCGTGCCATGTGCCAGTGGCGGTCCCCGGCGGCTCAAGGCCACCGGACCCTGAGAAGATGAGAGGACGGAGGAGAGAGGGGCAAGTCATAGAGAGGAGAGCGAGAGAGGAGAAAACGAGTGGCGCGGCGAGTCAGGCGAGAGGAGAGAAATGAATTAGGGTTAGGGTTGTTGGAGGCTGCGACCGACGCGCTGCGTTATATAGCCCTCCCCCAACGGGCCATCGTCGTGCCACCCTCGGGCCAGCCCATTATGCGTGCCGTGCCCGTGCTAGTGCCGCGTGCCGCGAATGCGGCCGAGGCACGGCACTGCTACAATGGGCCACGTGCTGGGTCGTTCTAGGGTCCTGCTTTCTAGTGCCGTGCCAGTGCTGGCCCGGTGGGTCTGGCCCGTTTGGCCAACTATAGTAATAACCACACCAAAGAGAATCTCGCTATTTAGAGTATTAAATAAAATATATTTAAATTTTTTCATAGATGGATGCTAATTCACGAGATAAATTTAATAAGCCTAATTAATCCATAATTTGCAACATTGATGCTACAGTAATCATCCGCTAATCATGGATTAATATACCTCATTAGATTCATCTCGCGAATTAGCCTAGGGGTTTTGCAATTAGTTTTATAGGTAGATTTTATTTAATACTTCTAAATAACAAGATTATTTTTGATGTGACAGGAGTAATTTTGGAGGATTTAATTTAGAGAATCTTTCTATGAAAGTATTTGGAACAAAAGATTCAATCCTACTAGTTTCTCTGAAATTTCCGTCGAATCTGCAAAATCCCAGCAGCGGCATAGTGAGCCCCCGCCCGTGCGCCCATTAACGCATCCTTTCAGCGGCCATGCTCGGATAATCAGGCACTTCTGTTTCGCTACCTTTGTTGGCGCCATGATAGTAGGCGATGTGATCAATCACCACCGGCAAATCCTCCGATGTTCCAGGGACGCTCATCGAAGCAGAGGGATCGAGAGACGTCCTCACCGAAGAGGCAAAAGACTTCAGGTGGTGAACCATACGCCCGTACTTTTTGCAATTTGATCATTTTCAAAAAAAAATCACGTTTGGATCCCTGGACGACGTAAACTCTCCTAGCGGTCGGCACCGCGAATCAGACACAAGCACGCAGCACTCGGGGCCACGATTACGGAACACGCAAACTCCAATGATCGCAGTGCAGGAGAACTGGACATACGTAGCCACGCTCCCAGTGGGTCCTCCGGTCCTCCTGACCTGCTCGTGTAGGTGTTGTCAAGCCCGCCATAGCCGCTCGCTTTGCTAGGGCACTACACTCGGATGGCGACGAGAATCGAGTAACTCGATCCTGTTATTGTTGCTGGATCAAGAGACCGGCACCCCGCGATTGCGGTTGGGAGGATCATGGTGGCGGCCGTCGTGCGGCCAAGGCGGACACGGGGCCGCCGAGACGGCCCCAAGGGCTGCGACGCTGATCGCGGCGAGCAGGAGAGCGCGCGCGGGAGGGTCGGGGCGGACGGTATTTCATTACCGTTCCCCTGACGGTATTCCGTTTACCGTCCCGACCTGGTTATGGTGGACCGTTGGATGCGGAGGTTACGACCATGATTCGACCGGACGGAATGAAGAGTAGCGTTGCCTGGGCCATGCGGCGGCCCATTTAGCTAAGCCCGCCTTTTGGTTGAGCCCAATAGAGAGATCTGGTCCGGCGCGTTCTGCCCCCTCGCGCTCGTCGTCGTCGTCGATAAGCAAGTCCTGAAGTCCCCGTGGTGCTTGGCGCGGCGGCTCGTGCGGGAAGACGAGAGGCCGACTGCGCGCAGCCTCCATGGGCCCAACTGACAGATAGTCCGCAGCCGGCGTGGCCACAACCGTAGGTACCGTCAATTCTAGAGCCCTTCTGTCCTTGCTGCTGGAGCCAACGCGAGCGGAGAGCTTGTTCTAGGGATTGGAGCTCCACGATTACGGACGGGAGGATGGCGGTGGCGACTGTCGGCCGGCGGGCGGGCGGGCGGTAGGACGACCGACGAGCGGGTCCACATTAAGGGCCTATATTTTTCATATTCGGATCGCGATTAATCGCGATCCAATTTAGGGTGTTAATTGTAAATATTTAGGGAGCTAAATGTATATATTTGGATCGTGATTATTAATCACGAACCATTTGAGGGTATTAAATGAAAATATTAGGGAGCTAAATGTAAACACTTGGATTATTCGAACTAGGAATCCTTCTGCACATACTAGGGCCGGTGGCATGGAACTGGCGACGTCGCGCTGCCGCCGGCCACCTCCGCTAGCTCCGCCACCATGCATCCCCCGTCAAGTTCACCGCCCACCCGGCCAGCCGTCGTTCCTGTTTTGCTCGCGCTCCGCGCGCCGTCATAGATCCCCGGATGGTCCTAGCTCCTCGGGGATGCTGGCATGCTGCCAAGGCAGTGCCGGCAGCCCGGCATAGGTGCGGGAGCAAGGTGTGCCCGGAGACGAGACGGGGACACCTACAAGCTACAGCTCGCAGGAGACGGGGTCGGCATTGTTGTCTACAGCTATAGGCTACCCGTGCTGCCTGAGCGCCTGCGCGTGATCGAGCTCAAGCAAGCAATAATGCAAGCCGTGGCTCGGCTGCACTGCACGGCCACCTCCACTCGTCGTCTCTCTCGTCGGCCCTCTCAGCCCAGCCGTGTTCCATTGTCTCATCTCGTCTGGGCTCTCTGCTCTCTCAGCTCGTCTTAGTTGGCGCCGTCACGGACCCGTCGCTGCGCTGGTCTGGAGCATGCGTGCCATGCTTATTTGCGCCAGCGTGCAGGCAGCGCCAGCAGCTGTGCAGAAACTGCTCGACGCTTTGTTCACCAGGAGCACCAAGCCACCAATTGTTCACTTGCAGTTTCTTTGTCGCATTTGCTACTGCTAGAAGAAGACTAGATTGTACACCATTGGTCTTTGACGCCAAATATTATTTGAATTCATGAGTTCACTCTCATGACGATGGGATGATAAGTTCTTGTATGACTTCTGCAACAATTGCATGCTTAGAAAACTTAGGGCGCGGCATTGCTTCGCCAACTTGGCTGGCCCAATGCATGACTTATGATTGGTTGTTGGTATAATATGGGTGTATGTTCTTTTTATGATAGAACTATATCAAGAGCTGTTGCGTTCTATAGTAATAAGTCTATGGGTTCCTCTGGAAACGATCAGAAAATGTAATGTGTCAGAAATTTATGTTAGTATGTGGCCATAGAAATGTAAGTGAAAACAAGGTATCAATCGGTCTATAGGTGAAATGGAAAAAAGGAGAGCCGTATTATGATAAAGGATCAGCAATTATTAGCACATATCGTGAGAAGCTCTAAAGAAGTTATTTGATATTCTTTCCGTTCTAAATTATAGATGTTTTAGCATTTCTAAGTGCATAAATTTTGCTATGCACCTAGACAGAGGCATAGCTCCCCCAGATTTTTAGCTGGGGCAGAACATGCTCACGGTGCCGACCGTTGCCCTCGCCTAGGCCTTGCTGAGTTCCGGATATTGCTCCGGCCACTGCAAGTAGCTGGGGCAGCTACCCCATACTGCTGTATGGGGAGCTACGCCCCTACACCTAAATATATACTATATCTACATAGATAGCACAAATTATATATCTAGAAATATCAAAACAACCTATAATTGAAACGGAGGGAGTACCAACCAATTCCCTTCTTGTACAACTTGTAATAATGCATCAAATAAATGTGGAAGCAGTAGCATGTAGTATGTCTTGCATGCAATTAATTACGAGTATAGATCATTTAAATCTTTATAGCATCTACAATTATAGAAAATAGGAATAGTCAAATTAAATAAGGTTTGATTAGTTTTAGATTTGATTTTCTAGTGCAGCTGATTGTTGCCCTTGGGGTGCTCATTGAGCTCTGCATTATGTGTTAATGGTCTTGTTGCTTGCTAGCTAGTGACCATAGAGCATTGCAGGATAGCCTGATGCAGAAGTGCTTAGACATGATATACTAGGTGACAACTGGGATTGGCAGGAGTAGCACACTACCACCTGCTGATTAAAGATGAGCAGCCGAGCAGCTGCGGCATTGATGCACTCTAGTGGTTCATGAAATTACCTTATATATCTACCTACGCTTATAGTCTTTTCCTCCTCCCTCCATTGTACCGGAGCCTCGCCCCCTCATCATACCTACACTTCACCTACCTCCTGCAGTCCTGCCCATGCTTTTCCTGTAGACCGATGGCACCTTCACTTCGCATTTTCTGATATTTTGATCGGTCGTTTGTGATGGCACCTTCAGTCTTCAGAACATGGCATCACCCATGCCCCATGCTTTTGACCGGTTTTTTCTGGTACCCTGCACTCGACAAGGCTGGTAGTTATAGCATGCATGCATGGAGTACAATAACTTTTGAAGTCAATGGGTTTTTTTCGCCCCAGTTCCACTTCGTTCTTTAAAAGTTCATTTTGCAAACATACATCCTGGCCAAAACATTTCGCGTAGACAACTCACAAGTCACGCCCGGTGTAAAGCGCCATGGATCAGGTCACTATTGCCCCCATCACTGGCTTCCTTCCTTAGTTTCACAAGCACTAGTAACTGTGCCAGAGAATCCGACGATCCGAGTGCAGAGCGCTAGTATGGCAACCACCCCCTTCCAAAGTTTACTTAGGCTAATCACAATGGAAATTTCATGTTCATGTTTCCAAGAATGCCACGTCAACTTTGTAGAAGGATGAAACACCCTCTCTCAATAGAGAGTTTCATCTCACTATTTCATATGCTAACATACTACTTAAATGCTGCAAATAAATAACCAATAGGATTTACTCAATTGTGTGAAGATGAAACAAAACACTCTCAATGGAGGTTTCACACGGTTTCCAAGTTCTTGGAAATGGGTTAACATAATTTTATCCTCATAAAACTCCATGAAACTCTTACTTCTTAGATGATGTGCCATATCATCCAAATTGCTGATGTGGCAGGCTAATTAATGCCATGAAACACCCTATGAAACTCCCATTGTGAATAGCCTTGCTACCCGTGAGTAAATGTTCCCCACCGGTAGCTTTCCTTCTTTTACCACCCTCACTTTCCTCTCTTTGGTCTTGGATCGTTCAACCACGCTCCTCACGGACCGTCAATCCATCAGTGCTGCAAGGCTACACCGTTGGATCGTCGATCCCAAGCTTCAAACGCTAGCGTGGGCCGTCGCGCGGGCCCCACGGGTTAAAGCAGCCAGCAAGCGTTTCATCAAGCCTACGGGTACGGGCTACGGCTACGGACGCGAAGATAGTCTAGGTGCTTCCAATGACAGCTCGGTCCCACCTGTTGCCAGAGAGCCGCGACGCCGCCTGGTGCGATGAGGTTTTTTTTTGTCTTCGCATGCATGCTAATCACCATCCGTCCGATTACAGATGTAGCGCCCGATGCCGCGCTGCCGAAGGTGGCCATACGAGCCACACGAGGGACATGGGGCCCGCTTCTCCTTCAGGAAATGTGCGTACGCACGCTAGCACGTCTGCATGACATTAGGACCCACTAGTTTCGGACCTACCTGTCAGTCAGTCTAAGCGCATCGCGCTGGAGGCGTGTACGGACTGCCCTCTCCGGAACAGCGCCCGTGGCGGGCCCCACCTCCGGAGGCGAAGAGACCCCTCTCTCTGTTGCAAGCAACCGTCTGCTGCTTTCCTCCTCCAGTCCCCTATGCACACCCACCACTCCACCCGCTGGTGGTACACGAGAAGGGCAAAACCCTCTCTCTCCCCACCACTCTCTCCCCGTGGCGATCGAGGAATCCAATGGCGCACCCGGCGAGGCCACCAGCGAGGCACCCGCCGAACCCTGGCCTCGCCCCCGCCTCCCGGCCGGCGCAGGCGCAGGCGCAGGCGCCGGCCCCGTCTCCGACGACGCCGGCCGCTCGCCGCCCCGACACGCCACGGAGGGCCGCGCAGGTGATCGGCCCCTCGGCTCGACCGCGCCTCTTTTCCTCAAATCGTCCTGGCGATCGGGGTTGCTTTCTGTAGGGTTTTGTTGGGGGTTCGGGGTTTGTTGAGATTCTTTTGGCTTCTGTGCGCCGTGCGGGTTTTGTGCTGCTTACTCGTGCGTGCTGCATGAGGAAAATGAAGAAATCTTTAACATCTCGTAGGAGAGCGTTTCGTTCGATGCGCCTACGCATATCTTGTTGTTCGTCATGGCCCCCGTTTGTACTTTGCACAATATCGTCTGACTTCGAAATGCGGTCAAGTCCTGTGTACTAGTAGCTACCAAGTGGGTTTTGCTGCGAGTGGTTCACCAAATCTGTGCTTGATTTTCATCTTTTCGATTGGTAATTTCTGTTGATTTTTTTGCTGCCAGAATTTACTGGTGCAGCATCATTTGCCCTATTAGGTACACTGCGTCTGTGATGTGATTCTGTTCTCACGTTTATGTTATGATTTCCTACATGATTGTCTTGCGGGGTACCTGCAGAGCACCTCTGCTTCACTTTCTCCATCAGATGATTTTTAGCATGCGTCTAACTGATAAAATATGCTGTACTACTTCTTCACCTTGTCAAATTAAATTTGATCTCTTATGCAAATAGTTCCTATGGGTATTATGTTACCCTTAATCTTCTATAATGCTTCGGAGCACATACACAATCTTCTATAATGCTCTGGAACCATACAACCTATTTGGAACAGCTTTTCATTTGTTTTGCTCTACTTCTCAGGACACACCTTTTGCAACAAGTGTTGATGGTTCAAGAAATAGTGCCCGCTCTCAGTGCAAACAAGATCCAAGGTATATGTGGCTCCCTTTTGCTTACTGAAATTCGTGCTTGTCTTTTGCACAAGAAATTTAAAATTTCTAAATGAGTTCGTTTGTGCTTGTTTGCATTTTAGCTTGCAATTTTTTTTTGAAAATGTCCTTTTTACTATTGTGATTTGTATTTACACTTGCTAGCAGGGAAACTATTATACTGCTTTCTTAATGCCACTGCAATATTTAGGTGGCCAAACTTTCAACTATTTTGTGGATAACTAGCATATAATTAACTGCTTGGAACTTGATTTTACATTGATCATTCCAGTGAGTAATGCAATATCCCAGTGAGTTTTCAGTTCTCCATTAACCAAACAATCCTCATATAAGTTTGTTCATTCATCCATGTGAATTGAGATAACTTATTTTTTGGGGAAAAGAAATGTACACTGACATATTGCAAAACTTGTTAATATAGAACCACTCTTAAATAATAAGCATAAATCAGTTTTGGCCAAAAATAAAAGAAGTACTGTGAACAGACCATATTTAAATATTTGAAGTTCAATGTGGTTGCATATGATAATATACATATTGATATCTAGTCTTTGATATTCTTGAAGATGTTGCTTTGTTAGAATGAGGTTCTGAGATGAAAAGCACTTTTTGGATTAGTTGCATAACAATTACATGTTTCTATTTTCTCCAAAATTCTGGCTGTGGCTGGTTCCTTCTTATTTTGCAAGATGTATTGACATGTGGTATACTAGCTTGTTCCATCTTTTATGATTCCAGTTTTTTTCTAAAAATGGATGTATCTTTTACACTGTACCACAATATCTGAATTTGGGAATCACTTCGTCATCTAAGCTATGCATACATCGTTTGCCTGTGTAGGCTCTTGGCAGATTACTAAGACTGTTTAAGTGGCCTGAATTATGTCAAAATTCCATGCATTTCTTTATGCAAAATCTCAAATTTTTATGTTGATTCTAGCCATATTGATTTGCTAATTGATAATAATTTTTCTATTTTAAATACAGATATACCCAAATTCTCCATGCTAATGAGGCAACGTCCAGAACCAATAGAATCGTAGTACCAGACTCTTCAGATAAGCTCAAGACGCCTAGATTTACTGGTGGTACATATTCAAAACCTGATGCAAGAGTGAAGCTGATTCCCGCGGAAGATATTACCTACGTACAACATCGAAAACAATATGGTAGAACTGTTGGCTCAGCTGGGTTACAGAAAAAACAGAGCAGACGAAGTGTCACACCACCACCAAATTCACGTAAAGTATCTGTTCTGGGATCCACATCACTCACTCAAAGTCCCCGAGCTCCCGGAATTGCTTCTCTGAAGAACCCTGCACCACCAAGTTGCAAATTTTCACAACCTTTAAGTACTAATTTGTATACTAATGCTACTCCTATAAATCTAGACAGAATGGATGGTACAAAAGCACTTCCCCGGAGCTCCAGTTCGAGTATTTTGCATTCTCAAGTTCAGAGCAGTCAAAAACTGTCAACTAGTTTGCCAAAAGGGGCAATGATAAATCCTCTGTCTCCTAGTCCCAAGCAAATGCGTGCTCCACATCCAAGTGAGGATCCTCTTTGTACAAAGGCAGGGCCGCCTTCTAAGAGTTTTTGTGCACCAGAGAGTAGAAAGTTATGTAGTACAAACATCAATTTAACTACAAGAAGTAATACAGCTCCTGGATTGCAAGCTCATGTTGTGGAGCCTGCATTGCTAAGCCCAACATCTGTGCTTAGTGAAAGACCCATTGAGACTTATCCTGATACAAGAACTGCTGCTCCTGTCGCGCAAGAACCAAGTGTGAAGCCTGTATTCCTAAGCCCAATACCTTTGCACGATGAATCTTCCATGCAGGTATATTCTAATACTAGATCAAGCCCAAATCTTTGCTCTGTTTTTTAATAAAAAACCACAACCTTGTCATGCTGCAGTGCAACAATATACCTCCAATACACAGCCCCCAGTCCATAGCTTCTGCGCAACATGGTGCCTTGTTGCAAGAAAGTAACTCACGGGCATCAATTAGCTGTAGCAGATCTTCAGGTATGTTAAGGATCCTATATCTATATATGATAGCAACTCAGAAAAATCCTTGATATGCGTACTAGTGTAACTTTCAGGTATGTTAAGGATCCTTGATGAATTTCTTTCTAGGTTGTTATTGGATATAGACATATTGTTGCCATTCAGTTCATCCAGTTGTTAACACAACCTCAGGCTGCAACGTAAGATTGATGAGTGTTATCATACCAGTGCTAATGTTGCTGTTTTTGTTCAGTTGTTTTCCTTCAAAAATAGTATTTTATGCCTGACATATTCCTGTGTCTTAGATTGTGTACTTTTTTGCTTAAGTACCTTTGCGACAATTCTTTTTTTTAGTTTTTTCTTTCAGTTTGGTAACTTATTTTATTTTTCTCCTTCTGCCTTTATGAAATGCAGCTTGAACAGTGCTTGCTTGCTTTTCCTTTGTTATTAAAAAAAGAGAAGATTGTGCAGAACAGAAAGACGTTTTTTATTTTCATTCAAGTTCAGTGCATATATTTGCATGGGCAGGAGTATATTGAATGATTTTGTTTTTCTTATTGCTAAATTTTGTTACAGCACTTTGTCATAACGTTGGTATTCGGGAAACAGGCACACCTGTAATTTTACATACGAAGCTGCCCAAGAAGCATTATCAACCAGAAACCAGCTGGAAGTAAGCAGTAGGCTTGTGCATTTCTTTCTTATTTTCTGTATGCCTGCATGTATGGGGAATCACTCTTATTTTAGGGATGGTAATACAGGATTTCTCTCAGCTTCCTCTTGAGGATAGGCACATTTTGTTTCTCTACCACCGTGGTTTGCCCATTTTGGTCCCTGAATAATGTCCCCACCATATTGAATAGAAGTTGATTTTGGTCTAAAGTGCAAATCCCACAGATACCAGCCGAATATGTTCTCATATTTGATATGCCAATGACATGAAGTACACATACTTTTCAATGCGAACATTACTGATCAACTGTGCTATAAACCATGAACGTTGTTTTTTACTAGGCAGCAAAGCTAATTCCTAGCACAGTAATTATACATCATAGTAATCATCTATGCAATAAGCAAACAGATTGTTCAAGCAATACAATGATGCCTTCTTCTATAATACGGAAGTGCCACTTTTTTTTCTCTAATATTGCTATCTTGTGTAGTCTGTAATAGTTTTGCTATTTTAGTATCCATGTACTTCAGTTAGCCACTAACACTAGGCTTCCATTTTTCTTTTAGGGTGAGCTTTCATGTTACTGGACAACTGATACATACTTGTGATGGACTTGAAGCCCGTCTCCCTTGTCATATCTGTGTCAGAGTTTATGAAGCTTCAAGGCACATGCCTGAAATTTTAAATCTGGAGGCTGTACCTCTTTCCCAGCTGTGGCCAAAAAAGTTCAAGATAGCCCCCCCAGTTGGTGGGGATATTGGACTAATGTTTTTGAGCAGACACCAAAGGTAAGTGTAATGGGTGTAGTAGCTTCTACTAGCTTGTAAGATGCACCGGTGGTTCTGCTCAAGTAACTTGCAAGTTGCATGTATGTTACTTTCACTTGTTTTGACTACCAGTGTCTAAGACTTACTATCACATAAAATGGTAAACTGTTTCGAGTGATCTCAAAATCATGTATGTTCTCTCAGCTTAAGAGCTATTTATTACAGGCCTCACAGGAGTTTTGATCATCTTCTTGAAAAGGTTGCTTCACATACTGGCCTGCTAACCAAAATTGGTGATACTGAATTGGCAATATTTTCATCAAAGTTGCTTTCACCACACTATCAGAGTACGTTTGCATGTTCTTGCAAAATTCTGTTTCTATTCCTCAGATTTTTACTGTTACAAGAGAACAATCCGTTTTCTGGGAAAAAATGTTTTGCAAATTTCACGATGGTCGACAGATACTGGTGTTTTTTGCAAGCTGATATTGTCTTTTGCTAATCTTTATTTGGTAATACTCAGTTGATGGGTTTATTGCTATCATTGACTTGCTCAGTCAGATAGCTTTGAGCACATTGAGTTTGCATGGGCATGGTTGAAACAACCTAAAGAGTTTCTAACATCTTTGAAAAACTGGTGATGTGCAAGTATATAATTTCTCATTTGACTTCGAAACTATATTATTAAGTCAGATAGCTTTGAGCACATTGAGTTTGCTTGGGCATGACTGAAAAAAACTAAAGAGTTTCTAATATCTTTGAAAAACTGGTGGTGTGCAAGTATAAAGTTCTCATCTGACTTCTAAAATATTATTATTGTAACAGGGGAAAATGGAAAATTATATTTTTGGGGTATTTTTGGGAAGCGTCTCAGGAAGAATCGGTGCAAACCTACCAGACATATAAAAAAAGTAAAGATCAGCAATCCCAGTCAGCCAAATGAAGACTCTTGTAACAAATATGAGAAGGTAGGCCCGAAAATGGATGTGGCAAAAGGCAAAGAGACCGGGAATACTGAATCTGATATTGGCATGACATTGGGTGCAAGAGGCAATCCAACAGATGTCACAGGAAACAAAGAGATAGTGAGGGACAATTATGAGGGTATTGCCAAGGTATTGGATTTGACAGGAGGCAAGGAGACTGATAGGGTCAATGACTGCATTGCAGTGCGCGGAACTCCTGATTCAAACCCTGTGTCCAGTTGCTCAGCTCCCGCTGCTTCTCGTCTTAACGGATGTCGCCGTCTTGACTCTGCAAACAAGAGCACATTTAGCTTAGAAGGTTACACTAGCACACTGGTTGCTCTAAGTTTTCATTTTATCAATGTTCATTTTCTTATTAAGCTTCTGACTTACAATTTTTACAGATTCCACCTGTCAACCCGCTGACAGATCTTCAGTTAGCTTAGACCTTATGCTGGACATACCCCCTGGATTTTCAATAGATGTACCTCCTGGTTTCACAAAAGCTCACTGTAAGCTTCAGATGGAAGCTGCTGCTGTGTCTTGTGCTGATGCACATCCTAGTCTTATTTTGGACGCTCTTTCGGGATTTCCTACGGATATTCCTCCTGGCTTTACTGAAGCTCATCGCCGACTACCTGCTGCAATTTCTTCTGCTGGACCAGAAACCTTTGCTTCTACCACTGGCACTGAAAAGAAGCCCCTCATTAGGTTCTCTCTAAATGTTTCAAAGCCTATTAAAATGGAAGTTCCACCTGGATTTACCGCGCTACATGCAGTGAAACAAGAGCCTGGTTTACCTGCTATTGATAAGGCCACAGAGAACCGAATGCTATATTCTTTGGCATCTGGTGCATCTTCAATGGGAAAAGCTGGGAAAGCAGATGAAAAGGAAATCATGCACAATGAGGTACAAGTTGCTCCTGTGTTCTAAATAGCCTGTACTTTTCTTTTTCCTTTTTTCTTTCTCAAATGCTTAAAATATTATGTGCTTTGCTAATAGTCTGTACTCCAGTCTCTTGCAGTAATGTCATGTTTTCTTGCCCGTGTTTTTAAGAGTCTGGATTTTTATCCATCGGTTTGCATTCATAGCTGACATGATTTCTTGAAGCATCTGTGATGATCATGGTAGTATATGTGCCTTTTTGTACACGCAGAAAAGGCATGTTGTCTATTCTAGGTTGCAATGGTGCTTTTATCTGTGTCCGCATGCTTGTCATGAAATCCCCAAACCATACATTTTTATGTACTTAAATGAGACTTGCCCTTTCGTATGTACAGGAAAAAGTTGAACAAGATGAAAACTCAGAGGAGCGAGAGTTTCCAAAGATCAGGCGGCTTTCAGATCTGTATCCTAGTCCTTCGGACAGCACTGAATTTTCCCAGCCTACACACTTGCCCGACAAGATTCAGGAGTGGACGCCTGAGAAACAGATGCATCAGAGAGAGAGAGAGAGAGAGAGAGAGAGAGAGAGATGCATGCAAGAATCACCGGATCCTTCTCCTGCAGATACCATGACTAGAAGGCCGAATGTGAATGGTCGAATTGCGTTGAACAACAGTGCAGGTCAAGCGAATGGTAAGGTGAGATGCGTCTGCACATCCTTTGAAGGCCACACGGCGCTGCCTACCAGAGCTACAGGGTCGTCGTCGCTAGCATCGTCAGGTGATCCACTCGATAGCGAGAGCATTTTCTGTAGGTGCGTTGTGCGCGGCGAAAAGTCCCCAGCACAGTAAGCTGTAGGATTGCATAAGAAATGACGCTAGACTAAGTGATCCAATACCAAGCAAATGCACTCGGTGGTAGTGCTTAATGTTGATTTGGATGTTTCCTGTAAGGCTGTACCTAATGTGAATCATTAAGCGTAGCATGCTGAACTGAGGATACAGACCAGCACTTGGCAGTGAAGACCTTGCTACAGTCTCAAAAGAGAGAACGAGATTTGCTGGTCTTAATTAAACTCATGCGTCTGTCTTCCATCATGTTACCACGCTCGCACCCAAGTTTGCGGAGACTTGGAGCGATATGCCCGAGAGCTGCGTTCCTCCTACTTGAGCTTTTCATCCAGCTGGCCATGAAGCCAGTGTGCCCTCCAAACTATCGAATGCGACAGAAGGCGTTCTGTTGAGTAACCCTTCACCTGCAGCTGTAACAAGGAAAAAAAAGGAAAACTATTTCTTTCCTGAAAAACAGCATGCTAGAGATCAAAAAGATGCTAACTGAACAAGAACATCTAGGTTGCTGGTTGCACGATGCTTACCTTGGAGATAAAAGTGGTATAATTGTTGTCCATCCATCGACGAGCCTCTGTATGCTGAGATTTGCCGTTCTGCGCCAAATTTGTTAGCACGAGCCCATGTATGAAGGACTTCAAAACATCAGCTGGGGTTGCCTGCTTGTGGATGAAAATGTGAACACTGCCTTCCTTATCCAGCAAAAGGTAGTTGTCTGCTCAGATGGCAAAAACAAAACGTCTGCAAAACTCAATACCGTTTACATCACCCAAGACATGAACTTACCAGTCAAAAAGAGACATGGACTTACTGTTTTCATAGTGGGATCTCGTTTTTGCAATCTCCAACCTATCAAATGTGACAAACAGTGTGGGAATCTATTCTCGATTTACAAATATTGACAAACGACAAACATGTAAGCTCTCAAAATTTAGGGGGTGTTTGGTTCCCTGAGGCTTATTTTAAGCTCTATCACATCGAATGTTTCAATGCCAATTAGAAAAACTAAATATAAGCTAATTATAAAACTAACTGCATAAGCCTAGGGCTTATTCACAAGATGAATCTATTAAGCCTAATTAATCTATGATTAGCATATGTTTACTGTAGCATCACATGGGCTAATCACGGACTAATTAGATTTAATAGATTCGTCTCGCGAATAAGCCTAGGGGTTATGGAATTTATTTTATCCAAATATCCGATGTAACGGGGCTTAAAATAAGCCCCCGTGGAACCAAACACCCCCTTAGAACTTACATGTCAGTGTGTGTAAGCATCGAGGCTTTAGCACCTAAGTGCACACGCTCATGTGGTAGTTTAATTCTAATTAACTTCCTCCAGTTTGACCAAAAAGGAAGAATATGTTCCTGCCGAGAAACCTGCTTTGGTGCAAGAACTAGGAAAAGGGCAGAAAATTTGGTCAAATGATGGAACATCTTGCGTGGTTATTCAAAAAGGCCGGCACAAAATTTGGATCATTCAACAATCATACAGCACATGCCAGATAAGTACTAAAGTAGTGACTACAAGGGGCTTGCTCACCTTCACTGCATTCCTTGAAGTACTGAAGCAGGATGGAAGCTCTCTCACAGTTTAGCGTAGTGAGTGAAAGTGACTCCACTGCCTTGTAATTTGCTGGATTGTCACAAACAGAACAAAAAGAAGTTTGTGTAAAGAGATGCATATGCTAAGGAACAAAGAAACTTCATATTAAAAGATGGCATAGGAATAAGTATAACCATGCGATGGTGATTTGTTTTTTATATGGAGTTCAAAATTTTAATAAAACCACAGCTCAGCGAAAATTATTAGGTTTGGTGGTCTAGGTTCAGACTACAACATGCCAAATTTAAACTGGTATCTCAGTCTAATTCCTTGCATTTTAACGGAAACAATCCAGTGAACATTTTCACTTCAAAATCCATGCATTCCGGAAAATATTGGACAGTTGATTTCCGTATTCTTTTGCGGCATTTTCTAATGTCAGTTTACTGTCATTTGCATGCGGGAAAAATTTCATCCACGGCGGTATGGCATAGGCATAGTGTTAGTTTTAAAATCTAAATTGTTCATTAGCAAAATAGGTTACGACTTCAGCACTACTAGAGTCAATTGATGAGAAATAGGGAAAGTTTAGAAGCTGTTTGGGTTTAAAACATAAAGAACAATGAAAGAGCACTCACCGTACATATGGAACACTGTGAGAGAAAGGAATGATGCCCATACACTCAAAGCATGCCCTCTGGTAATGTGAGCCAAAAGCATACCCAATCCCATCCCTGTCATTGTAGCAAGTGTCTCCTGACTGCCTTCCTGAAAAAATGAGTATGCTTCTGCTGCTACATTTTAGAAATAACTTGATACCAAAATGGAATCTACAAGTCTATGAAGGATAATCAGTGTTACCTTTGCAGAAATATCGGCTGCATTATTTGCAAGTGCAAAATGCTGTGTTAGTGCTGCTCTAGTTGCTCCACTAGCAACACCAGCTAGGACCCCAGAAATAATAAATTAGCCCCAAAAATCCACTCAGAAAGCTCCTCTTAATAAGTTCTGAAGTTCAATGTGTAAATTAACTTACTGAATGACCTAGATAGGCTGCCTAAGCACATGATAACTATCAATGATGAAGGAAACAAAGGGCTTAAGAGATCCATCAACATTCCTGCACAAAGAACATGAAGAATGTAAATGACCTTTTGGCACTAGGAAAATAAGGGAGAGAAATTCTCCTCATAATCCAGATTATATGTAAGCTGATTTTTCAAGAATAATTAATACACTACTATTAGCCTATTAGGAAGAGAGAGCAATCCAACTTTGCATGAATATAATAATAATAATTGTGTCATGGAGGAAAGCAGAAAAGAAGATAAAGAGGACACTAAGTAATTGAATTTAGTGTTTTCAATTGAACATTACCAAGGTCATTCATAAAGTCTGCAACTAGGCGCCACATCTTCGCATTGCTATCAAGATTAGATCCCTGGTGGAGAAGAAGGCACAGAAAATGAATATAGACAATGGCAAATTTTCCACGGAAAGTATTATCATGACCAATATTCATAAGAATGCCTTGAAGGGGCAGCAACATCTGAGAGTAGTGAGATCACGGTGTTTATCGCAATAATTTAGAAAACTGAATACCTGATAAAAGGTGAACAATATCCCTCCAAGCATTCCTGTCAAATCCCTCAGAAACCACTGCAAAAATCGAATAAATCTATAATGGGGAAAGTGAGGAAAAAAATTCAAGATTACAACATTAGCCTAACAAACATAGGAGAATGTTGGCAAAGGGAGGGAAATTCTACACTAAAGTTTCTGCCCAAGTAACCCACAGATTGTGATGAAGAAAGAAGTGGCAATATTCTTTAAGGTACAAGCATGATTCCTTGGAAGGTTGTTCCCAATCAAAACGCCAACACATACAACTAATCCTTATCATGTTGCATATCATTTAATAAAAAACTATAAAAAAGGGAGTTATTGTGTATATTCAATAAACTAGTCCTATCTGTCCTCCATCAAATAAGCATTGGTAGACTGCACGTTAATCAAATGGAGATGTGCTAAAATCCACCTGGAAAGTAGCACCTATGATAGTAGCAGATTGTTCTCCCACTCCGATTGCACCTAAAAGAGCCTGGAGCAGTTCATTCCAGACGACAGCATATTTAGAAAAGCACAAACCAAACAAAAAACATTTGGATACAGATTGCAGAGTGAGTCGAGAGACTGTAAAGGCAGAACAGAAAAGCTTACTTGTGTAGACAACATTGCACGGATGTACGTGGAGAGCCCCTAGAGCAACAACACAGGTGAGAACCAAACACAAGGTAGAATTAGTTTTTTACCGTAGGTAGTATGATGAACACAACAGCATGGTTTCAGACTTCAGACACAGCTCAAGTCTTGCAGGCAAACTTTACCTGCAACGTATCCCACGTCTGGAACGGGACATAATCCGGAGTCACGCTCCCAGGAAACCCCTGGTAATACAAAGGCCCGCTCATCAGTCATAGTGACCAGTCCACGGGAAATCAATAGAGAAGAGCCCCGACACCGAGCAGCGAAGTTCACTCTAGGCTTCTAGCAGATACATTGGACAACACGAATTGGGCCTTGGGGAGGCCGCGGGTTCAGTCATTCACCTCGGGCACGAAGGCGCCCAGCATGCGGCCGCCGATCCGCCCCCACCGGCTGCCGAACCTGCGGTCGCCAAGCCGGCAACACGAACGCGTGGTCACGTCAGACGACTGGCCAAGTGGCCAGGGGATCGAAACTCGAAAGGAAGCAGAGGGGAGGGCACCTGCGGGAGGTGAGAGAGGAATCGGAGGCGGTGAGGACGGCGGTGCGGGAGAGCGCGGAGGCGGACGAGCCGCTCCACTCCTCGACCGTCACCCACCCCGCCGCGGCCTCGCCCTGCTGGTGCGGCGCGTCCATTTCTCCTCTCGTGTTTCGCTGCCGGCGCCGGGATCGCTGGCTGGATCGGGCGACGGGCGGGTGGGTTGGCTGGCTTCCGTAAAACTCACATCAGCCACGGCGAGGCGGCGAGCAGAGCCCCACAGTTGCCGGTGGAGTTGACGGCGTGGGTCAATAGGATTTGGCGGCGTCCGGCGGGGCAGGATGGTTTGGGCCGGGCCGTGTCCCGTCACGCGAGTGCGGCGGGCTCGTTTCGAATTTTTTTTTTTGTTGCTAGCGCCCGGGGGTCCCATGCATCGGAAGCTTGCAACAATGTCAAAAATATATGCTTGCAGTAAAAAAATATATACTATTCGGAAGCTTCGTTGCAACATCCATTCAAATTCATGCAACATCAAAATAAACCTACTGCAACATCAAATTCATACAGGTGCATTATGAAAAAAAGCTGCTTGATAAAGGGCCTGTTTAGATCGGCGGTGTGTAAACGCAAAATTTATTTTGCAAAGGAATCTTACTAATTTGAAGTACTAAATGAAGTCTATTTACAAAACTTTTTGCACAGATGGGTTGTAAATCGCGAGACGAATCTAATGATGCTAATTAATCCATGATTAAGCAATAATTAGCGGATGGTTACTGTAGCATCACTGTTGCAAAATATGGATTAAGTAGGCTCATTAGATTCGTCTCGCGATTTACAGCCCATCCATGCAAAAAGTTTTGTAAATAGATTTCATTTAGTACTTTAAATTAGCAAGATTCTTTCGAAAATTTTGCGTTTACGGCTTTTTTGCGTTTACGCGTGGGGAACTAAACAGGCCCAAAATCAAGCCATGGCAACATGTGGCAACATGAATCTCAACCTCAACATTTTGAATCAACCATTGCAATATTTTAAAAAATCTACTGCAACACCATGGGACCTTGCCGCCCCTGGATCTCCCGTTGCCGGCCCGGAGCTGGCCGCCAACCTCATGCGCCGCCGCCCAGAGCTCGCCGCCGGCCTCGTGCGCTGCCTGGGGGCTCACCACATCGCCGACCGGGGCGTCCCGAGGCGGCGCAGGGAGGAGGAAAGCCGCACATGTCAAGCGTGTGTGTGTGCGCGCGAGGGTGCTCCCTTCTCCTCCACCCAGCTGGAGCCGTCGCCACCCTTCTCGCCGGAGCGGCTCGCCGTTGGAGGGAAGCGCGAGCCCCGCGTGGCTGGTGAGGAGCAGGAGCGCCGCGACCGCACCACGCACGTTGGGTGCGCCCTTGCTTCTCCGCATCGCGATGGGTCACCAGTGGCCTCCGCCGCCGCCCTTCTCGCCGGTCAGGGCCATCCCATCGGTGGAGCACGTGGGGAGCAGGTGCGGGGGCAAGCGGAGCGCTGGAAAAGGAGGTAGCATGCTCTGGAAGGATGACGAGGAGAGGATGACCGGGAGCAGCAAGAGCGAGACGAGCAGTTAAAATAATTGCTTGGCGGATGGTTTTTAGGATGTGGAGAAGGTGCCACGAACCTTTCCAAAACCAGCGAGGCATCCGATATTTTTACCGAGTCCGGACACCCGTGTCTTAGCATTACCTTTTTTATTTAGATTATTATCGTCTCGACAATTCGACTGCGTTGCGCAGAATCAATGCTCAAGGTTTCAATTTTCAAAACGCAAGAATGGCAATATTGTTTGCAACAGACACTCTCCAGCTCCGTGGACCCTGGGTGTGCATTTGTCCCTGCAGAATGTTACATGTTCACTTTAATCATTCAAAGTACTCCCAGTCTCCCACCACGAATCCAGATTCCTAACTCGAAAAATTGCGACCTACTCCATGAGGTTATCAGTTTCCTTCTCCCTGATACATAGACGGTCTCGCATAGTTGACAATGTATGCCCTCCACATTTATACGGCTGAAGCCTATCACGTTGCGGAATAAAAGGCTATTCCTTTATCTAAGAAAATATATCATGTTTCTGAAGACAAAGAGATTCCGCTGGATAAATCCCACCAGACAGGAATATAAGGTCGCTTCATAAGAAAAGGAACATTAAGCTGCTTCCTCAACTTCTGATCTCGCATCGATTGACAGGGTGGCTAGTTCACTGGCATCTGTGTCGACCTTATCGTTGAAATGGTCCCTTAGGAATTCCACTGCCATGAATGTGAATGCAGATGCAGGGATATACCAGATTATTCTAGGAACGCTTCCCTTGAACAAACCATGCACCCCCTCGGAAGTCCATGTCTTTGTTATAGCATCCAGCCACCCATTGTACCTGAATTATACATAAAAGGAATTCTGTAACTTTGGCCAGAAATCATAAATCACCAGCAAACAGTTTCATGTGTGATGGTCAGAGACAAAACTTTAGAATTCTATGGTAAAAATAGAGATATGAGAGAATGTCAGCCAGCTCTGAGAAACGTCAACAAGCCAGAGGGAGGGAGATCAGTCATGGTTACCTAGATGTTGATCCTTGTACTTGCAGTCTTGTCTTTATCACATCCAAGGGGGTTGTCAAGTACGCACTACAGCCTGCACACAGTATAGTTGTCAAGAGGCAGAACACTTGAGATCAAGTGATACAGTAACATATATATGGCTTATTACATATATTAGACCAGACATACCGCCTGCCAATCCTCCTAAAACAAGCCCTTCAAAGGAGTTGCTGACATCCAAATCACTGTTTGGCAAATACTTTGTTTTCCCATACTCGGTCAATTCTTTCATTGCTTCATAGAAAGTGACCTGGAAAGCCACATATTTGTTCGTTAAAAGATTATTTTAAAAATAGATTATCTATAACCATCCACGACATTTCAGTAAGCTTAGAATACCCAGAATTTTAATTGAACAGATCTAGCAAAGACATGGATCTATCGGATAGAGTCAATATCCACAAGAAATGTGTTCTTGGCGTATTAATCATGTATAAGAGCTACGCTGAAAGGAGAAAAATCATGTATAGGTTCTGGAAGGGCTATGGGTAAGGTTCAACTCCTGGCTCCAATAATCATTGCTACTGAGGAAAGCCCAGTAATGCTTATGTACAATGAGACCAGGAATTCGTTGCTATTGCTTGAATTACCAGTTGCCAAAATAATGCCAACCAAAACGGTAGCGGTGGCGATGGGCAGATCAGATGACTATCAGGCTGCCTTGTAAGTGAACAGATAAAACATAGCAGTATCCACTTCCTTTAGGAGCTACTAGCTTACTGCTTAAACTCAAACTGCCAGCACTACTTTCGAAAAGTGAGTGCATTTGCTAAAAATCGCTAGGACAGAGAAAAGAAGAGTATAAGCTGAATTTTAGTGTACCATTAGACCAGCAAAAGGGACATCTCTGGCAAGCGTAGACCAGTATCTGCAAGAAAGAAAAGGCTCAGTTAGAACAAAGCAATAGAGCATAACTGACAACTCGACTGTCACCATAGGGTGGTGTCTGTTGAAACAAAACTCAAGTGTGACAATTAGACTATCATGATAAGAATATTAGTATCAGTTTTTTTTTCACAAACGAATTGACAGATAAATGTCTGTTCCATCAACACAAATACACTTAAACATCAATAACATGCACATAAACAACTTTTTCATATTGTACCAATTTCTTTCTGGCCTAAAATAGAGATAACCTTTAAAGGTTGCAAAAGGAACGGAGCTAAGGATCTACTTCTACAATATCAAATATAAAAGGTATGGTAGGACTAGGCTACTTCTTTTGACGTGACTTCAGGTCATCCAATAAAAAAAAACATATGAAAGGCACTATCTATTGATAATGATAGGCAGATACCAACTAGCAGTCAGTGCCAATACCCTGCATAAAGCCCCTTCAGACCATGATCTCTCCAGATAGAACAACCAGCATGGAGCATTCCGTTGTAGTACCCATACATCCGAGTCCCGTGAGTTTGAGAAATACTTCCTTCAGCTGCAGCTGATGCCCAAGATTTTTGGGTGCCTTGGACTTGCATTCTTTGTTTCATGACTTCGCAAGGCACATATACAAAGGATCCAAGTGTATCACCTGGAATCAAGAATGAAACATACATGTGGTATCAAGGAAGCAGCAAAGGGAATTATCTTTTGACATCATGCATTCCAACAGAAACTGCACCAACAAAGTATTATGACCGATAAAAGAGGATGCCAGAAAGGTTTTCTAGTGCGGATTTAAAATTCCCATGGTTGGTAAAAAACCAAGTATAGATCTAACTATATTATGCAGCACCATAAAGATTTTTAAAAAGTAAACACAGATAAATGAAAACGAAAGTGCTTACCAATTGCTCCAGCAATAAAATGTGACCAGTGTCCACTTAGATTAGGATTAGCATTCTCCAACCATGTCTTAGTTGATTCAATAACACCAAAATATGTTGCACCAGTTGCAAGTGATCCAGTAACACCTGGGGTGATTCCTCTGTAAAAACCTGAAATTAGGTCAATGAGCAGTGTTTATCGATTGATGCTTGAGAATGTGGAAGAGTCCACTTCTTTTGCAGTTTCAGAGGCAGCTCAGGGCTCACTAACTATGATATTTATTAAAAAATTTAGTTGGCTTTAAAACTAGCATGGACTTCCTCTAGCTACTCTTGATTCCATTTTAACATTCACTGACCTCTCAGACCATCAGAAGCCCAAACTGTTCTAACCATCTGGAATATATTCTTCTGAGCCTGTTAGGAACAGATTAAGAAAGCTGCAGCACTCATGTATCGAAATCGTGCATTATAATTATGTCTTAAAGTTTACATGAATAAAAGTTGAAGCAATCTCCCACCTTAGCCTCTGTCATTATAGCCTGACTCTGAAGCCTTGTTTTCAGAGTGTCAACTGGATGCATCATGCCTTCCCCAAATGCGCCTGCAATTCCTCCCCATACAAATTCCCTCCATACTGCATCATAAGTTTTATCTCAGTAATATTTCAGTGCATATCTTGGAAAGGGCATGTTATGCTTCCTGATAACTAATACAAATGCAGATCGCCATTGCATCATCTACTTTATAGAATGTCTTATAAAAACTAATAATGGAAAATATAGGCAATTTCGTCCTCATCATTCAATAATGAAATAGATAACCCAATATCAAAACAGAAATCTTCTATGTACTTGTTGAAGAGCATTTTGACTGAATAACCACCCAATGCAAAATAGAACATACAGAAGATCCACAAGTAATCTCTTTTGCATCAATAATACCCTGTTAGAGGAAATGAGCTCAGTTCAGTTCAGTCATCATTAAAACTGATCAGTTCAAAATCCTACGCATGTTTGCCTCAACCTCACACCATGAAACCCTCAATTTCCCACTGTGCCTTGCCATCACCCAAATTTGCAATGTTGGTCTAGCTGAATCTTCCCACCAATCCAACGGTTGGGAGAGAGAAGCATAAGCGGGGAAGGTAGTGTTTTGATGCATGTTTTGGGTAGTGCAAGTGACACTTGTAGAGAACTAAAACTAATGCAAACAGCACCCATCGTGCAGTTTACTTTTTTGTCGTAGAATGGCAGTAAAATGGAAAATAATCACCCCTTTGTCCTTACTTTTGAGAATGATAATCCCCCAAAAAACACAAAGTTATCACTGGATTAAAAGAATGAGCTAAATTGATATGATACATCAATTGTCACATCAAAAGCTTAAGGGGGTGTTTAGTTCCCTGGGGGTTTATTTTAAGCCACGTCACATCTGATGTTTGATGCTAATTAGGAGTATTAAACATAGACTAATGATAAAACAAATTCCATAACCCCTAGGCTTATTCGCGAGATGAATCTATTAAACCTAATTAGTCCGTGATTAGCCCATGCGATGCTACAGTAAACATGTGCTAATCATGGAATAATTAGGCTTAATAGATTTGTCTCGTGAATAAGCCCTAGGATTATGCAGTTAGTTTTATAATTAGTTTATGTTTAGCATTTCAATTGGCATTGAAACATTCGATGGGACAGGGCTTAAAATAAGCCTCGGGCAACCAAACACCCCCTAAAAATGCGTTTGTAAAAGCATTCCACAACATAACCACCCAATATAAACCAAACAAATAGACGAACAATGATCTATTCCTTTACTAATCGCCTACCACAGGAAAGAACCTGATCCTATTGAATCACCATTTAACATTAACCAGATCGAAACCTTAAGGCTCAGCCGAGAACCCTCCATTCCACAGTGTATCGTAGGCCCCCAAGTCTCAATGTCGGATTTTCGCTGAAATTACTACAAGAGATCCTGTGAATTCGCAAGACAAATGCATAACTCGAGGAAGCTGGTGATCCGAAACATGTGCAGCGGAGAAAAAGGGAGCACTTGCCGAAGAAGTCGGTGAGGTCAGGAGACGGCAGTAGGGGGTTCGGGCTTCGACCACCAACTCCAGCGGCGGCTGCGGCTGCGGCGCCGAGGGCAGGAGGTGAGGACGGAGACGCCTCCATGGTCGCCGACGCGTGCGATTTCTCGAGGGGTTTAGGGTTTTGAACGGCGCGCCATGGTCCATGGAGGCATGGACGCTACGGTGCTTCGGCCGCTGCTGGGCCGCTCGCTGTCGCGGCAATGCGTGGGTTGGGACAGTCGTTTGTTGGGCCTGTGTGCAAATCGAGCCCGATGAGAGGCCTCTGCCTTTTTCTATAGCAGAAATGTAACACTCACGTTTCCTACTTTTTATGTACACAATTACTAGGAATAAATGATTTGACGAGGATCTAGAGCAGTGCATAGCTAGGAATCAGTTTACAGGAAACAATTTTTTAGAGTTTTAGGGCAACGAGGTCACCGTCTTAAAAGACAAACAACGTTTACATCATTTGTTATGTTAGATGACACTAGCAGCATTACCAGATTACCAAGTTTCACCGAAGAATAGGAAAACAAAACGCTACCAGGGCTATAACTAAATTGAACTCGAGCCTAGCCAGCAACCATCAAGCCAGCTTCGCCTTCCCCCTGGAATCTGGACTCCGGAGTCTGTTGAGGAAATCATCAGAGAGCGTTTCATTTCCCGCATCTACGCAACCCATTCCTAATTCCTTCATGTTTAGTAGAGTCACCTTGGAGAAGTTCATTAAGCAGTCGCTTGTCTGCCTATCCTTAAAAAAAACTCAGCCCGAAACAATAAAATACTTATTTGACCTTTGCCTCTATTTGTTTCTCCTTGTCTTTTCGAAGGGTGATGCTATCTCGTTGAAGATGAAATATGTAAAAGGATAACATGAAATGACATGTGAAAAAATGCATCTGAAGAAAAAAGAAAGAGAACGGAAGCAAAGAGCGTGAACTTAAAAGCAGTGTTCAAAAATAAACCTTTTAGTCAAACTCGTGCATTACAGTATTATGCATGACACAATTTATATTAGTTACTAGTACTATTAAATATATCATACGTTGCTACAGGAAGTTATATAAATATATTGATTAGCATAATATATATATTATACACCATATGTATTTTATAATAAAATAATATATGTCGGTTGAGGATTTCGGTTTTTTTCTATTTTGCTTGACAATTCTAAATGGTTTCACCCTTAACTCAACGTACGGTCACCTGGATTCCGATTAGAATTTCAATTGATGGATAAGTAATTATTGCATGCTTTAGTAATAGTAGATTACTACCACCAACCATCAAAGGTTTGGAACGAGCAGATAGGATGTAGCAAAACAAGTTGCCTGCTGTGTGTAAAATATCAAGTTTTCAATATCTGAGATAGTATATGTTACGACAAATTTGGCGCATACATCTCTCGCAAAAACTTATACATTGACTCAATCATGAATTATGACTATATAAGATTGTTAGCTGGCATCACACTCAAACTTGCATTGATAAAAAGAATCTATCACGCGCATTAACCGCAACCTGGTTTGATGTGTTTGGAAACCAAGTGGAATAAAATATCGCCATTTAGGTTTAAATAAACCATCGCACCCATTGCTACTTTTTATCCGATGCTTTTTGAAAAAAAGATTATTTGATGTTTTAGATCGGAAAAGGCATTCATTCATTTGTTGTTCAAGCTAAAAGCAAGAGCAACAATGTCTGGATGCGCCTATAAAGAGCTGCATATAACCTCGAGTCTCAACTGTACCCACACCGCGTTGAAAAGGAAAGCAGAGCCCCTGCTCTGCTATTCAGAGGCTGTTTGGATTAGGGACTAATTTTTAGTTCGGATCACATTAAATATTTAGATATCAATTGAGAAGACTAAACATAAGCTAATTATAAAACTAATTGCATAAATAAAAACTAATTTACGAGATGAATCTATTAAGCCTAATTAATCCATCATTAACACACATTTACTGTAGCATATTATTATCAAATTATGGATTAATTAAATTTAATAGATTCATATCGTGAATTAATCTCTATTTATGCAATTAATTTTTAATTAATTTATATTTAATACTCCAATTAATGGGTGTCGAACGTTTGATGTGATGGAATGAAAGTTTAGTTCGGGATGAAAAGCCGCTCAATTCACGCACGTTCGGTTGTGGATCATGTCAGGCCAGTGCTCCACCCTCGCCTCGAAGGGCAAAGCCTTGACGGTTGGCGGCGGTGGCGGCGGCCGGAGCGATGCCGGAGCGGCCGGAGGAGCGCCCTCTCCCAGCCTGAGACCCGGACCACCACCCGCCGGTGAGGCGACGGCGCAGGAGGCGGCGGCGCGCGCCAGGCGTGTGGCGGAGAAAGCTGACCTTGCGGAGGAGATCGCCACGCTGAAGGCGGAGATCGTCGCCTTGGAGGAAGAGCTAGCCAAGATGGATGCCGCTGCTGCTACGCCCGCCGACCCCGATCGTAGGCCCCCAAGTCTCAATGTCGGATTTTCGCTGAAATTACTACAAGAGATCCTGTGAATTCGCAAGACAAAAGCATAACTCGAGGAAGCTGGTGATCCGAAACATGTGCAGCGGAGAAAAAGGGAGCACTTGCCGATGATGGATGCCGCTGCTGCTACGCCCGCCGACCCCGATCGTTAGCCTGACGGCATTAACGAATGTCTCGTGTGTGCCCCTTCAATTTCGTGTTTGAGTTAGGCCCTTGTGATTGATTGCAGCTGTTGTTACTTGTTACTTGTTAGAACTTGGAAGAGTTAGATGGATAGGGCTGCAGCCTGCAGTGTCCCCTTGTACTGTTCTTTGCAAACTTGGCTCCAATTAAAGAGCCGCTCTTAATAGCAGTATTGCAATTTTTGTTCAGATCTTCCCGAAAATACATGATTTTGAATTCCATCAGAGCAGTAACAAGCACGATGGACAGTCAAAACTCAACTCATCAAGAGAGAAACTTTCATCTGGCCCCAGGAAAGAAAGTGCTCGTTCACGAGTAGTGGCCTAGTAGTGGGTCAGAGGTTGCCCAGCCATTGTGGGAAAGCAAAAAACCTTTTCTTTTCTGCGACGGAAAGCAGGGTCCATTCCATTCACCATTCAGTTCTGGTGAATGCCTGCTGAATGAACTGCCGGCTGCATCTGCATGCGCTCTGCTGCACGCCAATACCGACCTTTTTTGACCGAAGGCATCAGACTCAAAGACTCTCAGTCTCAGAGTAGGCGCATGCGGATTTCAGAAGGCCTTGGCGCCTTGCCAAGTTTGCCATGTCACAGGAGGCCAGGAGGCCAGGACCAAGGTTAATACTCAGCAGCAGTCTGCACAGGCATCGGATTCGGCAGGACGTATGAGTTTATAGTTTGAAATTGTAAAAGAAGAGAGAAACTCTGCAAAATGTGTTGCGATGTCCCTGAATCAAACTCGCTCGGTTTGAACCAGGATCTGACCGGACTGTGAGATTAGCCATACATGGCTCACGCCTCTCCCTCTCGTCTCTACCGGACTATATGGCCGTGTGACTGAGTCCAAAAGACACCAACGCCGCGCTGATCATCGATCCTCTCGATACCCGCGCGCTCAACCTGAAGAGTGAAACAGACAGATAATAAAACTATCATTCTTCTCTTAGTAGGAATGACGCATTAGTTGCTTGGCGTAATGCATCAGAGAGCCAGTGTTTTGATGCCTATTTCATTTAAAATTCCGTCCAAATCAAACAGAAACAGCGTTGTTTCTATCGCAGATGTTCCGTTGCATCTGAATCTGCCTTCTCAGTCCTTGTTTGGTCAACAGAGGTTTGGATTCCAAATCATTGGAAGGCGATTCAAGTGAATTCCAAAAGGCCTCAAAGCAGTCCTCTCATTGAAAAAGCTGCTGAACTTCCAAGAGAATTTGTCTGTGAACAATTTTCCTACCAACATTATGTTCACGCTGTTGGCATCAAAACGAATTATCAAACCATATTGTGGTGAGATATAAAGTAAATTGGAAAAAAAGTGGCAACTGCACCAGCAAGTCCGGAACACAGGCCCATAAGAAGCCCATAAGGTAGAAGGCCCGCGTGTTTGTAGGGCTCATAGCCCATTTCTGCCCTCGACTCCTTTTAACATGTTCCGAGGACGGACGCAGAAAGACAGAGAGTGAGAAGGGGAAAAAAACCAAGGCCTTCGGCTGTGAGAGAAGCGAGGGCAAATCAGGCGAGGCGACGGCGATGGCGATGGCGGCGCTGCGACGCGAGGGGAGGCGCCTCCTCCTCTCCCCCACCGTCCCCAATCCCGCCCCGGCGGCCGCGGCCGCGCGGTCCTCTGCCATATCTCCACCGTAAGGCGACGACCTTCCTTCCCTCTCAATCCCCTATTCCTCTGGGGCTAGATCCGGGGAAAGGGGCTTGTTCGTACATTCTGGAACGTTCTAGAAGCAGTATTCCTCTGGGGCTAGATCCGGGGAAAGGGGATTGTTCGTACATTCGGGGCTTGTTCGTACATCCGGGAACGTTCTAGAAGCAGTATTCCTCTGGGGCTAGATCCGGGCAAAGGGGCTTGTTCGTAGATTCAGGAACGTTCTAGAAGCAGTATTATGCACACGCTTGATCTGTGTGTAGGTGATAAATGCAAGCGCGCAAATATTTATTATGTAGATCCGAGGCAGAGCAAACACATTTCATATGTAATTTGTTGCTCATATTTTTGTTCTTTGATAGAACTCCGTAGGTTTAGTGTCATATATGCATTTATTTTTTTAATGTGTATACTCAGGAACTGGAAATGTTGATGCATTGAATTTAATTTTGTCGCTATAAAACGTCTCCTCTATAAGCGTGTATTTGTTGAGTTATATTATAACAATATCAACTCCGCATCATTTTGTTCGTATAGTATTTTAGTCTATATGGTTTTATGCTGACTGCTTACTACATTGATAGGGAGATGACTCTGCTTGGTGTGCGGTCTATTTCAACACAAGTTGGTAAGGGTTCTTGCAATCTATGGTTGATTTGTTCACTTCTATGAATTGAAAAGGGTTCCTAGTACTATTATTTTTCTGTTATCGGGTGCAGTTAGGAACCGGATGAAGAGTGTCAAGAACATTCAGAAGATCACAAAGGCTATGAAGATGGTTGCAGCATCAAAGCTTCGAGCTGTTCAGACGAGGACTGAAAATTCACGTGGCCTGTGGCAGCCGTTTACTGCCCTTCTTGGGGATGCTCCAAGTATGTATACATATGAAGTTTCCAAAGCCAATGGATAGCTTCTTTTTTAGTTTCTTTCATCTGCTGTCCTTTGTAGATTTGGTATGATGCGCTGCTTTAGTGGGGTTTTATCTGTCACCCTTAATGTTCAGTAAACATACTGTAAGATTCAAGTTAGATTTCTTCAATGGGGTTTGTTCTGTCTACTAAGGGTTGCTAGTATCATGAGAGATTCAATTTATGTTTCTTTGACAAGGTTTTTTCGACCTCTAAGTGGCATCATTCCTGCAATGGCATGTCCTTAAAAGTTTATGTTGAGTTGATCATTTGAAATGTCAATGCCAGGAGCTTCATAAGTAACTGAAATCCAGTATCATGTTCCATGTATGCTTTAGTAAAAACTAAAGAGACCATGTGATACTATGCATCCTTATAAACTCCCTTTGTTGGAGATGTATCATTTCGTCAAGATAGCAAAAAGTATGCTCTTTTCATGTTTCTTTGATGAATAGTTCAAAATTCCACTTCAAGAAAAATTGTAGTGTGCGTCTGTGACATGGATGATTTCTGCTTGTAGATTCTTTTGAACTTTTTTTGGTTATTTGTTATATGGTTGCAATACTCTGTAGATGTTTGCCATTTAGTTCAAAATTTCCTCATATTACTGTTCAACCTGTCTGCTACGACTGGACAGGCGTCGACGTCAAGAAGAATGTCATCGTGGCCATTACCTCTGACAAGGGACTCTGTGGTGGTATTAATTCAACATCAGTGAAAGTTAGCAGGGCTCTTCACAAATTGACATCTGGTACGTTATTCGCATGGTTGATATGAATAGAATCCTTTTATATTGTTCTAAGATCGTGAACTTAATGCTTATGCTCCTGCTACCAGGTCCAGAGAAAGAGAGTAAGTATGTCATATTAGGAGAAAAGGGCAAAGTTCAGCTGGTGCGTGACTCAAGGAAGAGCATTGAAATGACTGTAACTGAACTTCAGAAGAACCCTATCAACTATACACAGGTCCGTTTTCAACTTTTCCACTCATTTTTAATTTGCAGATTAATATTGTGGGGGGTTATGTTTCAGACTAAGATTTAGGGTTTTGCGCTACAGTTTGTGGGTGGTTATGTTTCAGATTAATTTATTTATTTTCTTGATAGCTTATGGTTTTCATAGCATCATGCTGTTGCCTTTGTTTTCTGGCTATAAACTTAACGAACTCTCCTGTTAGACTAATCTGCAAGAAAGCTAATCTGAATGGTAGAAAAGGATGTCTGGTCTAGTTACTGGCTAGCTTATTCAGTGCAATTCTGGGCTCTTCTGGGTCTGAATGAAATTGTCTGGATTGCCAGCTGTAATAGTCATGGCCACAAAGCGGCTATGGATGTGCAGTTTCAGCTATCTGACAGTTTATTTACCTTTTTTTTTTGTTTCTTTTACTCACATGATGAAAAAGCTGAATTTATTGCTTATGCTTCTACTTTGTGTGCCTTAAATTTCAAGTATCAAATTGTGGAAATTATGCTTCTACTTTGTGTGCCGTAAATTTCAAGTATCGAAGTATCAAGCAGCTGGTTCTTTGTGGCATCAAAGTATTGAGTATATCATATGCTACTGCTAGGGAAAACTGCTAGGAAAAACTGGCCACTTGCATACTTTCGCTTGTTATTTTGCAGAACTTGAATTATGGAAATTGTCTCTGCATGTTGTGGTATTCACACTCTCTAGGTTCGTCAGGGGTCAGGAATATATTGTTTTTGTAATAGTACTTTGTACCTTGAAGAAATTTTAAGAATATGCTCAGTTTAGTACCTAATTTTTTAATTATAGTTTCCATGTTGCTACAAAATTTAATTACTACCATTTCAACACATTTCAGATTGCTGTTCTCGCGGATGACATATTGAAAAACGTGGAATATGATGCTTTGAGGGTTATTTTCAACAAGTTCCATTCTGTGATATCATTTAAGCCCACAATGGTAACAATACTGTCCCCTGAGGTAAGTGACCCTGAAGCTTGTGAATTAGTGTTCTAATCAGCAAGACCATAAAAAACACACCAGTTTATCTTCATTGTTTATTACTGACTGTGCTTTTTCCTTCTGCAGGTCGCAGAAAAAGAATCAGAAGCTGGTGGGAAGATTGGTGACCTGGATTCTTATGAAATTGAAGGTGGCGAGACAAAATCAGAGATATTGCAGAATCTCGCTGAGTTCCAGTTTTCTTGTGTAAGTCATTGGTGATCACAAAGGAGCTAGTTAAGATTTTTCGTTTAGTTTTACTAATTATCTGGGGGGAGATTTAATATGGTTATTCTTTTTTTTTTTGAGATAGCCTCGCTTATGAGAGTACAAGTTGTAGTATCTAAACTTACACATAGACACACACCCCACACACACCCAACACCACACTCACACACCTATGCGCAAGCTAAATCCTACCCTTACACTCACACTCACATGCCTGCCTTGAAGAGATGGTCTCGGACACCAGTTCCCAGCACGTCTGGAGGCTGCAGCAGTCCAGGAAAATTCCTGGAAAATCCCACCAAAATCCGCTTCCGAAGGGGTTCGAACCTGGGATCTCCTACAGTCCTACTGAGGCCTGGTGCTGCTGAGGCTTCTGTGACCAACTGGTCCCAGGCCCGTTCGCAATATGGTTATCCTCTAAAGCAACAGTTTTATGATAGCTTAGCAGTTTTTGTAGTGTGTATTATGTAAATATACAGGAAAGCATGTACTCCGTCTGTTCCAAATTATAGATCGTTTTAGCTTTGCTAGATACATAGTTTTATGTATCTAGACATAGTGTTATCTAGGTGCATAACAAAAACTATGAATCTAGAAAAATCAAAACAACCTATAATTTGGAACAGAGGGCGTATAATACTTCCATGATTTCTTTTTCTTTTAAGACTTCGGGCTCTCTTATGATATGGATTGCTGCACAATGCCTGACCTATGGCAGGTCCTGTACAATGGTGCCCTAGAGAATGCATGCAGTGAGCTTGGAGCCCGCATGTCTGCCATGGACAGCTCTAGCAGAAATGCTGGCGATATGCTGGATCGTCTCACTCTCACTTACAACAGGTTTGTTTTTTTTTTTTTTGCCAACGAGGGATTTGAGAACATAGACTGATTGCTTCATTTTCTGTATCCAGGACACGCCAAGCATCCATCACTACAGAGCTCATTGAGATTATATCTGGTGCATCCGCCCTTGAAGGATAGTGATCAAACTACTATATGGACAATTTCCTTCTTCCTTTTGCTACTTCCAAGAATGTTCTTCTTGAGTCTTTAGTTTTAATCCTTTTTGTTTCACCCTTCCTTGAGAAAAGAACTGTCATGCTAAGTTGCAATAATTAGCCTGATGACGATGATGGCGATTTGCGCCCGTGGCACATGCAAAGAATGTTCAACAGCTAAGGAGGTATGGCTGGTTTGCATAAATTGTGACGATCAATATATGGATTG